>NC_091858.1:801278-1120028 GCF_037783145.1 Equus przewalskii
GAAGCATTTTCCAACTTGTGGAGTTGGAACATTGAGCGACCGGGCTTTAAGTTCCTCTAGGTCTCAGGTTCCACATGGGCAGAATGAAGGCATGGGGCCACTTTCCAGCTATAAATCTTCCAGGATTCTCCAAGCAGGTGAGAGCTCCTTGAAGCAAGATATATGGAAGAAGACACTGTACTGATCTTTGGGAGGAAAACGTGAACTAGCAGGTGGGGAAGAGGGCACTGATCAGAAATGGGAAACGTAGGCAATGATTTACATAATTCCCAATTTTACCAAAGGTCAGGTCTGGTCAGGGAAGAGACCTACTGTGGAAGTACCCTGCACATTCTTTAGTGTGTGTGTGTGTGTGTGTGTGTGTGTGTGTGTGTGTGTGTGAGAGTCGCCCCTCAAGCAGGGACACGAGTGGACAAGTTGCTGAGTGCTCCTGCAAGAAGATTATGTCACGAGTGGAACCACTTGCTAGCCTTCCAATGCATGCTGTGCTAGAGTTCTTAGAGCAAACATCTCTTGGTGTGTATGTGATTTTTTTCTCTAATATTTCTCGGAAAAAAATTTTGGAAACATTTAAAATTTGCACTATAAGTCTATTGAGTAATTTTGAACTAGATATACCTAAAGAACCTCAATAGTTTGCTCCCTGCAAAAAGCCTCATCATCTCAGATCAGGTACTTAAACAAGTTTTTAAAACTCTTACATCAAAAGCATGCAGATTCGTCTAGAAAACAGTAGGAAGAAATCTAACGTAGTTAGACAGAGATAAAGTAGTCTGAGTAAAGATAAAACAAAAACCAAAAACACATACTCCTTTCGATGTTTTGATTCCAGAGTGAACCCAGGGAAGGATCGGGCACTAGCAGCCAGCAAACCAACAGATGGTGGGGGTGGGTGGGTCACTTAAAGTCCAAAAAACCAGGAAGGAGGTGATTCATATTGTTTGCATGACAGCTTTCCTTGTGAGGGAAACATATTTGGTTTGCTCCTATCTCACAAGTTCCTGCCGTGAAAAAGTACATGACAAGGCTGCAGGCGACATCACTCACACAGGGTGGGCCTCCTCTTCATTGTATGCCCACACAGAAGTAACAATCAGAACATCAAACGTCCAGTACCGCAGAGGCACTGCCAAATCGGGGTGGAGGCCGTCCGCATACCGCTGCCGTAAAGCCTCACAGGGGCACAACAGCTGGGTGTTAGCTCAGCTCCCACCTCCTAAATCAAGTGTAAAACCTGTCCCCAGCCCTGTTATCAGGCCTTCCAAACCTGGCTGACTTTTGAGCAGACAGCATGGTCTGGTCTATACGTGTGCCAGCCAGTGCAGTAGCCACTCGCCCTGCGTAGCTACAGAGCATGTGAAATGTGGCTAGTCTGCACTGACTTAAGCCCTACGTGTAAAATATACACTAAATTGTGAAGACTTAGTAAGAAAAAAGAATGTAAAATACTTTAATATTTTATACTTATTACACATTGAAATGATAACATTTTGGATATATTGCGTTAAATTAAAAAATCTCATTACAATTAATTCCACCTGTTTCCTTTAATTTTGAAATGCAGCTACTAGAGAATTTAGAATTACAGATGAGGCTTGCAATGCCTCTCTGTCGGGTAGTGATGGCTAGACCCCTGACATCTCCAAATCGAAATATTCTCTGATTTTAACACCCTTAGGGATCTTCATGAGAGTGAGTTAATCTAATATCCTAATTGGTGTTAATACATCTCTCTCTTCAAAAATAGAGAGTTGGAAGGGACCTTATAGGTTAGTTTACCCAATCCCACCTCATTTTTATAGCCAGAAAACTGAGGCCCAGAGAGAACTATGTAACAACACACCAAGGATAAGACTAAAACGGCCTCCTTAACTCTCGGACTAGTCCTCTCCCTAATTTTATTATTTTATCTCTATGAATATTTGCCCTTTTCCTGCAGACAATACCTTAACCCAAAGCAGTGACCCCTATCAGAGCAGATGTTTCAGGCATAAGGAGGGATTTAAAAAAGACAGGGAGTCATTTCAAGTCACCTGACTGGCTGTTTATTCTGCCTTCTCAGGTATGGCCCTAATTCTTTTCAATCATCTATTTAAAAGGTGATTCAAAGGGTCCTGTTACTAAGCTTCTCCTTCCTCCAAAAGCACACATCATCATTTACAGATTAAAATCCAGAGCTTCTTAGCCCTCTTTCATCATGTTACACAAAATGCAATTCCAAATGGCAATGCAAGAATTGTCTCGATTATTAGCCACGTTGAGTGCCCAGACAACTACTGATCCCAGTTCTTTAGTGTTTGACTCATAACACTCAGCACTCTACTTACAAAAGAAAATTCTTAAATTTCCCCAAGAATTCTATTAATCTGGAATATCTTAGCTTTTCAGATCCAGACACATACCTTTGTGATGTTTTCTGTAGAGATCGCCCTGGATTCCAGGCTAGACCCGGTTACTAAGACCAAGACTTGCACTAATCTTCTCTAAGTAAGTTAATGGGACTTCTCCCTTGCTTTCACTAGGGAGGGAAAAGGTGGTAACTGCTATCCTTGTACTTTCATGAGCAAGGCCACTTAAAAATTAATAGTTTATCATCTTGTTTCTGAAGGGGATTTGCCTGTGACAGTTGGCACTGTATTGAGATATGCCCTTACTCTGCTTCTGTGAGAGGAAAAGTGGTCTGTAATGTGAAAATTACTTATCTGATGTTGACAAATAAAAAATGAACAATCTGAGGAAACAGGGCTAAGATCACAACTAGAGAATTTGTTCAAAAAGAAATACATCAAACCACCCATCCACCCACCATGCAACAAACAACCCAACAATAAAATCGATGGTTTGCAACTAGAAATTTATATTATGTGCACTTCTGGATATGAGCAGTTTTCAGTTTCCCTAATGATGCTGAACAGAATGTGCTCTCATTCTCAAATATGTCAATTTCAGAAGAAATCATGCCATTTTATATGCCACCAAAAACTGAAATTCAGAAAAAGATGCACCATGCCTCAAGAATGTCCTAGATTTTCTAGATTTAAAATATTACGTCCCAAGACATTTATATGTTTTGTTATAGTGGACATTTGTTGTTTCTAAAATTGGATTTCCTAGCCATGTGGCTGGTATGAGTCTGTTCTTAAGCCATAAGCATATGCTACTCCATGTTGAAATTAAGGGGCAAAAGGCAGTGGGCTGCATTCTCGCCCCTTAAGCCAAGGGGACTTGATTCTGCATCTGGGTTACCCCATCAGGGAAGGACTTTTTTTTCCTGCTGGATTGGAACTGAAAACACATATACCTGGAAGGATCCACTTTCTAACCGTGAAGGGACAGTTGATTCCAAAGCCCAAGTTCAAAGAGCTAACTAACAAACAAAGCAGCTGTGGCTGGCTGCAGCCTCTGCACCAGGGATGGCAAATTCAAATGCCTTCAGGGCCAGGCCAACAACACAAATGAGCAATAGGGAGTGGTGGGGAGGAGACTGCTTGTCTTCCGTAAATGCGTTACAATTACAATGAAAACAAAGACAGCCTTGAGTTGGCCAAAGAAAACATGTTGACATTAGGTCTGCTGGCCACATAAAATTCATTCGCATGTGCTGGCCGCCAGTCTTCCACCAGCACTACAATCAAGCGCGGGAGCCTCTGTTACGCTGACCCTCAGTGACCCCTCTTCAATAAGCCTCTTACAGCCCAGTCATGTTTTTAAAAGGTTTGGGCTGCTACACAGTCTCCTCTTCCCTACTCAGGTCTCAGAATTAATTACTTAAGCCACTGAAAACATCTTAAATGTTACATTAATAACATCCTGGAGCAAACAGTATCTTCAATTTCTAATTGCTGTTGTGTTTAAAGCTGAAGAAACATAAAGCCAAATTTCTGAGGCCAACCACAGTGTTATCAAGGGAATTTCTTTAAAGGGCTGTTTCTTCAAGGGCTCGGAGTTTCTGGCCCAGCTCAACCCACGGTGCTTTGACTGGCTGGAACTTTTTAAGTTTTTATTTCCAGTACAAACATCCATCTGTCCCACATCTTGATAAATTTCCAAAAGCACCGGAAGCATGGAGATGAATCCAAACATTTTAAAGTGAAATGGGAAGTGAATGATGTAGAAATAAGTTAATTTATAAGGAAGTGAGGCTAGTTCCGATATTGATTTTTTGAAACTGGGAAATGATGATGAGCTTCTTAATGTGAACTTGTGATGCCTAACAACCCTTTCAACAGTGAGACCAGATCCCAAGTGAACTTTCTAACAAAGTAACAGCCACAGCAAGGGGCCGGAGTCACTCAAAGGCAAACAACTCCCCTCCCCGCTAATTAACCATCAACACAGAAGGAGGCACGAATTTGGTCAATCACAGCCCATTCTGTGTGAGGTTTGCTGCTTTAAGCAAAAGTGAATCTTTTTCTAAGAGGCTAATGCTAAGAGAGATGGAAGTCTTGTTGCTCTCTGTAGACTTAAAAAAAAAACAAACACAAAAAACCCTTTACCTACTTATTTACCAGAATTTCTAACTATTTACTGTCAGTCAGGGTTTGGGAAATTCTAAAGCATAGAAAGGGCTGTGAATTTGGCCCACCATGAAGGACTGTTCGTACTCAAAAAACAACTTGTAACATAAACAACTGAAATGCATACAGTTAGGAACCATCCCCGGTGTTTATGTTTACAACGGCTTTATTTTCTAATAAAATAAACGCATTTTTCCTTATCAAGATGTGAAAACTATAAGAATTGCTTCGAAACCCCAGGAAGGCCCTTGCTGCAGGAATAGGTGAGAAAGCTAATTCCTGCTTGTGAGCCTTCCATGGAGACAAGGACACAGGCAGGATTACAGCTCCCCTTCCTGTCACTGCCCGAGTGGGGTTCCCACTGAACTGCAGACTCCGTGTGTTCTCCCCTTCCTGTCGCTGCCCGTGTGGGGTTCCCACTGAACTGCAGGCTGTGTTCTCCCCTTCCTGTCAGATTTGTTTTCAGGGGAGCTACTAAGCTTTCTCAGAGAACTGCTTCCTCTGATGTTATCTTTTATACACAATAATAACATTTCATCCATTCATTCAACAAATATGATGTATTGAGCCCTCAGTCCATGTTCTAGAAGCTGAGGACAGAGTGGTGAACAAAATATACAAAATGGTCAATAACTCTCACACCCCTACTCAAGGAATGAAGTGGCCTGCTCAGGGAATGTTGCTTATAAGGCAAAGAAGTTAGTACTATGCAAAGACTTCCATGGGCACACAAAGGACAGCAAATTCTGGTGGCTCAAATAACAGTGAAGTGGACCCCACAAGATACACTACTTCAATTTTAAGATAGTGAAAAATAATGATTCACCTTAACAAAAGGATTACTTTTACAAAAACCTTTTAGATAAACACCTATAAAATGAAGCACACTTCTACCTTCGTGGCAGACACAGGTTAATGCAACATGACAGACCAATCCCAGGTGCTTGGCATATTAGCAGATGAGTCTGACTTTAATTAGCCAAGGGTCCTGGAATGCAATCTTAGGGCTCCTTGAGGTGACAATTTGATCAAAACAGGACTTATCCCCACCCAGCTTGGTCTAAGTTCACATCAGAAAATGAAAATGCTGGCTCTTGCTGGATTACATTTTCAGAAAAGGGGCACCACAGCAGATTCAAAGCAGGAAGTGCTTCCAGCAGTGGCAACTTCGCCGTGGTCCTGCAGCCACCCCCACTCCTGGGGACAGGCTCTCAGCCTTCAGAGTCAAGGGTGCAAAGCAAGGTGTCCGGTGCTGGAAGCAGGGACTGAGGTGTTGGGAAGTTTAATTAGCACGTGTGAAACTAGAAGGGCCTACAGCTGAAAGCCCTTCGGAAGCGTGAAGAATTAGGGTTGCTTTTTGAGAGCTCCCCTTCCCAAGAATGAACAGGCCTGAGGAAAGAGGAGCTGCTTAGATTTTTTTAGAAAACATTTTTTCAAGTCTTTTGATGGTAAGGCTTCCACAGTTTTTGCTAATAAACTTATAGCTTTAATAAAAGAAAGATTTCTCTTCATCTGCCCAGAGCAAGGACTTGCTTGACCATGAAGGAAACTAGAACATAGGTTTGCATTGGATCAAATGTCACGTTTTAGAGCATAAATTGTCTAAGTCAGGAAGAGACTTCTTTAAGCTTTCACGAAATCCTGTCTAATTCGACAAGCCAGTGCAGAGCACAGATGGGAAGTGAACTTGAGGTCCCTGCACTGCAAGGCCTCACCGTCCTGCGGGGGAGATGTTATAGGATCCACGATGTAGACACAAAGCATAGTGAAGTCACTTCAACATAAAGCCAGCTGTGGCCAGGACTGGAACAGATTAAACCCAACGAGCAGACTTAGAGAAGGCTTTCCAAAGGAGGGATTTGGGATACATCTTGAAAGATGAACAGGACTTTCAGGAATGAAGATGAGGGGAAGAACATTTGGGGCAGGGAAAGCAGATGAACAAAGGCATAGAGTGTTTGGAGAGAGTGGGCAGAAATGTGACTGACACACACGGAGGCTGTCATGGAAGAAGAGCCCAGAACCCAAATCCTCTCAGATTAAGGATTGGGACTTTATTCAGAAGGTAAACTGTGTAGGGAGGTGTAGGGGAAAATAGAGGAATGCCATCATCTGGGTTGAGCCTTAGAAAACCGAGTGTTAGGAGTATGGAGGATGAACTGAAGACACAGTTAGAAGGCAACCACCAGGTTCAGGGGCGACATGAGAAACCTGGGACGTGAGCAGAGGAAGTATAAAAGCAATGCCCACGGTGAGGAAGGGCAGGTGCGAGGCCCAGCAGAGGGATTCGGCTCCTGATTCCACTCTGAGGGACTGCATGGACCAGGAGGAGGGTGCTGAGGTGGTTCTAAGTTTTAAGCCCAGGCAGGGAACAGGATGGTAAAAGAGGAATGAAGGAGGTGATGGTGGGACGTAAAACAGACTAGAGCTTCAATGAAAAAGCTTAGCTAACGATGGATCCAGCACACCCAACAGAAAAAAAAATTATGTGAAAACTTACAAAATAATTGATTCTTCATTTTGGACTATATACTATCTACTTTAAAAAAAAGACACTTTAAATGTGTTAAAGTGGCAGCTGAAGACGGAGAGTCAGAGGATCCTGTGGAACTCTGACACTGTCTAATTTGGGAGAAAATTTAGCTAAAGGTAACATTTACTATATACACTGCTTTCAGCTTACTTTAAAATTTTCTGTCTTTCCAGAGTTTACGGATCCTCCCCATTCTTTTTAATAACCACACTTGCTATAATATATGGATGTACCACAACTTCATCTCCCAGTTTCCTTCTGAAGGGCAGGAAGGGGCAGAGGACAAATGCATCGGTGTTGCCCAACAGCAACAACGAGCAGGAAGAAGCTGACGCTTCATGTCACCGAGAGCTCACTTCCTCCACTCTACTTTTTTTGACTCAAACTCTGCTGGAAGAGACGCAGAAACATAGAAAGCAGCTGCTCACCCCAGCATGTCCATCTACTGTTGTTCTCCTTCTGGCAGCAGGCACATGCTATTCCAACCAGCCAGGCTAGTTGCTTTGGAGCACATAAACTGACAGTTATCCTTTGATGTTTGTGTGAAGCTTAAATAGAATCATGAACATGAGGGGTCACCATGACCTGGAGCATGCCCAGGGCTCCCGAGCCAGAGCCAATTCCCACAGTGACAGTAACTGCAAAAAATATGCTTCACGGAAAAATCAGAGAATAACCCGGGTCTAGCCATTTACTACATGTAGGTTCAATATACCTCAAACTCCAGATAGTGATCTTTCAGTTTGTATTCGTCGATCTCCTTGGCTTTAACTTTCTTGTCTGGGGGATACGAGCGATGCTCGGCCAGCTCGGTGGTAATCTGCTTCAGCTTGCTTTCATGAGATTTCAGCTGTTCCTCCTGCAGAAAATTATTAAGCCATTTAGCAGTGAGAAAATAAATCAATAAAAAATTGTAGAGTATTTAAAAAAATCCCTGATGATGGGAATGACTTTAATCCAACACGGCAGTCCAGTGTGCCCTGCCGCCACATCTTACCGACTCTCTCAGGCCAGTGTTCACAGGCACCTGTGCAAAACGGCAACCGAGCCCCCGGCACAAAAGCAGATGCTTTCAGAGCCCCTTATCAGGGATAACTGTCACGGAGTTGAGACGAGGCCTCCTAAGAGATACTCCAACAGGCAAGGCACCAGCCAAACAAACACCTACTCTGAGGGCCACACAGTTTGGCTTCTCCATGTCAAGTCCACTCAGCAATGCTGCTAGTACCCCCGTCTCTCATAATGAATGAAGCGCCTATCTGCATATTTTTTCCTTTTTTGAGACAAGCAGTGCCACCAAGAAATAGTTCTCTGAAAGCTATCAGATGACATTCTAAGAAATGTAGCCACTATGCTTTTTCCCTCCAAAGTAGAGGTTCTGACTTCCTTCGACTATATCGATCCAAAGTAGTTATTCAATTAAAATGTACCTATAGAGTGACTATTGCCTGAACAGCATTATTACAGGCACTGCGCACCAATGCAAGCTGGCCGATCCTATGTCAAAGAATTTCCATTCTAGGGGCATCATTTATATCACCTGAGCAAAAAGCTACCTGACCAGAGACACTATCAAACCCTTTGGCAGCATTTTAAAAATAAAACAGAGACTGGAATTCCCTTGCATTCCTAAACCGTATGACTACTTTGCTTACTATCCCACTTTCACATGTCAATTATCCACATTCTTGTTGAGTGTAAATTCCATGTGTACAATAAGAAATAAATGGATGAAAGCATATGAAGAGGAACTGATTAAACTAGGTGATAAATACATTTTGTATAATACCAACATAATTTCCAAATATAGAAATTTTATCATAGAGTGAGGGGAATAGTGAAAAAGACTGCCAGAAAGTGAATAATTATGGACACTAAATTAAGATTATATAACATTACTGTAAATTAAAAAAAAAGATGTTCAGAAATTATGAGTCACATATAATATCCTAGGGATTTGTTGTAATGCACGTCTTAAAAGTCAAACAAGAAAAAAATCTAAGTCTAAAGCCATCAAAATAGAAAAGAACAATGAAAAGTTTTTACAGAGTATGTGAATGGAAAAATAAACAAGAGAGGTGACAGGAACAAGTGGAGTGAAAGAAAGATGACAAGATTCCTTTTTAAATACCAACTAACTAAAACAAACCAAAACACCTAAAGAAGTACCATAAAAGTATAGGAAAAAAAAAGAAACCTATTCTGAGATTTCAGAAGGAGGTGTACATCTCCAAGCTGTCATTTGTAGACTGATGATACTGAAAGGAAATTAAAAACGTTTCAGATAGCTTTTATTTACAACTTCTCATTCATCTTTCTATTTCTTCCTCCAAGGAGACTACAGACTACGTTATGGACTGCAGGTTTGTCCCTCCAAAATGCCTACGTAGAAATCTAGTGTGGCTGTATTTGTAGCTGGGGCTTCTAAGGAAGGACATGAAGTTAAATGAGGTCATGAGTGCAGGGCTCTGCTTTATCTTTCAAAGTAATTTTCCTTTGTGTATTTACTGCAACATGTAAATTATTTAACAGAATTTTTGACAAAAGATATTTGGTGACTAGACCACTGCAAAAAATAAAAAATGATGTATTTTTTCTCTTTGTTCAATGAAATGTTTCAGATAGACCAAAGAAGCCACAACAATATGCAAAGCATATCATATTTGTCACTTTCCTACCAATAGCAGGGTTTACCAGGGTTTACTCATTGTTAAGCTATGGTTTATAAATCTGACTATTTCTGTAGCAGCATAAAGGGTTAATCATTTAGGTTATATTTTTATGAAGGAACTAGTCAAAGAAATGTTGAAATTCAATATGCAATGCTTTACTCCTACTTTACTGACTTCATGAAGCAAGAATCAAGGAAGTAATCCCCAAATAAAAGCATTTTTAAATCACATTTCTTAAATCTCTCCATTTTGATGAGTGAAATAAAAACACCAGTTGCTCTTCTGGGCACAGACAGGTAAACCATGCGAATTATTCCAATGCTAGAATCCCATGGTAAAGGATTCATCCAGACATTCCTAACAAAAACTACTGGTCAAAAGGGAGGGAAAGGCAGCAGCCATGGAGACACGCCCACGCTCAGACTCAGGACAACTACCTCTGGGACAGACGCGAGGCAGACAGACACTAGGAACCTGTGGCTTCTCTCCCTTGGCTTTGCTCTCACAATTCATGAGGGCAGCGTACAAAGCTGTTCTTACGAGACAACACTCACAAAAGGGATTTCAGAGAAGGCAGAGATATCCAACAAAGTTTATAGAAAGGGAACAGAGACAGGAAATGGCATGTACTCACTGAAGCTGTTTTAAGTTAGGAAGTGATAAGAAGCAGCATTATAATGATAGGTGCAAGAAAAACTATTGGGTTATATGTCAACAGACGTACATCGGTAAAACCTTTCATCATATATACAATGAAACGTTATCTAAAAGGTAAGTTTCAGATCATGTCACTTAAGATTTAATTTTTCCCTACTTATATAGTACTTTGACTTTGAGGAAAATTACATATTTGAAAGCTGACCTCAACTTTCAAAGCTCTTTTTAAACTCCATCTGTCCTAACGTGCCTTCTCCCGGGACCATGGCTCTCAAACACGTGGGTTGTACTCGGGTCCTTTCTCCAGTGTTCCTCCAGATTTCACAATCTCTTCCTTTTCTGCATCATTATAGCACTTAAATGTCTATACCATACGCTTATTACAAAATATACTCTGACTCTTGTGTGAATTTCATCTCCTTTACTGATTACAAGCTCTTGAAGACAGAGGAAGGTCATTTTTCCCTTCTCTCAAATCCTCTAGTGCCTAGTCCAGTACTGGGCAGAGAAGACAGTATGTGGCCCAGTTTTTGGCATACAGATATTACCTCCCTAACTTTAACACATACTTTAAAACTCTCATTAGCTGAGAGCCAAGACCGGTGTCTTAGCTATTTTTATAATGCCCACATACCTAATATAGTCTGACGTAGAGGTCTTCAGTAAACAGTAGCTGAATAAATGGATTGTTAAAAAAAAAAAGGAAGATTCAGACTGTTTCCTTTGTGCTGTTTTAAAGTAGATGGATGATTTAAAAGGTAATGACATTTCTAGGAATCTGCTAGGCAATTTACAAGTCAAATTCCTAAATACTGCAAACTTATCAGACTCAAACTGTATGGAATTTAGAATATAGAACATCTGCCTTTGAGTCAGTTTGCAGGGGGCTACTGCTGAAAGCACCATCTGAAAGATTTTCTTCCATCATTTCATGTTTAAGAGAGTTTTAAAGACTTTAAACAGTGTTTAGTGAGCTTCAGCATAATAACTACAACATGATTTAATTAATTGGTATATTGAGTACTTAATACATGTTAAATACAGGCCTGTAAGAAATGAATATGAAAAGTGCAGGCACCACCCCAGGCCGTGCCAAGGAGTGTGGCCTGCATCTTGTTGGCAAGGGAGCCGGTTAAGGTGATGTGACATGATACGAATCATACTTTAGCCAGAATTGTGAAGGATAGTTGGAGAGAAGCAAGATTAGGGAAGAGAGATATGGAGTGGTTACACGAATAGTCTGCCAGAGTTTTCCAAAGTGGGGTGTGCGTACCCCAGAAAGATGATCTGTTGGGAAGAAGTTTTAAAACCAGCATTGAGATATAATTCACATACCTCACAACTCACCCATTTAAAGTATACAATTCAGTGTTTTTTTAGTATACTCACGAGGTTGTGCAATCATCACCACAATTAAAATTTATGACATGTTCGTTCCCCTAAAAGAGTCGACCCTTTTGGAAGAGAATCACACGCTATGTTTCTTTTGTGACTGCTTCTTTCAGTTCGCAGAATGTCTTCAAGGCTCGTGCATATTGTAGGATGATCAGTACTTCACTCTTTTTATGGCTGAGTAACATTCCACTACATGGATATACAACATTTCACTCACCCATTCATCAGCTGATGACCATCCCATCTTTGGCTATTCTGAACAAAGCTGCTAGGAACATTTGTGTAAACATTTCTGTGTGGGTGTATGTTTTCATTCTCTTGCTGTCTCACTGGGAGTGGAATTGCTGGGTCATGTGTTAACTCCATGTTTAATCATCTGATGAACCACCAAACTGTTTTCCAAAGTAGCTGCGTCATTTTACATTCCCACCAGCAATGTATGAGAGTTCTAACTTCTGCACATCCTCACCAACACATTATTTTCCTTTAAAGAAAATTTTTTTTAATTTTATAGCCATCCTAATGACTGTAAAGTGGTATTTCGTGGTTTTGATTTGTATTTCCCTAATTACTAATGATGTTCAGCATTTTTCATGTTGTATTAATAGTAGGACATGGAGTATATTTTATTAAAAAAATACACATATTGGAGGATATCTGCTCAAAAATTTAGTATTGATAAGGTGAAAAAAAGTTAGGAGACCAATGATCTAAGTAAAAGATGACAAAAGTCTGAACTAAGGGATGTACTGGGTGGGATATGGAAGATATTTAAGAAGTAGCAGTGGCAGGATCTGTGACTGAAAGTATGAAACTGAGGGGCTGGGAAGGGTGTGGTTCTAGCCCGTGAGGGACAACCACAAGAGTGGCTTCCTCTTCTGAAATCCACCTGCTCCTAATGTTTGCCTGTTGGAGGAGGTCATCAAGAGGACTGAGAACTCGACCCAGGTGGTCAGAGGCTCCTCACCTCCTCCTGTCCTTGGAATGGGCATTCTCCTTGCCTTCCCTGTGCTAGAAGCTGTCTTGTGGCCACTCAACAAACCTCATAAGTAAGTTCCCTTGCTGATTAAACCTGCCCCCTACCCATCTGGAGTGGCCTGCCTCTTTCTTCCACCTCTCCTTGCCCTCTGTGGACAGGGGCCAGTTCCCGACTCACCTGGTCCTTAGCACTACTGCCCTGTGGTCAAATCACAGGACAAAATGAAGGCTGTGAAGCAAGCACAGGCCTTTTCTTTGTTTCAGATCAGTGCTCATCCCAAGGTCTGGCCCTCAACAGTTAGCATTTAGTGATCATCCATTGAGTCAAACTTTTACAATAGATTGGCTAGAATTCAAAGGAGAAAATGGGACTAGATATCAGGAAATGGTAACTTCATGAGGTACAGGTCTCCAGAGAAGCAGTGAAAGGGGGCAGAGATTACAGCGCAGTGTCTCTAAGTATGATCTGCACTGCCTGCAGACTCCACACCCGGCACGCCTTAAAAATACCCATATTCTGGGGCTCTGGCACAGACCTGATCAACCTGGGGGGGCTGGGAAATGTGCATTTTAAACAAGTCCTAAATAATTCTTGTGTATATTAAAGTCTGAAAACGACTACTTTGATGAGTAGAAAGGGAGATCCCAAATAGATCCTGAAGAGGGTCAGTCATGAAGTCCTAAGTTTGCAGTGCTACACCAGAAGGAGAAGCAAAACTTAGACTTTCAAACCAGTCTTTCCAGCCCCAGCAGAAGAGGACAAATGTGCTCTGGCAACACTGCCTTGAGAAACAACTAGAGAAGGCGGCTCCTCCCACACGGCAGAGTGGCTCAGAAAGAGCCAAGCTACACTGACAACAATCAGTTTTAATAATGAAGGCTAATATGTTTTGGAGAGAAGACAAGAATAAATTAAAGAAAGGCTTGTGAATGACAGGGTGGTGAACACTTTGTCTTTAAAAGCACCAAACAATCTTTTAATTGAATGTTTAGTTTCTTCCTAACACTGTTTAACTTTTTTCCAGCAGGGCACTTACATTGTTATAGGTGTATTTTGAAAACTGCAATTATCCACGTGTTTCTGGCATTTAGGGGAGTCATAGGCAGGTTGTGGGCACGTGGAGAAAGGAAAGATGGCTGGGTTAAAGCAGTGGTTCTCAACAGCAGGGGCGGATTCTGACCCCACAGGACACCTGGCGATGTCTGGAGACATCTTTGGTTGTCACGACGTGGGGGATGATATTGGCACCTAGTGGGCAGAGGCTGCGGATATTGCTAAACATCCTACAGTTCCCAGGACAGCCTCCTGCAACAAAGAACCATCCCAGCCAAACTGTCAGTAGAGCTGATGCTGGGAATGCCTGGGCTAAAGGGCGCGGCTGGGTCATCAAGGCCCCAGGACTCCTGGGTGCACCCAGACACAAGTTCCAGGGCCCACTGAAGGTGCACTGTGACGCCAGCAGAAACCTCCCCCAAGAGTCTCATCTGTAGTGGGGACACCCCAACCTCTGCACCAGGCTGTGGGCCAACCAACTCTTCCCTCTCCCATCTAACTGGTTCTTTATCACATGCTTGTTTTTCACATATTTGTTTCTAAACTCAAAGGTGAAACACGTTTTCCACTTTTAGTAAACAAACATGATGACCTAGGTAAAAAAGACAAAGCTAGCGAAAGAAAGAACCTTAAAACATTCTAGAATGATCTCCTCATTTTCCAGATGGAACAGTGAGGCCCACAAAGACTTAGTGATTTATGTGTGGGCGAGGATATCATCTTATTCTTTTACAAAGAAATTAAATTCCCCAAAGGGCTTGGTGATCTTGCCTTATGTGACAAAGGAGGATGTTTCTTTTTGGCTGCTGCTTTCTTATTTAAAATCTTGAATCTATCACTTTGATCAAATTATATATACACTTTTGTATCTCTGTGGATTTATGTTCCAAATGAGGAAAAATATCAAAAAAATTATGCATTCTATTTTTAGTTCCACTGTAAAACATTTGTTTAAAATAAGAGATTCTGCCTTGATAAAGGTGCTTGCTTGGTCTCATGGTAAAAATACATAAATAGGTGAACACATTCATTTTCATGAACAAGTGGTTACTAAGGTATAGCTTATACATAAATTGGACAGTAGTACATTTTTCAAAGTAGAAAGTAAACAGAAATGTAGATTCTATAGTGCAGAAAGAACGAGGAGCAACTCTAATGTTTATTAATGTTCCTCGTTAACTTCAACTCACCTTCCCCCTGGATCTTTTATAGGAGTGACCGTGAGAAAGGCCAGTCTATTGAAAAATAACAAATGGAAAATCCTTAGTGAAATGAAGAGAACAAAACCCAACTTTTGAAGGTATTTTTTGCTTCTGGGTCTTCAATCATTTTTTCTTCTCTTATGCAATGTGGTTTACTGCTTATGTTAAGCACCCAAAATTAAAGTGGGAAAATGTATTTGGTTCAAGAATTCATATTTTAGTTGGGTAGATGGAAAAGTCTGCCAACATACTTTCTGGTCATCAATAAGAGGTAAAGCCTTCCTTTTTTCTTAGAATATTTATTATGGTTGAAAATTAAATGCCATTCTGCCTTGTAAAGTGAGCTGGCTTGGTTCTTTTTATTCTTAACAGTTTTTTCAGTCATCTTTACACTACATTAGGAAGAAGGACCTGGCTACCCACTTCTGAAAAAACTGGCCATGAAAACCCTGTGAATAGCAGCAGAGCGTCGTCTGATATAGCGCCGGAAGGTGAGGATGGCACAAAAAGACCGGGCAGGCCTCCGTTCTGCAGTACACAGGGGCGCTAGGAGTTGGAATCCACTTGATGGCATTAACGATGACATGAACTACATGGTACTAGTAATGCTTGCATGGTGAACATCCAATTCATGTTAATAATAATTATGAACTTAACAAAGACAAAATAATCTTTCCTAAAACCACGTCTGCTCTATTCTTACTTGTAGTCTTTTTTTAATCAACTTATGGCAAGACCTGTGCACATTTCCTTCCTCCATGTTCTTCCTTCCGTCCATTCCCTCCTCAAAGAGGACAACCAGGGCTTCTCCCCATCACTCTTGAAATTGCTCCCACCAAGGGACCTACGACCTCCCTGACCCTTCGCAGGAGATATTTTTTGTCCTAATTTCACCTGAGCTTTCTCCCCATTTCTTGGCACCATGTTGTCCCTGTTTTTTTTCCCTAACTTAAAAAAATTCTTTCTCCAGTGTCTGTTTTGGTTTGCTTCTGAGCACTGGGCACTGCAACATTCGCAGGTAGAAAGAGGAAAAGGACCCAGGAAAAGACCTTGGGAAGAAGCAATAAGAGGGAAGCAAGAGCACAATGAGGCCCCACAAGCCTGGTCAGACGCCAGAGTCCCCAGATGCCCAAGCCTGGATAGCAGCCCTTACTTCTCCAGTTCAACGAGCCCCTAGGCCCATCCATTCTACACCCTCAAGATCTCTCTAACACTTCCACTTCTACCCATCTCTTCTACAACTAACTTATTTTTCCTCTGCATCATTGAAAGTGCCCTTAAAATTAGCCTTTCTGCTTCTGGTAGTTTCCTCCTCTAATACTTTCTTCCTATTACAACAAGAATAATTTTGAAAGCACAACTTTGACCAAATGACTTTTCTGCTTAAACTATTATAGTAAGGATACTGGGGAACCAGTGATGCCTCTGAAATCCTGCACATGACAAGAGCTTTCATCACCTGGCCTCTGCTTACCTCCACAAGAGGAACGTTTGTGCTCCAGTCACATTTGATAACTTAAGTATGGTTCCTGCATCCCAATGCTTCCTCCTCTGGACATTTCTGGTCGTCTGCTGGAACATCCTCTCTTCTCACATCATACCTAACTGCTGTTCATCTTTCAAGATTCATATTAGATATCACACTGCCTTCTTCACCTCCAAGGCCAGACTACATGCCCCTTCCTCGTACCCCCACAGCACTTTGGACTCATCCTTCCTGTACCTCTAATCAAACTCTGTTGCAATTACTGGCTTGTTCGTATTTCCAATCCAGTCCCAGAGAGGGCTTGGGTTTCATTTACCTTTCTATCTCCAGAGCCTAAAATAGTCTCTGAGGTACGAGAACAGATAATACATATTAATTAAATAAATGTATCATTGATAATCATGATATCAGATGTGTGGAGAGTCAATATCAAGACCTGGTTGACCAGAGCCAGATGAAACTATTTTTATTATTGCACCAATAAAAAATTCACAGAGACATCAAAGTAGCTTCCGAAATCCTTAACTAGTCAATGGCAATAGGGGCAATATGCCCTTTGAGGGCAGGGTCTCATCCCTGCCCCCAAAATATTGAGTAGTATTCAAATACAAATAGTAATAAGAGTTTTTTACAAAGTGCTTTTGTTCAAAGTCAAAGCAGTACCAAAACAACTCACCTGAGACAATTTCGTGGTAGTGGCCGGCAGAAGTGGGCGACTAAACTTCTTCTGAGACCCAATGGCTGCTGGAAATGGTGGTGCAGAAAATACAGCTGCAACACAATTAATTTTGTTTATCCACCCTTGCATTTCCTCTGGACTCCTGTGAGAAACAGACATCTTCACGTCAGGTATCTCTGTACCTAAGTGCATCACACTCTGCCCATTTCTCGTTATTGACTTAAAGATTTTACTTTTCCTTTTTCTCCCCAAAGCCCCCCAGTACATAGTTGTATATTTTTAGTTGTGGTTCCCTCTGGTTGTGCTATGTGGGATGCCACCTCAGCATGGCCTGACGAGTGGTGCCATGTCCGCGCCCAGGATCCGAACTGGCAAAATCCTGGGCCGCTGAAGCAGAGCATGGGAACTTAACCACTCGGCCACGGGCCGGCCCCTCATAATTGATTTAAAATGGCATATAATATCATTTATGCTTCTTTGAACAACTAATCCCTGGCAAAACTTCACTGCAGATCAACATTTTCAACAGCAATTACCATGGTAACGAAACACCTTGGAACCTGTGATCACCAGGGCGTAAGGCTGCGATTCTTTCTCAAGGATGCAGAAGGGAAAAAAGCGCAATTACTTGACAATAAATAAGTATTTATTAACCACCCACTTTCTGTTTGATACTAGGCTATGTCAAAAATTAATTAAAAAATTAACTCATCTCTTTTAATCACATAATTTGATTTTAAAATCCAACTGAGGGGTAAGTGATAGAGGGAATACAGAAGGCAACATTCACTTTGGAAAGCAGTTTTGACAGTTTCTTAAAAAGTTAACTATACATTTATCATACAACCCAGAAATTCGACTCCTGGGTATACTCCAAGAGAAATAAAAACATATAGGCACAAAGATCTGTATGTGAACGTTCATAGCAGCATTATTTATGAGAGTCAAAAAGGGAAACAATCCAAATGCCAACGACTAGTGAATGAATAAACAAACCGTGGTCTACATCCACACAGTTGAAACCTACTCAGCGATAAAGGACTGGAGTGCGGACACATGCTACAATATGGAAGACCCCAAAAACTTTATGTTAAGTGAAAAAGCCAAATGCAAAAGACAACATGTTGTATGTTTCCATTTATATGAAAAGTCCAGAAAAGGCAATATTAGAGGGACACAAAGGAGACTAGTGGTGTCTGGGGTTGGGGATGAAAATCAGGAGCGACTGCAAAATGGGCAAGTGTTCCAAAATTAGATTGAGGTAATGGTCACACAGTTCTGTAAATTTGCTAGAAATCATTGAATTGTACACTTACAACAGGTGAAATTAAGTGCTATGTAAAGTATACCTCAATAGGATGGTAAAAAATCCATCTGAGAGGATGTGGAAATCATCTGATGTCATCGTCCCACTTTTATATGTCATATATTTGCAGAGCCCAGCACTGACAGCACTTAACAAATACAAAATGACAGCCAATCTAAAATCATTTCCTTTACTGATTACTCAGAGGGAAACCACACTAACCTGAGACCACATTAGCTATCAGCCCCCATTGCCTCCCATATGTGTCCCTAACTTGATTTCTCCAGCTCTGTTATTTCAATTTATTGATTTCTACATATATTCTACCTGAAGTAATGAGATCTCCTTAGTTATCACATCTGGTATTTTAGATTAGAAAAAAATAATGTTGGGGAATAGAATAATTTGAAGGAATTTTATGACTAATTGCTGTAATTTGAAGGAATTTTATGACTAATTGCTGTAATTGTACATCTGGCTATGGTTCCATTTGTGGTGTTAAAACTGTCTTATTCCCACACTGAAAGAATCCTGTGTAAATTGGATTTCCTTACAACTTCCTCCTCACCTGAAGTCAGCAATTTTATACCTTTGTAAGTTCAGAATCCACAAATCACCAGAGTGCCTGCTCCTATTTTTATTTCTCTTTTGGATCTTTCGTTGCTTTGGTCAATAAGCATGCAGATACTTGTGTTCACTATCCTGACGCCAAATTTTAGTTCTGGTGACAAATGCAGTCAGCTGGTAGTACTGTGCTGAGAGTGATTCTGAGGTCAAGCTCAGGTTGTGAAGGGCACGCCATGAATAATTAACACTGTCTGCCATGGACACTGATGCTACCTATGTGTGCTATTAAAATTCCTGCTTTAAAGGCTCAGTTCCGAAAATCCAAAGTTTCTCACTTCACAAATCCACAATTCTCCCTGTGAAATGTTCCACTTCTAATCCAAGGGTGTCGTGGGCTCCTTATTAAACTGGCAATCTAGCCATTTGCTTGCCCACAATATGGTCTTCTCTTCTCCTAGCTTAATCATAGACCATTGGAGCTAGAAGGAGAGAGAAGAGGAGAATAAAATGGAAGTCTACACTTACTGAACAGTTTCTACGTGCCAGGCACTGTGTGGGGAACTCTTTATACTTGATCTCCTTTAATTCTCAAAAGAACCCTACAAGATGAACAGTATTACCCACACTACTGACAAGCTGAGGTTCAAAGAGGTCAAATTACATGCCATGGCAAAGAGCTAGGAGATGCTGTCTTGAATCCACGTCGGTTTTACTCGTTGTTTGACAGAACTTACATACTAAATGCTGGTACTTGATTCATGAGGATATTAAGTTCTAGACCAAAAGGCACAGGGCTACTTTGTAGCAAGCAAACAACTTGGACCCAGGGTTTCTATCTCTCATTCTGGTTTTCCTAGGCAGTTGTCTCTCTAAATAACTAGTTAATGCCTTTGACTCTAACTCAAAATATTTCCGCTGCAGATCCTGATTCTATTTCTTGCTATAAAGTGGTGCTATGAAAACTAAGAAACAAAAACAAATCAGAACAGTGAAACTTACTGGGCTTGAAAGAGCAAGACCCTCCAATCGGCAGTTTTAAGTTTAAGCACGTTTGGTTTCTTCTCGTAGTCCGTGGCCTTGGACGCCAGTGCATGGTGCACACTCACGGCATTCTTCAAGTCCTCTTCAGACAGGGCCTTTTCTGGCTTATATTCATCCTGTCAACACATACGAAGAAAACAAAGATTAGGTTCAGATTTTACTATCTCTTTTCAAAACCTAAAACTACAAGAAAAAATTTTAGAAATTCCATGTAGCTGCACGAAAAAAGTGAAAGGCATGGTGAGTAAAAACAACTCTTTGCTACTTCATAAATGTCACAAAACACTGTGTTGTTTGAAAAGTATGCTCAAACAGAGAAAATACACATTCACCTAAGGGGTGCTTTTTAAAAAGCTGATATATAATACTGAAGGTCAATAGCTACGGAAGGTCAAAGACAAAGTTTCTAGCACACATGTTTTATAGTGATTTGAAACGAAGCTAGGTCCAATATTCAGGGTGATTTGGCTTCCAGAGTAAATGGACGAATGCAGAAGGCTCCAGATATCTATCAACAGAAATATACTGATGGTGAAGACTGTGCCATTGTGTTCTTTGCTCTAAAGACACTATGTTTTCCTGCTACTTTCTTTTGAGGCTAATATTAAAAGAACACTGAACGGTAAAATAAAATGATTTCTCCAGCTGTTCTCTGAAAGAAAAGAAGAAAAACAGTTTCATAATCAGGAGAAAGCTTAGCTCTATTATCATAAATTTGGAAACTGGGTAAAATTACATAAAAAAGGAAGGTGTCATGTATACATGCAATTTTATTTTTGGGCATGATGTATACACAACTCACAGAATTTATAAACGTTCTGTTGTATGGCTTCCCTCCAAACATAACTAAAAAAATCCTAACTAGTAGAATGAAAAGAATTTAAAACAAATTCGACTCTCTTATTATATCTAGTAGTTTTCCTGGGTCCATTAGAAGAAAAAGGGCCTCAAAACCAAAGTGAATATACTAGATGCCACAAAGTGTTATAAGTGATATATTCTAGTGCTTAAGGGCCCCTCTTCCCCCTTCCCATATTTTATCAGACATTATGCTAAATAAACCTGCATTTTTTCTGTAAAGAACACACACATACCCGCCTCACCTTCTAACTAGTAGTAAAACCCACAAGGTTTTTTCTATTTTCTTATCACAAAGAAATAAGAGAGCAGTTTTACAAATTTACAAAAGAACCCTTACACTCTCCCATACCTCCTCCCCTCAAGTCAAGCGATTCAAACGTACTATTGCCATCAATTCAAACGGAATCAGAAATAAACATGAGCTGTTGATCCTTAGTGATCACTGTCAGTGCACTGCAGGGACAGGGAAAGGGAAACATAAAATGCACAACAAATACCAACAACAATATAAAAATTACCCAAATTCATAACATTTTAAACGATGAAATTTCTACTTTAAGATTGCAACAAGAAGTCTATTTTATTAAGCCTCGGAGATTAAGAACTGATGTTGACAATAAGTTTTCTAGAGAGGTATGATAAATAAAGAAATGAATAAAAAGAAAAAACAAATACAGTGTACATGTATTTGTTCTTCTGTAATTCTCAGTAATGTATAAACCGATAATCTAGTTATGTTTTGGGGTCTTAGCTTTCCTAAATGAGATTTTTCTTGCTGATTTAGCATGCCAAAGATTCACAATCTCCTTCCAGGGGCACCGTTATTAGAGCAAGAGTGTCGACTATAAGCAGCACAACCAAAGGATGCTCGCCTGCCCGACGATTACGTTGTCACTGAACCCTGAGTCGCTGGCCACCACTGAGTTCCAGACAGGAATCTGCGGCAGACGAATAATGGGAGGTGGGGATAAATGGCCAAGGCCAAAATCATCTTCAGAGCATTTAGATGCTACGTCTCTTGCCGTAACCACTGAGCTCTGATACACCTGATACTTGAGTTTATGCAGAGATCAGCAAACATCTTTTATATTCTAGGTCCATGATTTGGGCTTTTATCTTAATTCCTTCTCATCAGTTTCTTTTGGTTAATTTTTCCTGTTGTTTGAATTTAAGACAATTACTCAGTTCTTTCGTTTTTCATATTTCTTTAAGAAAGAATTTAAGGCCCTAATTTTTCCTCTGAATACAGGTTACACATAGTTTGAGAATGAAGAGCAGTTTTTCGTTTGCTCTAGTTTGTAGTTTTAGTTTTTGATCTCCTCTTTGATCTTAGTCATGTCAAAGAATGTGTTTCTCGAATTTAAAGTAGCTGAAGTTTTAGTTATTTATTATTATGTATTTCTAATTTTATTGGTTTGTGACCAGAGAATGTGGTCTGTAACATCTATTTTATTTATTTTTTATTTTTTGGTGAGGAAGATTGGCCCTGAGCTAACATCTGTTGCAAAACTTTTTAAACAGCTTCACTTCCCTTCCCTGCTTCGCATTAACCCGACACTTTGCTGAAATAGTTTAGCATATTTTGTCCTGCAATCTTATTGAAATTATCTTGTATTACGTATTTTATGCTTCAAGAAACCTGCATTTTACATTACACATTTCCCAAGTCACTCTTTATTCTTTTAGATTTTTTTTTAAGATTGGCACCTGAGCCAAAGACTGTTGCCAATCTTTTTTTTTTTTCCTGCTTTTTTCTCCCCAAAGCCCCCAGCATATAGTTGTATATTTTAGTTGTGGGTCTTCTCAGTTGTGGCATGTGGGATGCCACCTCAGCATGGCCTGACGAGTGGTGCCATGTCTGCGTCCAGGATCCAAACTGGCGAAACCCTGGGCCGCTGAAGCAGAGTGCACGAACCCAACCACTTGGCCACAGGGCCGGCCCCTCTTTTAGATTGTATTGTGTTCATGTTCTACCTACTTTCTATCGTTTCTCCATCCTGAGGTCTCTTTTCTCATCCTTTTGTTATTTTCTTTGTTCCAAGTATTTTTCTCAGGTGGGATACCCTCTAGTCTTTATTTTCACGTATCTTTCATTTTCCTTGACGAGTAGAGAACTGGGCACAGAGGTCTTGGCTGCAGAGTCCTGGTCCATCAGTAGTCTGTAGATGCTATCCTACTGTCCTCTAGCTTCCAGCTTCACAAAAGTCCAAAGCCAGTATGATTCTTTTTTCTTTTTCGTATATTTTCTGTTAGGAATCTCACAGGGGTTTCTTTTTATCTTTAGAATTCAGGAATTTTTGTTAGGCTGTGCCTTAATATTCTTATCCATCTAGTCTGGATCTAAAGAAAAGTCGTGCCCCAATTCTCCCTTCTATGATCTTTCACTTGGGCTGCTAACTGCAACCCAGGTGTGTGGACACGGGCCACGAGAGACTTATGGTCCACTGACGGCTGCATTCAGTGCCACACAGTTCTTCTACGTGTCCATGATAATCTCTCCGTTCCGTTCTGCCAAATGGCCACTGTTCTCAACAACCCTAACTCAGCACAACTGTGGTTAAGAGCACAGGCGCCTGGAGTCAGAACCGTCTAAGCTCAGATGACTAGTTCTGACGCGATACCTCATGTTTCCATGACCTCAGTGTAATTAAACTCATCAAGCTTCGCTTTCTTTGATTGAGAATTAGTGATAGTACCTTCCTCATAGAGCTGTAGGATGAAATTAAATGAGTTACTTTTTTTAAACTCTTAATAATCTTCACAGCATACAGTAAGCGCTCAAACGCTAGCTGGTATAATTTCTTAGTAGCATATAGGTTGACCTTGTATAAGGTCCAACTTGTAAATATCAAACTTGCTGATTACTTGTGTATACCACCTATATTTTGTGACCACTTTTATCTTCATTCCTTTTAAAACAGGAATCCTGCTGGAGGCTAATCCTGTGCTCTTAGATCAACCTCCATCAACCTTTTCTAGGATCTTATTTCATTGGTTATTATATTTATTCTACATTTTTAATCATTCTCTAGCTACTGGCATCTTCCCCACAGCCTATAAATATGCTCAAGGTCTCTTTTATCTTTGTAAGATAATAGTCCCTCCTGAATATTGCTTTCTCCTCTAGCTGTCACCTCTCTCTTTTCCTTCATATGTGAGTTAGTAGTCGACATTAACTGCTTTTATATATTAATTTCCAGATCACCCTTTAACCCACTGCAACCTGGAATCATTGAAACTGCCCTGGAAAGGTCAGCAATGACCTCCTAATTATGAAATTCAATGGATTCTTTTCAGTTCCCATCTTACAGCACCCGAGGAAGTCAACAATATTCTTGAAATCCTTCCTTGGCTTCTTTTACAATACTCCCTTGGTTTCTCCCCTACCTCTCTGACCACTACTTTGCTATCTCCTCTTTAGCCTGTCCTTCAGACGTTAGCTCTGCTGTTGGCCTTCATCCTTTCTCATTTCATAAGTATCCCTTGGGATGATTGTAATTCCTCTTATCAGTTAAACTCCCACCTATATCATGATGTCTAGCCAACTTCTACAGGTGAATAAGAAACACAAGACCAAACGATAGCCATTAACACTAGATGACTTAGACCTTCGTACTTGGCACAACTATAAATATTCTTGGAGCATGTTCTCTCTGCTGATATTTTCATTTAAAACCAAGCTTAAAGGATGACATTTTTAGGCTGCTCTAAAAGTGCAAAGAATTTTAAAACGCAACATTTATTATAGTCCTAAATAAAAGCTAATAGCAATTGCCAACTTGGGAGAACTTACCCACTGTTTTTGAAGAGGACTCTATTCTAAGGCAGTTTCCTACACTCTCAGATGCACTTCCAATCTACCTTACCCTGGAAGGAAAAGGCTGCACGGGACAGAAATGGAAGGCAAGACCTATTTTAATTAGGAGAAAATCAAAGTCTAGGAATTTTAAGTCTAACAAGCTTCCACTTTTATAGTTGATAGCAGTATCATTTTACCATTTAAAAAAGGGCAAAATACAAAAAAATATGTTTGGTATTCTGATTTCCTACTAGAAAATTAAGCTCTAAGTCCATAAAAAATGAGCAAAGCCCACAGTAGACTGGAAACATTAGGGCTGACAACTGGATAAAAAGAAATAACTTTACTCTGTAGGGTCATTTCTGTAGGACATCTTTATTTTTCACTACTTAAAGTAGAAGATAGTGTTTAAATGATAGAATTGGGAAGGAAGAAATAAGGGATAAATTACTGCAATCAAACCACTTCAAACCTAAGACTCTTTGCTTTGCAAACTAAATGTGAGACAGAGAGCGAGATAAATTCAATCAAGAAATTTTATATAAGAAAAGAAAATGCTCCATGACTTCTAATTACTATCCATTTTCTCAAACAGATGAAGGGTGAAAATGATGCCTAAAAACATGTTAGTCTCCTCTGTGTTCAGTGCAATCTACATCTTTTCATCCAGTGTGATTCATTGGAGCACTCTACCACCCTAATAAGCACCAACAATGTGATTTCACGATGCTGTTTATTTTAAATTCATTTAAAGCATGACATGAAAAGCTTTCCTTTTTTTCCTAAGAAGACTGTTAATTAAACATCTTGTGAAGTTGAATCATAACACTCTAACACAAAAATCATCTATACAAGTACAAATAATTTGCATCAGTCTGAAAATTTGTCCTCTCAGGTGAACATAAAGTCCGACTTGGAAAGTGACCAAATCTCAACTGAAATTCATCAACATCAATTAAAAACACGCTCAGATTCCAGTTTCTAAAGTATTATTTACGCCACGCCTTATTAAATAGGTAAAATTGCTATACCTAATTAAAACAATTTAAGACGAAGTTGAAATGGTCTTGATTTCCACTAAGAGGCTATAGACAGAGAACCGAGAACACATTCTTGCTTGAAGCTATGAGGATATTCATAAAAATGTCAGTAATTAAAGTCAACTGGATCCTAAACTATTAACTCCTGATTTTTAAAAAGGCACTAAAAGCATTTTTCATAATTTGATGACTATCTTTTTAAAAAAAATTATATGTATTTCTGGTTAGATATCTTTCTAAAAGTTATTCAGCTCCATTTTTCTTTTACCAGGGAGCCCAGAATGGGCTGTATTTCCACAAATCTGGAAGTGAGGAGTGACAGCAGATTAAATAAAGGCATGCTTTAGCGCCCCCACTTAACTAATCATGCATTTGAAAATCACTTATTCACAGAATCTTAAAGCTGAGTAGAGCCTAAAGGATCATTTTATCTCATTTTCTCATGTTAGGTAAGCAATTTTAGAGTCGGAAAAATATGTCCTATATTACTGTACTAAGGAGAGTTAAAAGAGAAAAAGCAAGTCGGAAAAATATGTCCTATATTACCGTACTAAGGAGAGTTAAAAGAGAAAAAGCAAGTTAGTCAAAGCATTCAAAATGTTGCTATTAACTTGTCCAACTAACGTGTTTACAGTGCCTGTCCTCCACACGGTGACAATGTGGAGGCGCCGGCCTGGACGGGAAGACCTCCTTTGTTAGCACTGAAACACTCTGCATCATAACCCTCCTTAGTCCACAGAAAGAGGGAGCACTTACAGATAGCAGGACTTAAAGGACCTGAAATGCTTTCTCAGTAGGCTCACACTTCAGTGAGGCACAGGACATTTTCTAGGATAAATCTGGTAAGTGAAACAGGAAGTTAGGATCTATTTTTTTAATGATTACACAGCTGAACTGGAAGAGAGTTAGAAAAAGCAGGTGACCAGCAGCAGGCATTCGGAAAAGATGATTGGATTCCTTGACTCAATATCTGAAGAAACTTAAGAATTCTTAAAGTTTTTAAGCAGAAAAAAGAAATCTCAAAACCCTTCCACCCTTCTTCCATATTTCTAACTAATACAATGACCAGAATTTTCATTGGTAGAACCCTATTCTCTGCTTTCTTCTCAGTTCCAGGACTCACTAACCTCTCGTTAAAGGCTGCACTTGTCACTGTGATCACGTTGACGTGTCTGTCCACCGCCCACCACTCAGTCCAGAGACCTGTGTCACCACGTTAGCGTCTAATTCATATTCCCGCTACAGTTTTCACAGGATTGGTGTGGGGATGACATTTACTGAAAGGAGGGGATGGAGGGAGGGAAGGAGGGAGTGAGACAGAGAGGAAGAGACAAGCAGAGCCTAGGGACCTGAGTAGCACAGAGGGGAAGAGGGTGGAGTTGGGGACCTATCTCACACTTTAGTAGCATGGAAAAAGCCACAGAGCACGGCATCATCTCTTCAGGTGGGGCTAAAAAAATTCATTAGAAACAGACTAGTTTCCATTTGCTAGGCATTTGAATGGGAATTGTGTTTTTAAACAGAAATCTTCAGTGCATGGCCTGTATGTCTCTTTTTTTTTTTTTTTTTTTTGAGGAAGATTAGCCCTGAGCTAACATCTGCTGCCAATCCTCCCCTTTTTGCTGAGGAAGACTGGCCCTGAGCTAACATCCATGCCCATCTTCCTCTCCTTTATATGTGGGATGCCTGCCACAGCATGGCTTGCCAAGTGGTGCCATGTCCGCACCTGGGATCCGAACTGGTGAACCCTGGGCTGCTGAAGTGGAACGTGCACACTTAACCGCTGCACCACAGGGCCAGCCCCCAGCCTGTACGTCTTAAACCCCAGAGACCACTGTGTTTCCAGCTGCAATGTCTTTTTATAAATTTACAGTTTTTTTTTTTTTAAAGATTTTATTTTTTTTCCTTTTTTCTCCCCAAAGCCCCCCGGTACATAGTTGTGTATTCTTCGTTGTGGGTTCCTCTAGTTGTGGCATGTGGGACGCTGCCTCAGCGTGGTCTGACGAGCAGTGCCATGTCCGCGCCCAGGATTCGAACCGACGAAACACTGGGCCGCCTGCAGCGGAGCGCGCGAACTTAACCACTCGGCCACGGGGCCAGCCCCTATAAATTTACAGTTTTTAAAAATTACGATCATATCCTAAATATCCCTTACATAATGGTCACATTTCTCTGCTGGACTGGGTAATTCCTCCAAATTATGACTGAGAAAAACCTGGATACAATCATCTTACCCTAAGGGAACACTAGGCTTCAAAGTTTAGTTAACTTTTTGTTTCGTGCATTTTCCCTTGTTTTAGAGAATGAGGGAGGGTCGGCACACCTTTTCAAAGTGTGAAAGGGCTCAGTGCCAGCACTTTCACAGAAAGAAATACAAATGTCCTGCGCACACAGGAAGCTTTGCGCTATCAGGGACCAGGTCAGGGGTCAGCGGCTCCTGGAGCCACAGTACTTGGCACAGCGGACCCAGCCTGGCTGCCATCGTCACAGTCTGGGAGCCCTTGAACCTTCAGCGTCTTCCTTCTGCCTCGCCTACGCTCATTCTTGACACTGCCTATACTTCAAACACAGCAAAAACAAAACAAAACTCCCTTCCAAATCAGACTTAAAAAAACCTGATAGGCAGTAAGAGAAAATCTCTTCCAAGTAACCCAAGGAATGAAGAGAAGATTTTGCATCAAGGACCGAGTTTTCTAAGATATCGTGATAGCAATCTAAATTTTTAGATAACAAACTGATTTTTCACCTTTGAAAGACATGGTAAAGACAAATATATTCAGGTTTGAATAGTCGTTTTCTAGACCTTGGAAGAGTCTCAAGAGCCTTGCGTGGAGAATACAATAAGCAGATAACTAACCGCCATGCACTACCCAGCCTACGCCTATTACTCTGAACCATTCCATCAATCACTTGACAATTTATTTTTAAGGTAACATAGCTCACTTTTGTCACAACCAGACCTGTAACAAGAATGCCATTATAAAGCTTACAAAAAAATACTTTCAAGAAAAGGCAGAGACTAGCAGGGTCACACACAGCCCATGACAGAAACCGACAGAGACCTCTGAAGCTACATGATGGCAAAGGCTGTGTAAGCGTTTGGCTAGTAGATGACTCACTCTTGCTTAACAAATGCATATGAAGTTTAATATCCGAATGTCAGCAATGATGGATCATCAGGACCAATAAGAATTTAATCATTTTATCATCAATTCGTAGCAGTTTCAAAATTTCAAAGCATATATAAACTGTTACATTAAAATAATATTAGACTCTTCTTCCGTGAACACTTTATATTCCAATAATAACAATAAACTATCAATAAGGTATATATTTCTTAGGCATGAGCTGCCTGGACTCAGGGCACTGTAGGTACTAGAACCAAACAAAGATAGGAGGGCATTCTTATTTTGCTGGAAGACAGACAAAACCACTCGACCATAAAAATGCCCTCACGTGCTCTACCTAAGAGAGTCTAGAAACTAGAATCAGTTATTCACCCAGCTTTATTCCATCCACTTTGTTTCTTGCAATGCTCACCTATACACTGTTTATATCACGTCACTAGCCATTCATTGCATAAGACTGGTCTTCTTGTCTACACTTAAGCCCAAGCTCTTCTAGGTGGTCGATACCATGTTTGTTTCTCACATAGCTCCCAAAAGACATTTTGTGAATGGTTCTGACATTTCTATTGGAATATTCTGTGAAGTTACCTTTTGCTTGAAAGTTAGAGGCAAATGTGACTAAGTAACATCAAGCCAGGGTGCCAGAAAGGGAAATGAGGTGGTCATGAGGAAGACTGTGGATGACCTAAAGCAGCAAAGGAGGGCACTGGATAATGTCAGAAACCGTCTAGGGGGAAGCGAGAAAGAAAAGGACTTATTTTACTTTTGAGAGAAATCACTAACAGGAAAGAAAAGAGATTGAGTACAAATGAGATAGACACTGGGGATCTGTTAATTGCAAAAGTCACAGGAATGGGGATTTCCGAAAAGGAGGAGAGAGGGAAGATCAAAGTGGAAACTACAAGTCAAGCCTCTTGAAAATGGTTGTCTAGACACTGTCTGCCTCCATGTCTCTAACTCTCTTTCCAGTCCGGCTCCCAAGCCCAGCACTCCACCAAAACTGCTTTATCAGTGAATTCCTGTGTCGGAATTCAAGCAGCACCTTCGCATTCCTATCTCACTTCTTACAGCACGGAACACTTCGACCGTCTCTTGCCATGTGCAGCACCTCTCTTTCCCTGTTTTCTTCCTGGCTCTGGTCACACTGTTCAGGCTCCTTTACTGTCTAGTCCTCTCAGGGCACATGTGAAGTGTCTGCGTTCCACTGGTTCTATCCTCCATCTTCTCCTCACTCTACAAACTCTGAGAGACTTCATCTACTCCTGTGGCTGAAATGATCAACTACTTCTGATGACGCTCCAGATCTGTACGTGCAGGCTCCCTCCTCGGCAACAGCTCTGCAATCCACGGTTGTTTGTTGGGCCTATCTGTTTACTATTGCACAGACACCTTGAATTAAACACAGCTAACTGAACTCTCCAGTTAGACTATGCTTCTCCCTTCCCATTACCCCTACCATACTTCAAGCTAATCTGGTCTCTATGTCTCTGATTGAATCTGCCTCCAATCCATTTTCCATCCTATAGCCAGGCTAATTTTTCTAAAATAAACATGGGATTATCTCACACCCCATTTAAAATCCTTTGATAGAGCCACAATGCTCTCAGATAAAATCTCAACTTCTAAACACGGTTTTCTAGGCTCTTCATAATCTGCTTGGACACCCTTTACACTCCACTGAACCTACAGCTCTTCGAATGTGCTGGGAGCTCTCACATCTAGGCAACCACTCAGGTTTCTCCCTGTCTGAATCTTCTATTTGATTCACTTCTATCGGTCTTTTAAGTATAGGTTTAGGTATTTTCTTCATGAATTCTTCCACGACCTTCTCTTCTCTTCCTGAAGCTCAGTTAATTGTCCTTCCAAATGTGTTTCAATAGCACACTGCCCTCTTTGTAGCACATATCAAATTGTACTGAAATGTTTTTTATTTGCTGATCTCTTTAGATGGAGCAGAAGCTCCCGTATGGACTGTATCTTGCTCACGATCATATCTCCAGTGTATAGCATTCTGAAAAACTGGCAGAGTCCTAATCTGATAGATGTGCTCATTACTGATTTGCTTCCTATTGTGGCCCTCTGTATCACAATGGTAGTTTGTTAGCCAAAGTTCAGCTGACAATGGATGCTTGGGTCACTTTAAGGTATAAATCTAGAAGTCATGAAATGGTTGGAATGTTGACATTTCCATGATTTTTCATGGTTTCTGGAAATAATAAGGAAGAATATCTGAATATGGGTCTGTGTTAGAAAATCTCAAAAGGTTAGTTACTCTAATTATAGAAGACGATTAGAGATCATCCCATATTCCAGTAAGAGTGGCTGGAGTCAGGGGAGTGCAAAGGGAGAGGGTAACCATTAGTCCTTCTCAGATAAGGAGGTTAAAGGGAAGGGAATATAAGCTATTGCATACTTGCTATGATTTGCCCAAAATTAGTTGAATCCAGTTGAGGAAGTTAAGGAAAACCTCTCCAGAACCGCGTGTGTTTTAAACTTGTAGTAATTAGAAAAGTCACACACAGAGCTTTAGTGCTTATCCAAGAGTAGCCACCAGCATGGCTACCAGCACCTTCCCAATGCTGCAGAGGTCAACCAACTCTGAGCCTCAGCTGCTTCATTAAGAAATGGGAACAATGTCCTCCTACGAACTTGTGAAGCTCAAACACAAAAAGTATCCTAAAAACTGTATCATATTAACAAACCAGCCTTGTTTCTGGCTGGATGATAACTGTACTTCAGACTGGGTAAGTCTGCCAACCCAATTCCTACTTCTGTGATGCCTGATGCTCTCATCTGGGAATGGTTATTCTCTTAGGTGTTATACACAAAGCAATGCTGTGTAAGGATATGTGTTTTGTTTTTTAAATACAGGAATACTGCTCTTAAATGTCCCTTCAACAAGGTGAGAGGGCATCCTATATTGCTTACTTGCTTCGCGTTTTTTGCCATATATATTTTTTTTTCATAGAAGAAAGGACTCAAGTCAGGGCAGTACCTAAATCTCTAGGGTTTGAGATGGGAGGGTGAGTCAGAAGAGGCATGGGTCTGATCTCTGGTAAACTCTTTTAATTTGGATTAAAATGTAAAATTAAACAGGTGGAACTGATGTCTGTGGAAGTGAGGAACAAAAGTCCATGTGGTATTTTTAACTAGTGTCTGTGTCAAATTGCTAAGTCCAGAACACGAAGCCTTCTGCCCTGCCCATTTCTCCATGCACCGTCCTATGAGAGCTTATGGAGGCATCTGACTGTCTCTGATCTGAAGTGGAGAGAAAAGGTAGAAGGAATTACTTATCTTGCAATAAAGCTAGCTGGGAAAAGAAGGCCTGCATTTGGATGGCTGAGAAGGCTGGCCTAACTCTTAGTCATTTCATTACAGAGACTGCTGTTGTAGGATTGTGAAAAGGCAGAAAAAATGTCTGGCTGAGCCAGTCACTATTCCTTATGAGACTGGCAAGAATCAGGAAAGGATAAAAAGGGAAAAAACATTCATTTCTTATGAGTCTCAGGAAGGGAAACAACATTTATTACTCATCTATTGTAAAACAGTTGCTTTTTCCATATATTTAAAAAATTCTTTACATCAACTATACAAGTTAAACATCATTTCCTCCCATTTTACAGATGAACAAGTTGAGGCTCAGAGAAGATAGTTAACTGCTCCAAAATAAAAAAATTAGTTAAGTAACAGACTAGAGTTTGACGAGGTATGTCCACTTCCAAAGTCCTACTCTTTTAGTCCTTTACCAAGACATGTATCTTCCCAGGAGGATCTGAGGAAATCAAGCAGAGAGATCTCCGCCTAACCAAGCTCTCACTTTAACATCCAAGGAGCTGCTAAGAAGAAGATACCGTGTGTCTGTTTAGGGGGCATGCCACAGAGAGGGTTATAAACACACAGGCAGGGTCACAGACTTTAGAGGCATGAGGTACTTACCACCTCTTAGTTTCTTGTCGGAGTCACTGACAACCTTGTGACGAGCCTCTCTGTCTGGCTGGGACAGGAGTAGGGAAGATGGTGGAGTAAGTGGAGACTAAAAGGATTTAGAGTCCTGTCCCAGTATAATTTCAGCTGTTCTTGGTTCTCTTTCTGATGACTGCATTTTTTTGAAAGGGAGGAGTGACTTTTACTATTATTCTTCACTCTTAGTGAGGAAATACTTACTTATTGAATTGTTCTAAATGGGTAAAAATTATTAGGTTATTTCATAGTTGAGAAGTCTTGATGAAAGGCTTAAAAGCAACTGATGAGCAACTGATAATGCAGTAAGACGCTAAACAGATTGATATTCTGATAGGAGAGGGGTTTTGTGCATGTGTGTGGTGAGTATGTGGAGGGTAGGCTTTAAAGAAGTGAGTTACCTGCCATTATGGTCTCTTCAGAAGACATCTTTGATTCATTTAATCAAGGGAGCAGTGACCCTGCTTCCTTCTGTCTCAGGCAATACTATCCCCCTCTTTTAGAAGCCAGGGTATCGGCAGCCATGGTGGGATGGGGAGCAGTGAGAGAGCATCTGCCCACCTGAGGAAAACGGAGGGAACTCAGGGCGGGGAGTCACTGGTAGCCTTTGGACAGAAATCTTTGATGCCAAGAAATTTACAAGGGGTGAAAAAAAAGAACGGTGGCAGAACTTCAGCGTGCTGGGGAGACCCTTAAGAGCAGGTGTTAGGTCCTATTATCTTTGTGTGCACATATCTGCAGAGCCCCACCGATAGCATGCTAAGTGAGTCACTGCCAAGCCGAATTAAACTAGTCTTGGGCTAGGGGAGAAGTGGGCCTTTTTTCATTATCCTCATCCAAATAGTGAATTGGCTAACAGAGGGAAGAAGCGGAAAGGGTGACCACTTTTTCTCAGCTATACTTGAATCCCAGGAATGTTAATCTTGGCATTCCAAAAGCACAGAGAGGATAGCAATGCATCACTCCGAGGACCATGTCTTATCCAGCAGTCCTGTCCAGTGGGCTGCCCAGCATGGAGGGCAATGCTGTTTAAAGCCTTTAGTACCTGGGTGTCGGTGGGAGCAGCACACAACTCACACTCAAAGAGTTTTAAATTTCTTCGGGAAAGAAAACTGCTTCTTTTGTAAAGTGCATAGTTTATGACATTGTGACATCATCTCTTTCATTTTCATGATAAACTAGTTATTTGAAACATAATTTTTCATCATGTTTCTACTACTTGCTATCCCCTATCCATGCTATAATCCACATGTAAAAAGCTGTTTTGCCATTCTTGGAACATGCCACATTCTCTCAAATCTGTTATTTTTCACCTCTCTGGCTAAAATGCATTTTATTGCTTTGCCTGCCCAGCAAACTCCTGCTCACCTTCCAGGTATCAGGTCAAGGTGTGTTAATTCCATAGGGAGGCATTCTCTGACCTTTCCAAGCATGATTAGGGAGCCCTATTCAGTAAGACTTTTCCATTCCTCTATTAATATATCCCTCTGTTTGGCATATGTTCAATTTACCTGTTCTCTTGTTTTGTGACTTCTATGTAGGCAGAGATTGTGTCTTAGTCATCTTTCGAAGCCCAGCATTTAGCATAGTACTTGACATGTGATGAGCTCTAAATGGTCACATGACGATGTCAACCCCAAACTATACACACCCCACATCACCTTGCAATCACATAACTTACTTTTTATGTCACATCTGTTATCATGTGTTGGCACAGCAGGACTCCAGTAAGGTTAGGATTAGCCAGCAATGGGGTGTTAGAAGCCCTTTGTAGGACCCATCCTTCACCAGTACTGAGCTTCCGATACACTCTATAACTCAGAGATTATTCAAAGAGGAAGAATCTAATTACCCACTCTTGCTGTATCTCGTGGGCAGCTCAATATCCCAAAGGATGCTGAAGACCTTCTAGAGCAAAGGTCTGTCTGTTCAGCAGCAGATAGCACTGTTGACCTTACACTGCTTGGCATTTTCAGATGTAGAAGCTCATAGGGTCTTCATATTTGTATTGCCTATCTGCCTTTTTTTAATATTAAAAATCAGGAAAAAATAATTAAAAAATCAGAGTAAATATATCCACATAAGAACGTGGCCTGACAAGATTAAGCCTCCAGTGACTGATGAGCTAGTCTCTAGGATTTGTGTGAAGTTTCTGGGAACAGACATTGGTTGATTAACATGTTGAAGTTTCAAGCATTTGTCACATTTTTTTTTCAGCCCTTCCTTTTTCTTTTAAAAACAATAACAGGAGAGTAGAGACTGGATGTGAAACACGGCTGCCCTTTTCAGGGTTACCCTCACCCTAAGCAGACAGTCTGCAGCAACGCTGCCTTCTCACTGCTTCGATGAAATAGCACTCTGACAGACAAGCCCACAGCTCTATTTTGCACTCTGCTACACAAATGTATCATTTCCTTTGTGTCTGATTTCTCACTTTATAAAAGGAATTTCACCCAACTTTCCCTAAACGCACCATTTGCCATACTCCAGAGGTACCATAAATATGGAGATGGAATCTAATTTTGGAGCTCTAATCTAAACTGATGCTGAAGCTTCAAAGTTTACAGTCATTCCCTTGTCAATATTTAGTCCTTTCTCTTCTATATCTGGATGAGTCAAACTCAATCCAATTCACTTATCTGAGGGAGAAGACAATGAAATAGGAAAAGTTGGTGACTTGCAAACAATATTTCTCTTTGAGTCACCTCTGTTAAATGCTGAATGTAGGATTATTTTCTCTCTTCCTAGCCTCTCCCTGGGATGGAGTGGGTAGAAATCCTGTGGCTAGGTATTCCATGAAATCGTTTTGCCAAAGATAGTCCTTATAGAGATTTTAGAGAAAATGAAAAAGTAAGCCAAGAGAATACGATTTATGCTGGGGAAACAGCTGGGATATGTAAAATTTAATTTCAAAGGGCTGTTCCCTGCAGAGACAAAGCTAGTTGAAAGGACCAATGTGGGCCCAGAACGTACACACATGACTTATAAATTAGAAGTTGTGCTGACTCCATAGGGAAATAAAGACAATACAAGATATCTGACCAACTAGGGCCACGGATAATCTCCTAATCTGTTTTTGATATTGTTTTGTCCCTCAAAGTGACGTGTAAATTTTAGAAGGATGCCACAAATCATTTTCATTGTAATCTTTGGGTTTCAGCTAACTTCATACCTCTCTCTGCAAAGATTATTTACCCACAAAGAAAGCTCTGGTCCAAGTTGAAGCATTCCATGCCCTAATAGTCCTTACCTAATCTACTCCAAAAGGAAGAGAACAAAAGGGTTTGTGTGAGGTATGGTACTTCCCAATCTAGACATCTGAAAAAAAGTCCCAATAAAGAAATAGAAGAAAAGAGAATTATAACGTCGTTCTTTACAAAGCTGCTCTGGTAATACGCAAAATGCTGATATAGAATATAATATAGTTCAGTTGAAGTCCTCTTAAATATTGATCTGAGTGGACTCTTAAGGAACAGTGGTTTAAAAAAATTATTATTTCAGTTATATTATCTCGGGCATTGTTAGAACATTTCAAAATGTTTAAAATAAAACAAATATATTTCTCCCCAATAGTTTTATCTCCATTCTAAAGCAGTTTATTATCTCAGTAGTTCAAGTCTGGATGCCATTACACAGGAGTTGCCATCTGATCCAGTACAGTCACCCCTTGGTATCTGCAGGGGATTGGTTCCAGGAACCCCTGCAGATATCAAAATCCATGGATGCTCAAGTTCCTCACATAATTGGCGTAGCATTTGCATATAACTGATGCACATCCTCTCATATACTTTAAATCATCTCTAGATTACTTATACCTAATATAAGATAAGTACTTGCAAATAGTTATTATACTGTATTGTTTAAGAAATAATGACAAGAAAAAAAAGTCTGGACATGGTTAGTACAAATACAACTAGCATAGGCCTTTCAATCCACAGTTGGTTGAATCCATGCGTTTGGAACCCATTAAAGGCCAACTGTATTACAGATGTTATATAAAAGGGAAGGACTCCCTCCCAGAGAAACACAAGTATAGAAAGGCAGCTACAGAAGTGTAAAAAGCATGTAAGGGCATGTATTTGCACACTGAAAACAGAAGCTCAAAGTGAATGAGACCTTTTTCTTTAATATCCAAATATTAATAATCAGTGTGGTTAGGAGAGGCTGTGGTGAGACAGATATTGTCATAAACTGCTGTAGGGAACGAAAGTTGGCTTAACTTTTCCAGAAGTAATTTATAAATACATCTCAATTTTAAACAATTCCTACCCTGTTCCTGCGACCCATGATACTACCAAGAATCTATCTCAAAAACTAAACAGACATGTGCACAAATACATATATTTTACAACTGTGAAAAACTGAAAAGAGGGTATGTCTGAAAATGGGAAAAAGATTAAATTATGGTAAATCTATTTAATGGAAAATATTGTAAGCAATTAAAAATGAATGCTTTTTTAAACCCTATTAAGGAAAAAATAAACCCCTATGACTTACCATTACACCTTTACCAGATAGCAGATTGACCAAAAAATATGCTCCTGAAAAATTTCTAATTTAAAAATGTTTATGAGAATAAGTAGAATAAAAAGAAAAAGATACTGAAACTATGTCATAGTTCAAGTAGATTTAAAAATCTTTTCCTAGGAGTGATGTCAGCAAGATGGCAGATTAGGAAGTCTCAGTTCTTGTTTACCCATAGAAACACTAATTTAACAATGATTTACAGATCAAAACACCTTTATGAGAATGCCAGAATGCAGTTAAGCAGGTGCAGTACTCCAGGTGAGCAAAAGACCAAGAAAAGCTGCATTGAAACGGGTAAGAAGAGCAATTCCACTTTAACTGTGCCAGTCCCTCCTCGAAATTGCCACAGATCAGCACTGTGAGAGAATGCCCTGGTCCTTAACTTCTCCCTCAGGGGAAAGTGAAGAGTGGAGCATGCCTCCAGTGTTCTGGCTTTTTGGAAGGTTGCCCAAGGAATGGGTTTCTGTCTAACCTCATTCAGAGCTCTGAGAAAATCAGCACAGATTGGATGCCTGGGGGCTGCTGGACCAAAGGAAAGTGGTGAGTGACTTGCTGCAGGCCAGTAAGCTTGGCAAGATTGGCAGAAAGGTATACAACCTAAGGCTTCTCTCTAAGAAGGGAGAAAAAGGAGTGGAGTGTGCATCTGGTGTTCTGGCTCATCCCAGGACTGCCCAAGGGAAATGGTATCTGTCTCCTCTGACTTGGGGCACTGATGGGGAGTTGGCATACCCTGGATGCCTAGTTGCCATGCAGAGCAAGACAGAGCTGGGTGGCTTGTTGCTGTAGAGTCAGAGAAACAGCAGTGCCACAAACCCCAGAAAGATCAAGAATTACGAGCTCTCGAAAAAGAAACATGCAAGCCTCCCTGAGAAATTGCATGCACAGGCCCAAAGAAGTTGCATTCCTTAAAAAACGTTGCAGAGGCCCTGAGAATCCCTAGCCAAGAAGATTGGTGACGGTTTTCCCCTGCGTGAAAGCAATCTGTTAAGTATGTTAAGACTGAGACAGGTGGCTGTACAGATCCTAACATAAAGTTACCAGACAAATGAGGAAACACGTAGATATCGCCCAGTCAAAGGAACAAAACAAATCTCCAGAAACCTACCCTGAAGAACGAGGGGCCTATGAAACATCTGACAAAGAATTCAAATAATTATCATAAAGATGCTCAACGAGCTCAAGAAAATGACGCATGAACAAAATCTGACTATCAACAAAGAGACAGAAAATATAAAAAGGAACTAAACAAAAATTTTGGAGCTAAAGAATACAGTAACTAAACTGAAAAAATTCACTAGAAGGGTTCAATAGCAGACTTGAATTTGCAGAAGAAAGAATCAGCAAACTTGAAGACAGGTAATTTGAAATTATCCAGTCAGAGGAACAAACAAACAAAAAAAGAATGAAAAAGAGTGAAGAAAGCCTAGGGGACTTTTGGGACACCATCAATTGGACCAATATACACATTTATTAGAGTCCCAAAGGAGAAGAGAAAGAGGCAGAAAGTGTATTAAAAGAAACAATGGCCCAAAACTCCCCAAATCTGGGTGAGGAAATGGATATCCAGATCCAAGGAGTCCTATAGTCTCAAATTAAGATAAACTCAAAGACATCCATACTATAATCAAATTTTCAAAAGTCAAAGATGAAGAGAGAATTTTGAAAGCAGCAAGAGAAGAGTGACTTGTCATATACAATGGAGTCCCTTAAAAGTATCATAGGATTTCACAGCAGAAACCTTGCAGGTCAGGAGAGAGTAAAATGATATACTCAGAATGCTGAAAGAAAAAAAAAGACCTGCCATTTTTAGTCCTTTAAATGGAGAAGAGATAAAGACTTTCCCAGATAAGTTAAAACTGAGGGAGTTCATCACTGCTGACCTGCCTTACAAGAGATGTAATGAAAACAAAAGAAGAATTTGAAATGAAAAGAAGTGAAATAGCAACGTGAAAGCATATAAACTATAAACCTCACTGGTAAAGGTAAATACATAGACAAATACAGAATGATAAAACACTGTAGTAGGGTGCAAATCACATCTAACCGTAGTACAGAAGTCAAAAGAGAAAAGTGCCAAGAATAACTATAAACAGAAAAATTTGTTAATTGATAGACAATATTAAAAAAAGGTAAATTCTGACATCAGTATCATAAACTCTGTGTGTGGTGGGGAGAAGTAAATGTAATTTTTGTATGTGATTGAAGTTATTAGCTTAAAATAGACTGTTAGAACTATATAACATGGTTTATGTAAGCCTCATGGTAACCACAAAGACAACACCTACAGAAGATACACAAGAGAAAGAGAAAGAAAGCAAAATATGCTTCTACACAATATCAACAAAACACAGAGGAAGACAACAGCGGGAAAGAGGATCAAAAAAGCTACAAAAGAGAAAACAATTTACAAAATGCGAACAGTAAGTCCTTCTCTATCAATAATTACTTTAAATGCAAATGGATTAAACTCCCCAATCAAAATACAGAGTGTCTGAATGGATTAAAAACAATCTGACTATATACTGTCTACAAGAGCTTCACTTTATAGTTCATACATATATGATAAAAGTAAAGGAGTGGAAAAAGATATTCCATGCAAAAAGTAAACAAAAGAGAGCCATGCTTATTACAGATAAAATGGACTTTAAGTCAAAAATTGTAAAAAGAGACAAAGAAGGATATTATATAATGACAAAAGGGTCAATTCACCAGGAAGAGTCACAATTATAAATACATACGCACCCAACATCAGAACCCTTAAATATATGAAGCAAATACAGATAGAACTGAAATTGACAGCAATACAATAATAATAGAGGATTTCAATACCCTACTCTCCATAACGGATAGAACATCCAAACAGAATATCAAAAAATAACAGATGACTTGAAAAACACTGTAAATAAAATGGACCTAACAGACATATAGAGAACACTCCATCCAACTGTAGCAGAATACATCTTCTTCTCAAGTGCACAAAGAACATTCTCCAGGATAAATCACATGTTAGGTTATAAAACAAGTATTAAAAAATTTAAGGTGATTGAAATCACACTAAGTATATTATTTTTCAGCCACAATGGGATGAAACTAGAAATTAATGGCAGTAGGAAAAATGCAAACTTATGAATATGTGGAAATTAAACAACACACTGTCAAATAATCAATGAGTCAAAGAAGAAATCAAAAGAGAAATGAGAAAATATCTTGAGACAAAGGTAAACAAAAACACAACATACCAAAAACTTATGAGCTACAGCAAAAGCAGTACTAGGTGGGAAGTTTATAGAGATAAACACCTATAATAAAAAAAAATCAAATAAATAATCCAACTTTACACCTCAAGGAAATAGAAAAAGAGCAAGCTAAGCCCAAAGTTAGTAGAAGGAAGGAAACATCAAGATCAGAGCAGAAGTAGATGAAATAGAGGTCAGAAAAACAATAGGAAAAAAATAAATGAAACTAAGAATTGGTTTTTTGAAAAGACTGATGAAATTGACAAATCTTTAGCTAGACTACTAAGTAAAAAAAATAAATAAAATCAGAAATGAAAGAAGAGACATTATAACTGATGCCACAGAAATTAAAAGGATTATAAGAAACTGTACACCAACAAATTGGACAACCTAGAAAAAATGGATAAATTCCTAAAAAATACAATCTGCCAAGACTGAATCATGAATAAACAGGAAATCAGAACAGACCTATAACTAGTATGGAGATTGAATCAGTAATCAGAAACCTCCAACAAAGAAAAGTCCAGGACCACATGCTTCACCAGTAAAGTCTACCAAAGTTTCAAAGAAGAATTTAATGTCAATTATTCTCAAATCCTTCCAAAAAACTGAAGAGGAGGGAATACTTCTAAACTCGTTTTTTGAGGACAGCATTACCCTGATACCAAAGCCAGAAAAAGACACTGCAAGAAAAGAAAACTATAGGCCTATATCCCTGATGAATATAGAGGCAAAAATCCTTAACAAAACACCAGCAAACCAAATCCCACATCATATTAAATGCAGCACACACCACGACCAAGCTTATCCCTGGGATGAAAGAATGGTTCAACACATGAAAATGAACTAATGTGATAAACCACATTAACAGGACAAATGTCACAAATCACATGATCATCTTAATAGATACAGAAAAAGTATTTAATAAAAATTCAATACCCTTTCATGACAAAAAACATTCAACAAACTAGGAATAAATGGAAATTACCTTACTATAATAAAGGCCATATATGAAAAGTCCACAGCTAACATCATACTCAATGGTGACAAACTGAAGGTTTTTCCTCTAAGGAAAGAAACAAGACAAAGATGCCCACTCTTGCCACTTCTGTTCAACGTAGTACTAAAGTCCTAATCAGAACAATAGGCAAGAAAAAGAAATAAAGGGCATCCAAATTGGAAAGGAAAAAGTAAAATTATCTCTGTTCACAGAGGCCATGACCTTATATACAGAAAACTAAAGATTCTACAAAAGAATCATTAGAACTAAGACACAAATTTAGCGAAGTTGTAGGATACAAAATCAACAGGCAAAAATCAATTGCATTTACATACACTATCAATGAACAATCTGAAAAGGAAATTAAGAAAATTCCAATTACAATAGTATCAAAACAATAAAATACTTAGGAATAAACTTAATGAAGGACACGAAAAATTCATACAAGGAAAAATACAAAACATTGCTGAGAGAAATTAAAGACGACAAATAAATGGAAAGACATCCTACGTTCATGGATTGGAAGAATTAATATTCTTAACATGTCCATAGTACCCAAAGCCATCTACAGAGTCAATGCAAGCCCTATCAAAATCCCAATGGCATTTTTTACAGAAATAGAAAAATTCACCCTAAAATTCATACGAAACTACAAAGGATCCTGAACACCCAAAACAACCTTGAGAAAGAAGAACGAATTTAGAGGCTTCACACTTCCTGATTTCAAAACATGTTACAGTAAGCAAAACATTATGGTATTGGCATAAAAACAGACATAGAGACCAATGTAACAGAATAGAAAGCCCAGAAAACATCTCATGCATATATGGTCAACTGATCTTTCACAGGGTGCCAACAGTACACATGGGGAAAAGACAATCTCTTCAATAAATAGTCTAGGAAAGCTGGGTATCTACATGCAAAAAAAGAATGAAATTCTATCCTTACCTTACACCATACACAAAAGTCAACTAAAAATGAATTAAAAGTTTAAATGTAAGACTTGAAACTATAAAACTCATAGAAGATAATATAGGGGAAAAGCATCTTGAGATTGGCAATAATTTCTTGAATACAACACCAAAAGCACAGGCAACAAAAGTAAAGACAGACAAGTGGGACTACATAAAACTAAAATCGTTTACACAGCAAACTGTGTAAAATTGTTTACACTTGATTGCACAGCAAAGCAAACAATCAAGAGAGTGAAAAGGCTATCTATGGAATGGGAGAAAATATCTGAAAACCATATATATGATAAGGGATCCATATCCAAAATAGGCAAGGAATTCCTACAACTAAATAGCAAAACACAACCTGATTAAAACATGGACAAAGGATGTGAATAGACATTTCTTCAAAGACAACACACATATGGCCAACAAGTATATGAAAAGATGCTCAACATCACTAATCGTCAGGAAAACAAACCAAAACCACAATGAGGTTATCATCTCATATCTGTTAGGATGGCCACTATAACAAATTAAGAAAAGAAAAACAAAAATAGGAAATAACAAGTGTTAACGTGCATGTGGAGAATGTGGAGTTGCTGTGCACGGATGGTGGGAACTGAAAATGTTTCAGCCACCGTGGAAAACAATACAGAGGTTCTTCAAATAATTAAAAGCAGATCCAGGAATTCCACTTCTAGAGATCTCTGCACTCCTGTGTTCACTGTAGCATTATTCACAATATCCAAGAAGTGGAAACAACACAAAGTTCATGACAGATGAACAGATAAAGAAAAGGAAGTAAACAATGAACTATTATTCAGCTATAAAAAAGGAAATCTTTTCATATACTACAACATGGATGGACCTTGAGGACATTATGGTAAGTGAAGTCAGCCAGTCACAGAAGGACAAATTCTGCTTGATTCTACTTATATGAGTATTTGAAATAGTCAAACTCACAGAAACAGAAAGTGGCTGCCTGGGGCTGGGAGAGGGGAGTGGGAGAATAACCGCTCACTGGATATTACCTGTCATGCAAGATGGGAAATTTCCAGAGATCTCCTGCACAACACTGCACTTATAATTAACAATACTGTACTAGGCACTTAAAAATGTATTGAGGGTAGATCTCATGTTACATGGTTTTTATCACAAAAACACCCTTTTCCCATCAGTCACCTCTGAGGGCAGTGTTGTTCCTGCCTGGCCTCCAGTCAGCCCTAGCTGCCCCAGCTGCCTTCACAGCGGGAGGCAGAATCCTGCCGGGCCCGGGAAGTGGTGCACCTCATTCCAGTCGACACACAACACTCCCATCTCCACCTACACAGAGCTAGGGTGGTGAAGCTCCAGGGACTACCCTTCACAGGCCAGAACATGCAAACCTGATCCCAGACAGATTTCCAGATTCTGCGATTGGAAGAAAGGATCCTGACAGGGAATGTTCTTGACAAACCCTTACTCAGGTAATTTGGAATACATTTTCATTGTTAAATACCGATACTTTAGGACTTGAATGAAAATGTGTTTCTAGGTTTCGGCAGGATCTAAATGAAGACAAATAAATGAAGATATATTGTTAAATAACAATAAATAAATGAAGAAATAAACAATATACAGTATAAATATCCATTGAAGCAAGTGCTGCCATAGGTCTGTACCTGCACAGACCATATGAAGTCTAACTTATCAACTTATTCTCAAAAATTTTTTTTTTTAAAGATTGGCACCTCAGCTAACATCTGTTGCCAATCTTTATTTTTTTTCTTCTTCTTCTTCTCTTCCTCATCCCCAAAGCCCTTCAGTGCATAGTTGTATACCCTAGTTGTGAGTGCCTCTGGCTGTGCTATGTAGGATGCCTCCTCAGCGTGGCCTGATGAGCGGTGCCATGTCCACACCCAGGATCCGAACTGGCGAAACCCTGGCCGCCACAGCGGGGCGCCAGATTTAACCACTCGGCCACGGGGCTGGCCCCTCAAAATTTCTAATTGAACATAATTACAACAAAGCTAATCCATTCCCTCTGATCATACATACATACATATAGATAAAAAACCTTTATATATGTATAAAATACTACGTTACATATAATTTCCAAAATAATTTTTTCACCAGAAACAAAAAAAATCTAAAAAATAATTTAGACATCAAGGAAACAGTCTTTTGGGTGTTTGTACAAAGTGAATATTTGTGTACAAAGTGAGCATTTTTGGGGTAAGTTGTCTAATTAACATTTCATTACGTTTGGCGGGCTTCCATTTTTCATTTGCTTTTACCTTTTGCAAGTAAAGAACTGTCCCCTTCAGCACAGCATAAAAGGTTTTCCACCCTCGCCGTCCTCTTGGAGCTAGAAAGGAAAAGAAACGGAAAATTTTACTTGGACGTTAGCATTATGGAAAGAGAAGCGGAATGATCAACATGATGACTGTGTTTCAATGTTTCTGGTTTAGTAGCTAACAAAACCAATGACAATGAGAACTAAAATTCCCTTGAGCCTTTCCGTGTCCAGGCAGAGTATTCCAAAAATGTCTCCAGGTACTGTGGCATTCAATCATCACAACAGCCCTGGCAGGCAGGGACCACGACTCTTGTCCTTTTACAAGACCGGAGCACAGAGAGGCGACCTGCCTGTGGTCGCACACTAGGACGCGGAGAGGCAGGAGCTCATCCCGCAGCTCGGCTCAGCAGCCGGCCCTCTAGCAGAGAGAACCTCAAGACGGGAGAGCTAAAGAGAAAGCATCCTGGAAACACACAGTAATCCAAGAAAACGCTTAAACGGCTGAGTACCAGAGCCTTATGGCTTCATCCACATTTCAAGGAATCGTAAGAAAAAAGTCCCAGAACATAAAAGGACGACTTTTAGCATTTCTCCCATACCCCCACCAACCGGACTATATCTTTAATTATTATCACTCCTATACTCCTATGGCAACCTGTGAATTCTTCGCTGTAGACTTTGCTGCACTGTAATGTAATTTTTGGTCTAAATGTCTCTTTCACTAGACTGAATGACCTGTGAACTTTCATCTTTAGAATCCACAGAACCTGGCACAGTGCAAGGCAGTTAGTCATCCTCATAAAAATTCTCCAAATGACTTCTCTTTTGAAGTCCTTATATTCTCCTAAAGTATGAAGCAGAATTTCGCCTATTGACTTACTTAAACTTTCACAAATTGTCCTAAAGCAAAAGAATAGATTAGCAAAAGTTTATTATTTATTCTTAATTTAAAAAAATTAAAATGTGTAACTAGAAAATATTATTACCTGAATCCCATTTTTCTAAACATGTCTATCCAAATAGGTAGAAGGACTATTTATTCTTATTCCTTTATCAACTATCTGCCTGCCTAGACTGTCCTTAATTTGTACATCTGATTAAATTAGGAAGTGCACTATTCTTAAGATTTAAATCCTTTAAATCTCCTTTGACTGAAGATTTAAGATCCTTAGGCTTGGAAACTGGGTGAATATCCACCTACAGAACACAGGTGCTCCTGCCAACACCATACTGAGATGCCCACCTGGTAAAAAAAGGACTCAAAACATCCGCTCTGCAGGTTTCCAGGGGAAATAAAAAATCTCATCCCATCTGTTTCCACTATGTAAGGTTTAAAAGTGTGTACTCAAAAATACATGATCAAAAAATGTATACCACAGCGGCCGGCCTGGTGGTGTAGCGGTTAAGTTAGTGCACTCCAGTTCGGATCCTGGGCGTGGACCTATGTACTGCTTGTCAAGCCATGCTGTGGCAGGCGTTCCACATATAGAGCAGAGGAAGACGGGCATGGATGTTAGCTCAGGGCCAATTTTCCTCAGCAAAAAGAAGCGAATTGGTGGCAGATGTTAGCTCAGGGTTAACCTTCCTCAAAAAAAAAAAAGTGTACCATAATCTCCTTTATAAAGAAAAAAAGAAGTGACCACTATAAAGAGAACTATAGATTTTATATAGAGAGATATATGTATATATCTCTATGTATAAAATCTCTGACTACATTCTTCAACAGACATCAAATTCTGACATGGTAGATGTGAGAACAGCGCACACAGAGGTTACCATGGGCTGCAGGAGCTGGTGCAGAGCAGGACCAGAGGCAGTACGGTGTGGTGGAGGTGCCAGACTGCACAGCAGATCAGCTGGTTTCTAGCCCTTGTCTAAAACCTATCCTCTCACCCACCAACCCCTAACCAGTAACTCCTGACCTGTTCCTCCACCTCTCAGGACTTCAGCTGCTTAATTTTAAAATGTGGATAATTCACATAACTTAAGGCAAAGCATTGGATAATGCTAGAAAAAAACTTAGAGAAAACCTTTTCGTTTCTGTAGGAGGAACGTAGGTCCTGGATTTTAAAGGCTTTCCACAAAGCCGTAAAGCTAGTTTAGCGGCATCTTGAGATTCCTTCAGTTCAAAGATCTACAAATCTATTTCACTACTTTTCGAATAGAAATCTCCTATCTGTGAATTCAGGTGCATGTTCACGAAACTCTTTATCAGCTCTTTATCATTAGCACACTAAGCCTACTAGACACAGATCCCACAGATCTCTCCAGCTGAAAGGTGATCTTACCCCACCTGTGGGGCACCAACCCTGTGCTGTCTTCTCTACTTTTCTACCTGCACAGAAGTGTGAAACTTAACCTTGGTTTTGGTCAATTATAATTTAGTTGTTTAAGACTTAAAAGAAGCAACCAATTCTGACAAGATAACTTAGAAGTGAGTACTCAACCGTATATAACCAGTGTGCTATAAAGCACTACTCTAAATGACTTACATGTATTCACCCGTTTAACTCACACCACAGTGCTGGAAATAAGGCACTTTTCCTACCTCCATTTCACAGACAGGACAGCGTGGCACTCAGGGAAGAGAGGGAGCCCCATGCACACCAGAGGCAGGCTCAGCCACACTGACGGAAAGCCACACACAGTGCTGTTATGGCTTTTGCTGAGTGAAACACATGGGCTAGACACCAATGAATGAGGAGACTGTTCCTCACAATGATGAATGCGGAAAGAGTTAAAACTGATTCCACAGCACTACATTATTACGTATATATGACTGGGGGAAGAGTCGTAACTGTAGTTACACAATGAACATAACTGGAGGAATGAGTGCGATTACTGACTGCAGACCCAGTGCATCCTATTGAAAGGCTTTGATTATGAGGGTATTAGGGAGTTAGTAAGTAGATGTATTTTAATAAATATCTGGGGAGATCTCGTCAAGATGGCGCTGTGAGCAGATGTTGAACTCGCCTCCTCCCACAAACACAACCAGGTTACAACAATTTTGGGAAGAATCACCCTGGATTGAAAACTGAAAACTGGATAAAAAGAACCCCCATGACAAGGGACAGTCCTGACGAAGGCAGAAGAGGCAGTAACTCTGGCCGGAGAGGAAAAAAGCCACCTTTGGGAGCAGTGGAGCTTCTCAGCTGACCAGGCAGGAGCCACTCCAAGGTACGAGCCCTCCCTGGAGGAGTGAGGTCCAGAGCAGCGGTAATATTGCTATAACCATCCTTCGGACTCAGCCCAACTGAGATGGGGGTCTTACTGTCTGGCTTTGCTGGCTATTAACTGCAGCAAGGACACCCCCAGAAAAGCTATCAACTGAAAGCCGAAAAGATCCAGGTCTTAAAGGGTCTACACACAAACTCACTCATTGCAGCGACCTAAAATCACCAGAGAGAAGGCTGACTATCCTTTGGTGAAATGAGACTCATCTGATGGGCTCAGGGGGCATCTTGGTGAGAGGAGGGTCCTCTCCGGTGACTGAGACATTGGTGGGGGCCATTGTTCTGAGCTGGTCCAGGCATGCTGCTATGGATACTGGTGGGGGCCATTGAGGTGCATCCCTTGGGCTGTTAGCCCAGGGGTCTGCCACACCCACTAGAGCACAGATTTAATCCAGTTCAGCCAGGGCAGGCAACCCGCCCTAGGGACTGGCCCCACCTAACAGCAAGCCCTCAGGCCACTTGTCAGACTGCACTGACTGAGTGCCTTGATCCTCTACAGGCAGGCAAGGGTGTCGCCTCTGTGGGGCAGGGCCTGTGTGAGGACCAGGTGAGCTGTGGGGGGCATTAGGGGAGAGGTGAGGGCCTCTGCAGAGTGGCGTTGGGGTATGCTCCAGGGGGTTGAGAAGTGTGCACGGACCAGGACTGTGTTGACAGCGTATGTGGTCCTGTGGGGGGTGAGGCTAATCAGCGGCAGAAGACTTGTGCTTCACAAATAGCCATAAAAAGGATCAGCCCCACCTTCCAAAGCCTGAAACAACTGAGTGCCCCCATGCCAAGGGCTAGCCCCACTTAGCTGCACTCCTAAGAGAACTGACATCAGCCTTGTTGGCCTCAGGCCTATCACAATTGTAAGCCCCTGAGCCTAGCAACCAGCTACACTGGGTACCAACCCAATTAAGAGGACAATTGCAATAAGAGCGTGCTGATAGACTTTGTAGCCAACAGTGCTGAGGCCCCCCCAAACCGGATTTACAAACAGCTGGCCAGGGAAGGAAAGATCAGACTCCCTGGGTACCTGCAGTGGGAGCAACCCTGCCATAGCAGAAGAACACAAGTAGCCCACAAAGGGGTCACTCCTGGATCGTTTGGACTGGTGATGAGAGGGAAGCACACTGCTGGGCCTCATAAGGCATCTCATACATAAGGCTACCTCTCCAAGATCAGGAGACATAGCCGACTCACTTAGTACAAAGAAAATAGCACAGAGAAAGAGGCATAATGAGGAGGCAAAGGAATACTTTCCAAGCAAGGGAACACTACAAAACCCCAGAAAAAGAACTAAGTGAAACAGAAACTAGCGACCTACTCGACAAAGAATTCAAACAAAATATAATGAGGATGCTCACAGATACACGGAGAAGAATGGATGAACACAGTGAGCACATCAGCAAATAACTGGAAGATATTAAATAAAACACAATCAGAAATGAAGAATACAATACTGGAAATGAGAAATTCATTAGAGGGACTCAATAGCAGAGTAGAGGAAGCAGAAGAACGGATCAGTGAGCTAGACGAAAGACTAGAGGAAATCACCCAAGCAGAACAGAAAAGAGAAAAACGAATTAGACAGAATGGGAACAGTGTAAGGGAACTCTGGGACAATATCAAGTGTCCTAACATTCGGATTATAGGGGTCCCAGAAGGAGAAGAGAGAGACAAAGGGGCAGAAAATTTATTTGTCAAAATATTAGAGGAAAATTTTCCTGAGGAAGGAAACAGACATCCAAGTTCAGGAAGCACACAGAGCTCCAAACAAGAGAAGCCGAAAGAGGCCCACATCAAGACATATTATAATCATAGTGTCTATAATTAAAGACAAAGAGAGAATCTTAAAAGCAGCAAGAGAAAGGCCACAGGTGACATATAAAGGGAAGCCCATCAGGCTATCAGCAGACTTCTCAGTCAAGACCCTACAGGTGAGAAGATAATGGCACGACATATTTAAAGTGCTAAAATGAAAAAACCTACAGCCAAGAATACTCTATCCATCTAGGTTGTGATTCAGAATGGAAGGAGAGATAAAGAGCTTCCCAGACAAGCAAAAATTAAATAAGTTTATCACCAAGAAACCAGTTCTGCAAGAAATGCTGAAGGGACTTATTTAAGTGGGAAAGCAATGACCACAAATAGAGATTAAAAAAAAATTATCAAAAAAACTCAAACAAGAACAACAACAAAAAACAGGCAATAAAATCACTTGTAAGGTAAAAGTATAGTAAAGGCAGCAGATTAACTACCTGTGAAGATAATATGAAAGTTAAAAGACAAATGTAGTAAAATCAACTATTTCAATGATAAGAGGGTAATGGATAGACACACACTAAACAAAAGACTATATAAGATGTGAAAAACATATACTGTGGGAGGGGGAGAGTGACAAAGTAGAGCTTTTAGAAAGAGGTCAAGCTAAAGAGTCTATCTACTCAATATAGACTGTTATATGCATAGTATATTAAATAGGATCCTCATTGTAACCACAAACCAGAAACCTATAACAAGCAGGAAGAAAAGTAAGACAAAAGAAATCAAACATATTACTAAAGATAGCCATCAAACCACAAGGGAAGAGAGCAAGAGAAAAAGAAAGGAATGGAGAAGAACTACTAAAACACCCAAAAAAGGGAAAAAGTGACAAAATGGCAATAAATACATATTTATCAATAGCTACTTTAAATGTCAATGCTCCAATCAAATGCCATAGGGTGGCCAACTGGATAAAAAAACAAGATCCATGTATATGCTGCATACAAGAGACCCACTTCAGACCTACAGACACTCACAAACTGAAAGTGAAAGGAAGGAAAAAGATATTCCATGCAAATGGCAAAGAAAAGAAAGCGGGGGTAGCAATACTTAGACAAAATAGACTTTAAATCAAAAACTGTAATAAGAGACAAAGACGGGCACTACATAATGATAAAGGGAACAATCCAACAAGAAAATATTACACTTGTAAATGTCTATGCACCCAACATAGGAGCACCTAAACATATAAAGCAATTATTAACAGACATAAAAGGAGAAACAGACAGTAACACAATAATAGTAGGGGACTTTAACACTCCACTTACACCAATGGATAGATCATCCAAACAGAAGATCAATAAGAAAACACTCGCCTTAAAGGACACATTAGACCAGATGGACTTAGTAGATATATACAGAACATTCCATCCAAAAACCACAGAATACACATTCTTTTCAAATGCCCATGGAACATTCTCCAGGACTGATCACATATTAGGCCACAAAACAAGTCTCAATAAATTTAAGAAGATCAAAATAATACCATGCATCTTTTCTGACTACAAAGGTATGAAACTGGAAATCAACTACAGAAAGAAAACCAGAAAAGCCACAAAAATGTGGAGATTGAACAAAATGCTACTGAACAATGATTGGGTCAATGAACAAATCAAAGAAGAAATCAAAAAATTCCTGGAGACAAATGAAAATGAAAACACAACATGCCAAAATCTGTGGGATACAGCAAAAGCGGTTCTAAGAGGGAAGTTTATAGCAATTCAGGTCTACCTCAACAAAGAAGAAAAATCCCAAACAGACAATCTAAAAGCACATCTAAAGGTACTGGAAAAAGAACAACAAACAGAGCCCAAAATCAGCAAAAGGAAGGAAATAATAAAAATCAGAGCAGAAATAAATGAAATAGAGACTAAAAAAACAATAGAAAAAATTAATGAAACCAAGAGCTGGTTCTTCGAAAAGATAAACAAAATTGACAAACCCTTAGCTAGACTCACCAGGAAGAGAGGAGAGAAGGCTCAAAAGGACAACACAAAAAAAGAAAATTACAGGCCAATATCACTGATGAACATCGATGCAAAAATCCTCAACAAAATACTAGCAAATCGAATACAACAATACATTAAAAAGATCATACATCATGATCAAGTGGGTTTCATTCCGTGGATGCAGGGATGGTTCAACATCTGCAAATCTATCAACGTGATACACCACATTAACAAAATGAAGAATAAAAATCACATGATCATCTCAATAGATGCAGAGAAAGCATTTGACAAGATACAGCATCCATTTATGATAAAAACTCTAAATAAAATGGGTATAGAAGGAAAATACCTCAACATAATAAAGGCCATATATGACAAACCCACAGCAAATATCATTCTCAATGGAGAAAAACTGAAAGCTAACCCTCTAAGAACAGGAACCAGACAAGGATGCCCACTGTCACCACTCTTATTTAACATAGTATTGGAAGTCCTAGCCAGAGCAATCAGGCAAGAAAAAGAAATAAAAGGGATCCACATTGGAAAAGAAGAAATGAAACTGTCATTCTTTGCAGACAACATGATTTTATATCTAGAAAACCCTAAAGAGTCCACTAAAAAACTTTTAGAAATAATAAAGGAATACAGTCAAGTTGCAGGATACAAAATCAATGTACAAACATTGGTTGCGTTTCTATACACTAACAACGAAGTAGCAGAAAGAGAAATTAAGAATACAATACCATTTACAATTGCAACAAAAAGAATAAAATACCTAGGAATAAACTTAAGCAAAGAGGTGAAAGATATGTACACTGAAAACTATAAAACATTGTTGAAAGAAATCAAAGAAGACACAAAGAAATGGAAAGATATTCTGTGCTCTTGGATTGGAAGAATTAACATTGTTAAAATGTCCATACTTCCTATAGCAATCTATAGATTCAACACAATCCCTATCAAAGTTCCAACAACATTTTTTACAGAAATAGAACAAAGAACACTAAAATTTATATGGAACAACAAAAGACCCTGAATGGCCAAAGTATTCCTGAGAAAAAAGAACAAAGCTGGAGGTATCACACTCCCCGATTTCAAATTATACTACAAAGCCATAGTAACCAAAACAGCGTGGTATTGGCACAAAAACAGACACACAGATCAATTGGACAAAATTGAGAGCCCAGAAGTAAACCCACACGTTTATGGACAGCTAATATTCGACAAGGGAGCCAAGAGCATATGATGGAGAAAGGAGAGTCTCTTCAATAAAAGGTGTTGGGAAAACTGGACAGCCACATGCAAAAGAATGAAAGTAGACCATGCCCTTACACCATGCACAAAAATCAACTCAAAGAGGATCAAAGACTTGAATGTAAGACCCGAAACCATGAGACTTCTAGAAGAGAACATAGGCAGTACACTCTATGGCATTGGTCTGAGCAGCACATTTTCAGGTCCCATGTCTGACCGGGCAAGGGAAACAAAAGAAAAAATGAACAAATGGGACTACATCAAACTAAAATGCTTCTGCACAGCAAAGGAAACCATCAACAAAACGAAAAGACAACCTAACAATTGGGAGAAGATATTTGCAAACCGTATATCAGATAAGGGGTTAATATCCAAAATATACAAAGAACTCATACAGCTCAACAACAAAAAGACCAACAATCTAATTAGAAAATGGACAAAAGATCTGAACAGAGATTTCTCCAAAGAAGATATACAGATGGCCAACAGGCATATGAAAACATGCTGAACATCATTAGCTATGAGGGAAATGCAAATCAAAACTACAGTAAGGTATTACCTCTCTCTGGTCAGAATGGCTATAATTAACAAGACAGGAAGCAACAAATATTGGAGAGGGCGTCGAGAGAAGGGAACCCTTGTTCACTGCCGGTGGCAGTGCAAACTGGTGCAGCCACTATGGAAAGCAGTATGGAGTAGCCTCAGAAAATTAAGGATAGATCTACCATATGATCCAGCTATTCCACTGCTGGGTATTTATCCAAAGAACTTGAAAACACAAAGGCATAAAGATCCTTGCACCCCTATGTTCCTTGCAGCGTTATACACAATAGCCAAGACTTGGAAGCAACCTAGGTGCCCATCAAGGGACGAATGGATAGAGAAGATGTGGTATTTATACACGATGGACTACTACTCAGCCATAACGAATGACAAAATCCGGCCATTTTTGACAACATGGATGGACCTTGAGGGTATTATGCTGAGTGAAATAAATCAGAGGGAGAAAGTCAAATACCATATGATCTCACTCATAAGTAGAAGATAAAAACGACAAAAAAAAAAAAAAACACATAGCATTGGAGATTGGACTGGTGGTTACCTTTGGGGAAAGGGGGAGGGCAAAAGGGGTGATGAGGCTCACATGTGAGGGGATGCACTATAATTAGTGTTCGGGTGGTGAACACGATGTAATGTACACAGAATTCGAAATATGATGTACATCCAAAAAAATTAAAAAAAAAACTTGAAAGATAACAACAAGAAAAAAAAATAAATATCTGGGTGTCTGCTGTGAAAAGGTGTTTACTGAAGTTAATCATAAGATACCATTTTACACACTAGACAATGCTTTCATCGCCATTTTTAATATATGTGCACAAAGTTCAAAGATTATCAATCGCTTTCCTTCTTCCTGAAAATACAGGGATCTTGGATTATTTTAATTCTAATCATCTGCCTTCAATCTCATGACAATGGTATCCATTAATGGAGTTTTTTCTAATACTACTGAAATAGACATCATTTTTCTATAAACTGTTACTATCTGTTAGATTTACCCTTGTGTTTACTATTACCTTCATTTGTTACTTCTTTCTGTACTTCAGATTTTTTGGAGGCTATTTTCAACTACTTCTTGAAATCTATACTTAAAGTTTCTTTAGTGAAGGTCTTTTGGTGGTAAATGTTTTTCTATTTTTATTTATAAAAATGTCTTTATTTCATTAAAAATTCTAGGCTGACAGTTATTTTTTCTTTTTTCCATATTCATTTTTTTTATTGAGTTCACAATAGTTTGCATAAATGTGAGATTTCAGTTGTACATTACTTCTTGACTGTCAACACACTAGTGCTCCCCTTCACCCCCTGTGCCCACACCCCTCCTCTCCTCCCCTGGTAACCACTGAACTGTTCTGTCCAAGTGTTTGTTGATATTACACATATGAGTGAAATCATCTGGTGTTTGTCCTTCTCAGTCTGGCTTACTTTGCTTAGCATAATTCCCTCCAGGTCCTTCCATGTTGTTGCAAATGGGATGAACTTGTCTTTTTTTTCTGGCTTAGTAGTATTTCATTGTACACCACATCTTTATCCATTTATCAGTGGATGGGCACTTGGGTTGCTTCCATTTCTTGGCTATTATGAATAGTGCTGTGATGAACACAGGGGTGCACATGTTACTTTGGATTGTTGATTTCAAGTTGTTTAGGTAGATAACCAGTAGCAGGATAACTGGGTCGTATGGTAGTTCTATTTTTAGTTTTCTGAGGAATCTCCATAGTGTTTTCCATAGCAGCTGCACCAGTTTGCATTCCCACCAGCAGTGTCTGAGGGTTCCCTTCTCTCCACACCCTCTCCAACAGTTGCTATTTTTAGTCTTAGTGATTGTAGCCATTTTAACAGGCCTAAGGTGGTATCTCAGTGTAGTTTTGATTTGCATTTCCCTGATGATTAGTGGTGTTTAACATCTTTTCATGTGTTTATGGGCCATCTTCTTTGGAAAAATGTCTGTTCCTATCCTCTGCCCATTTTTTGATCAGGTTGTTTGTTTTTTCATTGTTCAGTTGTGTGAGTTCCTTATATATTATGGAGATTAACCCCTTGTCAGATATACGATTTGCAAATATTTTCTCCCAATTGGTGGGTTGTCTCTTTGTTTTGATTCTAGTTTCTTTTGCCTTGCAGAAGCTCTTTAGTCTGATGCACTCCCACTTGTTTATTTTTTCTTTTGTCTCCCCTGTCTGAGAAGACATAGTATTCGAAAAGATCCTTTGTAGTTCAATGTCAAAGAGTGTACTACTTATATTATCTTCCAGGAATTTTATGGTTTCAGGACTTATCTTCAAGTCTTTGATCCATTTTGAGTTTATTTTTTGTGTATAGCATGAGATAATGGTCCAATTTCATTCTTTTGCATGTGGCTGTCCAGTTTTCCCAACACCATGTCTTGAAGAGACTCTATTTTCTCCGTTCTGTGTTCTTGGCACCTTTGTCAAAGATTAGCTGTCTGTAGATGTGCTGTGTTATTTCTGGGCTTTCAGTTCTGTTCCATTGATCTGTCTGCCTATTTTTGTACCAGTACCACGCTGTTGTGATCACTATGGCTTTGTAGCACATTTTGAAGTCAGGGATTGTGATACCTCCAGCTTTGTTCTTTTTTCTCAGGATTGCCTTAGCAATTCGGGGTCTTTGGTTGCCCCATATGAATTTTAGGATTCTTTGCTCTATTTCTGTGAAGAATATCATTGGGATTTTGACTGGGATTGCATTGAACCTGTAGATTGCTTCGGGTATTATGGACATTTTAACTATGTTTATTCTTCCAATCCATGTGCATGGAATCTCTTTCCATCTCTTTATGTCATTATCAATTTCTCTAAGTAATGTCTCCTGGTTTTCATTGTATAAGTCCTTCACCTCCTTGATTAAATTTATTCCTAGGTACTTTATTCTTTTAGTTGCAATGGTAAATGGAATTGTATTCTTGATTTCTCTTTTTGTAAGTTCATTATGCAGAAAAGCAACTGATTTTTGTAAGTTGATTTTATACCCTGCAACTTTACTGTAGTTGTTAATAATTTCTATTAGTTTTCCAATGGATTCTTTGGGGTTTTCTATACATAAGATCACGTTGTCTGCAAACAGTGAGAGTTTCACTGCATCACTCCCTACTTGGATTTACTTTATTCCTTTCTCTTGCCTAATTGCTCTGGTGAAAACCTCTAGTACTATGTTGAATAAGAGTGGTGAAAGTGGGCATTCTTGTCTTGTTCCTGTTCTCAGAGGGATGGCGCTCAGTTTTTGCCCATTGAATATGATGTTGGCTGTGGGTTTGTCATACATGGCATTTATTGTGTTGAGGTAATTTCCTTCTAGCCCCATTTGTTCAGAGTTTTTATCATAAATGGCTGTTGGATCTTGTCAAATGCTTTCTATGCATCTATTGAGATGATCATGTGGGTTTCATTCCTCAATTTGTTGATGTGGTGTATCAGGTTGATTGATTTCCTGATGTTGAAACAACCATGTGTCCCTGGAATAAATCCCACTTGATCATGATGTATGATCCTTTTAATGTATTGCTGAATTCGGGTTGTCAAAATTTTGTTGAGGATTTTTGCATCTATGTTCTCAGTGACATTGGCCTGTAGTTTTCCTTTTTTGTGTTGTCCTTGTCAGGGTTGGTATCAGAGGGATGTGGCTTTGTCAATTTTATTTATCTTCTCAAAGAACCAGCTCTTTGTGCATTGATCCTTACTACTGTCTTTTTTGTTTAAATAGCATTTACTTCTGTTCTGATTTTTATTATTTCTCTCCTTCCACTGATTTTGGGCTTTGTTTATTCTTCTTTTTCTAATTCAGTTAGGTGTAATATGATATTGCTTATTTGGGATTTTTCTTGTTAAGCTGTGCCTGTATTGCGATGAATTTCCCTCTTAATGTGGCTTTTGCTGCATCCCATATGAGTTGGTATGGTATGTTATCATTTTAATTTGTCTCCAGATACTTCTTGATTTCTCCTTTAATTTCTTCAACGATCCATTGCTTGTTCAATAGCATGTTGTTTGGTCTCCACATCTTTGTCCCTTTCTCAGCTTTTTTCTTGTAATTTTTTTCTAACTTTATGGCATTGTGATCCGAAAAGATGCTTGTTATTATTTCAATTTTCTTAAATTTATTGAGGCTTGCCTTGCTTCCCAACATATGGCCTATCATCAAGAATGTTCCGTGTGCACTTGAGAAGAATGTGTATTCTGCTGTTTTTGGATGGACTGTTCTATATATGTCTTTAAGTCCAACTAGTTTAGCTGTTCATTTAATTCCACTGTTTCCTTGTTGATTTTCTATCTGGATGATCTATCCGTTGATGTGAGTGGAGTGTTGAGGTCCCTTACTATTACTGTGTTATTTTTAATATCTTCTTTTAGGTTTGTTTATAGTTGCTTTACGTACTTTGGTGCTCCTGTGTTGGGTGCAGAGATATTTATAAGTGTTATTTCTTCTTGATGGAGTGTCCCTTTGATCATTATGTACTGCCCCTCTTTGTCTCTCTTTACCTGTCTTATCTTGAAGCCTACTTTGATATAAGTATTGTGACATCTGCTTTCTTTTGTTTGCCGTTAGCTTGGAGTATGGTCTTCCATCCCTTCACTCTGAGCCTGTGTTTGTCATTGGAGCTGTGATGTGTTTCCTAGAGGCAGCATATTGTTGGGTCTCATTCTTTAATCCATGTTGCCACTGTGTCTTTTTATTGGAGAACTCAATCCATTTACATTTAGGGTGATTATTGATGTATGAGGGCTTAATGCTATCATCTTATCACTCATTTTCTGGTTTTCCTGCATTTCCTTTGTTTCTCGTCCTGTGTGTTTTGGTCTACCCATTGAATTACGTAGTTTTTTATGATGTGTTTGTTTTCTCCTCATGTATTATGTTTGCCTCTGTTCTGGTTTTTGTTTAATGGTTATCCTGAGGTTTGTATTCAGAATTTTGTGTATAAGATAGTCTACTTTCTGACACCCTCTTATTGCCTTAGTGTAAATCGACTCAGTCTCTTTCCTCCTCCCCTCCTAAGTTGTTTTTCTCACATCTTATTCCACCTTGTGTTGTGAGTTTGTGGGTAAAATGACAAGATTATCTTTGTTTTTGGTGTTTTCCTTCCTTTTAGCTTAATGCTATACTTGAGTATTTGCTATCTTATTCTGATGCTACCTATTTAGCTCCTTACTCTGTGTTTTGTGACCCCTTTCTCCCTTTTTTTTTTTTTTCAAGGTATGAGGGCTTTCTTGAGGATTTCTTGTAGGAGAGGATTTCATGGCTAAGAAGTCCCTTAGCTTTTGTTTGTCTGGGAAAGATTTTATTTCTCCCTCATATCTGAAGGATATTATTGCTGGACTGAATATTTTTGGCTGAACATTTCTGTCTTTTAAAGATCTGAATATGTCATTCCAGTTTCCCCTAGCTTATAAGGTTTCTGCAGAGAAATCCGCTGAAAGCATGATAGGGGTTCCTTTATAGGTTATTTTCTTCTGCCTTGCTACACTTAGTATTCTTTCTTTGTCATTCATTCTTGCCAGTTTTACTACTATATGCCTTGCAGTAGGTCTTTTTACATTGACAAATCTGGGAGATCTGGAAACTTCTTCCACACAGATTTCCCTCTCTTTCCCTAGGTTTGGGAAGTTCTCTGCTATTATTTCTTTGAACATGTTTTCTGCTCCATTCTCCTTCTCTTCTCCTTCTTGAATATCTATAATTCTTAGGTTGCATTTCCTCCTTGAGTCAGATATTTCTTGGAGATTTTCTTCATTTCTTTTTAGACTTAGCTCTCTCTCCTCCTCTGTCTGGAGCATTTCAACATGTCTATCTTTGATTATGCTGATACACTCCTCTATGATATCCACTTGAGCGTTCAGGGAATCTGTATTTTGTTTTACTTCTTCCATTGTGTCTTTCATCTCCAATATTTCTGATTTATTCTTCTTTATAGTTTCAATCTCTTTTGTGAAGTAGCTCCTGAACTCGTTGAATTGTTTCTCTACATTCTTTTTTACCTCATTGAGTTTTTTGATGATAGCTATTTTGAATTCATTGTCATTTAAATTGCATATTTCTGTGTCTTTAGGACTGAATTGTGGGTACCTGCCATTTTCTCTTTGGTCTGGAGGTTTGATATAGTCTTTGATATTGCTAGAGGAGGTGGGTCGGATCTTGTACATCCTGATATTATTTGGCTGCAGCTACTGCCTATCGCCACTGGGTGGGGGTCAAGAGCTGCGTCTTCTGAGCCCTCGGCCTTCAGCTGAGATCCCAGGCAGTAGAGCGGCACAGGGCAGGTGGGGGGAGGGACACTATCTCCTGTGTGCTCCTGGGGCTTTCCCACTTTGCTCTCACTATCTGCTCTCCTGGAGAGTTATCTTGATGAGGTCACCCCCCTCGAAAGCTCTCACCCCAGTAGAGGTCTTCCTTCTAGGCCACACAGGCCCTCAGCGGTCCTTGATGTTCCTGTGAACGAATGTCCCCTCCCCTGTTCCTTCCCTTGCAGAACCTCCTGTGATTGCAGTCTTTAAGGGAGGGAGCGAAGTTCTCTCTTACCCTGTTCCAGCTCTTCCAAGGGGGACTCCAGCCTCTCCGCCCTTCGTCGTATGGCTGCGTGTCTCTCCGACATTTTTGTGTTGTGTTAGGATGTCCTCTGTTGGAATATGGATGTCCCTTCTCATTGTATTTTGGAGGGGAGAGAGTCCTGGGCAAGTTCACTTTGCCATGATGCTGACATCTCTCCTCCTATATGATTATTAAGAGTGAAAATCCAGGCACTTGACTGATGGGGATCCTTGCATCAGGGTCAGGATCTTGAATAGGATCAACAATTACCTTTTCTCATGAGGATGTTATTTCACTATCTTTTCCCTCCCATGATTGTTGGGATGTCTGTCTTGAGTCTAAATGTTATATCTAAGTTTCTTTAAATTTATCCAGCTTGGTGTTCTTTGGGTTTCCCATGTATCATTTTCAAGACCTTGCAGTCATTATATCTTTGAATATGGTCTCTCCTCCATTGTCTCCTCTATTGCAACCTCTGACACTCTGACTTCTCCCCCCACTCCACAGGTGTCTTAACTGCTCCTCACAGCCTCCATTCTGTTGTCCTCCTGTGCTCAAAGCTGTGTAATTTTATCTCCAGTACTCCTTGGGCACCAGACCCAGAGCTGCCCAGGGGTCACTCCTCTTCCTAGACTTGCATTCATGCTGCATTCCTGGTCTCAGGGGATTTCCCTTTCATTGCTGCAGGCTCATCTGTTCAGTTAAAAGGTGTTTAAAAATATTTTATCATTTGTAGATTTTTCATAATGGAAGTTTTGGAATTCATAGGCCATCATACTGCCAAAAACAGACTCCCTTTTTTTTTCTTTCTTCTTTACGTTTTTTAAAGAATTTGTTCACAAATTTTGTTATTGAGGAAAAATTCATTTGGAGCAGGATGCAGGAGACAAGGGCTGAGGACAGGATGAGAGAAATTAGAACAAGGAACACCCAGTAAGGAGGCTTTTACAATTGTCCACATTGAGGAAAAGGCCAAAATAGGGATAGAAGTGCACAACAAATTAAGATAAGGAATTGGAAGGAAGGGAGAAGGCAGTTAACTGTCACCTACAGCAAAGAGCTCTGGGCATCGGGCTAGCATTATAAACGTATGCTCTATTTGATGCAAACTTTTCTTTTAGTTAGGTCTCATTGCCTCTATTAAACATTAATGTCTCCATTATTAACTATATTTGCAGTTCTGAGAGGCAGAGTAAGCTCCTGAGGACGCTACCCATCTAAGGATTTCAAAAGTACTGTACAGGGCAATTCAGGTGAGGAAAAGGGGTCCAAGGGTGCATGAAGAAGGGGAAATTGTCCAGGTGACAATCCTGTGCAAAGGTCAGGCCTGCTACTCCACTGAGGCAAACGCAGGGGGCAGGGAGACAAGATGAGATAGGAGGGGAACGTGAGTCAGCTATGTTCTTTAATCTCACTGGACTCCAGGGCCTTCAAAGGTATCCCTGCTCATGGCTACGGATCTCAGAACTGAGGCACGATCCCTGTCTGTGCCCTCTCAGATGCTACCGGCCCAACACTGCTGGGGAATAATAATGCTAACAGCAATCATAATTACAGCAGTAGTTACAGCAGCAGAGAACATTTACTGAGCACCCTTCCAAAACTTGATGTGTATTACCTAAAGCCCACAACTCCACGAGGGAGCCCCTGTCACCACGTCCACTTTACAGCGGTGGGATCTGACGCCCCGCCTAACCAGTAGCACTTGGTTCCACATAGCACTGGCCACTTGTACTCTGGTTTGTATGCAGCAAAAGACCAGTTAAACAGACTCAGGATACAATGTCTTGGTTAACTCTGAGATTTAGGAGTGATGTTCAAATTATTTAAGAGCTGATTCAGCAGGGACTCTGACCTATGAGGAAAAACACTGCCCAATCAGGAGTGAAGGCACATCCATGGTAAACAGTCTGTACAACTGAATCAGGACACACTCCTTGACTACCAACCCTGGCTGGGAGCCTTATTCCTGCTCACTGTAGCTTAAAATAAGAAACAAAAAAAGTCAATAGGCCTCTGTGATTGTTCCTGTACATTATACACACAAACACACACAATATACATTTCTGCAAAACAGAAATTAGCAGTTGTTCTGAAGAAGGGTGATATTGGAACTACCATTAAATCTCCAATATTACGAATCCGTGGTTATTAATTTTCTCATCTTTATCATATATTTGAAGAATCTTTTTGGAAATATAAAAGACAATGAACAATATTTTGGTTTCAATTATTAGCACTGATCTTTGTAAAATAGTTAAATGTATAATGGCAATGAAAGCACAGGCTGTCACCCTTCTTTCATGAAGGAAAAGGTATGAAATATTCTTGAGCAATAAAATATTCAGTAAGGAGTAATGATGGATATATGCCAGAAAATAAAGTTATTTTTTAATCCACCAAAAGGTATAAGCTTCATGCAAAAGTTTTTATTTGCGTGCTATACTTTCCAACTTTAGTTTCTTCTGAACATAAGTGAGAATAGATGTATTTAAGATCTGACTGTTCCAATTTTTCTATTTTATTCAACGGGCAGAAAATTTTTCCAATGTCAAAATTTCATCCTAATTTTGACCACTCCTCCCTCTGGGTTTCCTCATCATCTACTTTTTCCTTTTCTTCAAGTTAATATCAGAAAGATTTAATATGCACAGAAAGACATAGTATGTACATTGCCTATTCTCTCCTTTAATACACTAAGCTTTACTTTCTGTCTGTTGGCTTGAAAAACATTTTCCTATTGCCCCAGTAAAAAGGCAAAAATACTATTTTTCCCCCCAAAGGGTCGAGAAGGTCAATAAGCCATATCTACACTAATGAGAAAAAATTCTTGAGTCACGGCTGGAAAGCTAACAATGCAGGTCCTGTCAGACCAGGAAACAAGGGAAATGTGAGGATGTGATAATTCTATGCAAAATACCTTCCATTTCTTTATGTTAATGGAGAAAGACATAAAATATAATACACTACCAATGACAGCATTCCAAAATAAACCCAACACCTTGCTGTGCTTGGAAGCAAAGATGCGCTCAGCAAAAGCTCTCCTATACGAGTACAACTGGGACAGATCTCTGCTAGATTTGTAAAAGGCAGAAGACATTTTCAAAGTTTCTTTATTTCCCTAGTGACGGTATCTGAAAACTGGGCAAAATTCTGAAAGTCTCTCTCCTACAGGATGAAGAGAGATGCTGCCTTGGTAGTAAGCAAGCTTTTAAGTTCTCATCACCGAGGCAGCTGCAGGTACAACTCAGCCAGAGGTTTGCTTTCTGAGATTGGTTTGTGAAAGATTTAGATACACTCATAGAAGTTAAGGGTAATCCCTGTATATTTATCCCTAACTTACTTTCACAAAATACCCTCAGGCACCACTATAAGAAGTACTATTAAATCTTAATTAATAGAGTAACTCAGACACTTTAGATACTGCTAGAAGCAATGGAACCCAAGCTGTGCACAACAGAAGTCACCTTTGGGAGATGAGTCACACAATATCAGGAAACTGATAGTATTAATTACCCCCAGGTTCATAACAGAGTGGTAGAAATAAAACAGTACTATTACTGTCTTATATTTCCAAATCATTTATCTTCGAAACATTTAAGGCAATTTACACATTTTTGAAAAATCAGTTAGTCTTTATAATCTTTCTCTTTAAGACTGGGAGCTGTTACATGTAGTCAACTTTGTTTTATAAAAGGAAAAACTGGGGCAGACTTAAAGGGACCAGAAGTACAACCTATATCTATTATTTTTCCCAGAAAAATATTTCCTTTTTTAATATGATAAGAATAGGTTTATATTATTGATAGAGAACAGAACATGAAACTAAAGTCCCATGGTGGGCTGATGTTCACTCTGGACACGGGTATAGTCCTTTAAGAAGTCAAGTCTTTTACCCTAAAGCAACCCTTCTGGAATGGTTGAAAAGTATCCTGGACCGCGAGTCAGCAAACTTGGGTTTTAGTCACACCCTGAGATCCACTATTTCTCTGATTTTGGACAAGTCACTTAACATCTCTGGTTATAAATCTATAAAATGAATATGCTCCAATGTACCAAAGTTCCTTTACAATACTGTTTACAACATTTGTTACATAATAGTATTAGGACACAGGCCCTACCCCTAAAGAGTTCACACACAGTGGCAGGCACCTTAAGGATGAACTTACTATGACATGATAAGCTGTACAAACTGAATGGTAGCATGGCAGTAGCCTAAGAAAATCCCATTGGGGTTTCAAGTAGGTAAAGAGACAGGGAGGTTGGTAATTCTATAATGAGTAGGATTTAGAAGTCAGAGATGATTTTAAATAAGGATTTAGTTTTCAGCAGGACTTTGGGGAGAAAAAAAGGAGGTTTCTTTTGACCTCCACCTTCTCTGCAGTATATGTGGACTAAGACGCTGAATCAAAATGTGGATCCCAATTATGGAAGTCATTGCTAATTACCACTGTCCTTTATCAAGAGGGCCTACGGACAAAAGTCAACATAGTATTTTTTTATAGAGAGCACCTGGTTTGAAATTCCAGTTTCACCTGAGTGACCCTGGGGACGTCATTTAGCTACTCCATGCTTCACTTCCTTCCTCTGTAAAACAGGAATAAAACAGTATCCACTTCAAAAGTTATTCTGAAAATTAGATGAGTTAATATATGTGACTCCTTTAGAAGCATATTTTTGTTAAGGACACTGTCTGCTAAAAGAAAGTGTATCCAATTTCCATGCTAAAACACATTTACTTTTTAAATTTCATTCATGTATTCAGATTTTTTTCTTTGTTAAAGTCAATATTTTGAGGAAAAAAAAACCCCCTGACATTATTGATGAATTTTTAACAGAAAACGAGTACACCTTTCACCCTTAACTTAATCCAGGGGAAGGTGGAATGTAACATATTTGTTAACATATTTATTGTTTCAATTTTGTCCCAGACCTTGTCTTGGCACTTGAGATATTGAACACGAATGCAAACAATAAAAGTAAATAATGGGAGTAGCGACAAAAACTTTTTACCCAAGTATAGTCTTCCCTCGGTATCTGTGGGGAATTGCTTCCAGGATCCCCTTTAAATCACCTCTAGATTACTTATAATACCTAATGCAATGTAATACTATGCAAATAGTAGTTCTACTGTATTGTTTATGGAACAATGACAAAAAAAAAAGTCTGTGTGTGTTCAGTACAGAGGCAGTCATCATACGGCTTTTGATGCATGGTTGGTTGAATCTGCAGGTGCAGACTCCCTGAAGACAGAGGACCAACTGTAATAAGCCATAAAATGTGCAAAACGAGGCTGGCCAGTGGTATAGTGATTAAGTTCACATGCTCTGCTTCAGCAGCCCCGAGCTCCCGGGTTCAGATCCTCGATATGGATCTACACACCGCTCATCAAGCCAGACTGTGGTGGCATCCCATATACAAGACAGAGGAAGACTGGTACAGATGTTAGCACAGGGCCAATCTTCCTCACCAAAAAGAAAAACAAAACAAACACCACAATACTTGTTTCCTAAAGGAAGTAGTTACAGCAATAGAAACTTACGTACAAAAATTTGTCACTGGATAGTATAGAGTTAAGAATTTGAGCTTTGAAACTAGATAGGCCATTGATTCATTTTAAAAAACACTTTTGAGCACCAGCTGCATACACTACACTCACTCTTGATGGGGAATAAGGAGACAGAGAGGATATACCTGAGGAGGCATCATTCAGCTGAGAGCTGAATTACAAAAGGAAGTCTATAAAATCGTTGGACACAAAGATCACAGCTAAGAGCATTCCAGTGAGGGAACAGGCAATGCAAAAGCCTGCAGGTGAGAACATCGAATGAGGCCAATGCCTGTTCTTAGCAGCGTCTGGCACACAGAAGGGACCTGGTGGTCATTTAGGGACAGAATATCCTCCTCCTCATCGCCATATTGGAATCAGCTTAATGGCCAATAAAAGATTTATGGAGGAAAATATGTTGGAGCAATAGTGTCATTCTTTGCAGCCAATTTTAAAATAGCATATGATATATAAGCAGAAGCATTTAAAATAAACAAGTATAATATTCCAATTGTGTGGCAAATGTGTGCATGGTAAAATGATCAGGAAGTTAAACACCAAAATGTTGATGATAGTTAGACCGGTGATTTTATATATTTTTAATGTGTTTTTTTCCTGTTACTTTTTGTTTATTTTTTTATTTTTGCTGCTGACACTGGGCAAACATAACTTACATTATCAGGGAAAATCAATATTTTATGTTAAACATTTGTTATTTAAAATATGACCTTAGAGGCATCCCACATACAAAGTAGAGGAAGACTGGAATAGCTGTTAGCTCAGGACTAATCTTCCTCAAGTGAAGAAAAAAAAAAAAAAGGAGGACTGGCAACAGATGTTAGCTCACAGCAAATCTTCCTCACATACACACAAAATATATATATACATATGAAATACTTAATTCAATGAAATACTTTTAAGTCCTAATGAAATAAAATTATGTCTAAAAATATAGAAAAATGTTTGCAAAATAATGACAAGTGGAAAAAAGTCTAACAAACATTTATCATAGCACGATTACCAATAAAAAGACAATAATGACTGACAGCAATATGGTGGATATTTCCCTCTCTTTTAAAAATTCCCTCAGTGGCGGTTGTGGTACCGTTCTTACCATGAATAAATTGGGGATGGGGGATCACAGGGATTGTTGACAAACCATGTTTCAAGTTGTTTTAGCAGCACAAAGGCTGTTTGTTGCAATACTCTTGGTAATGTACTCCTGGTTGCCCTTTTACAGAAAAGTGGGGAGCACTTCAGAGCACTGGAAGTCTAAATAAATGGAAGAAAGTTTGACCTGAATTGGAAAAGCTAAGAGTTGAACAGATGGTGGCCTCACTTCAGATGCAGTCCACGGCAGTGGGCTGTTTTCTGGTACCTGTGCGTGAGCGGCCTTGCAGTGAGGGTCGGGAAGCGTGGTTTAGAAGAGGGAGCTAGAAGTCTCTCCAGAAGCTCCTAAGTTTGCGGGAAAGCAGTCAGATGCTATCATATTCCCTGGAGAACAGATTCTGTCTGGCTGCTCATTCCTGCCACTGGGAATTATTTTTGTTGACCTGGAATAGTTTTAGAAGCCCCAGGGCATTTTAAAGGTGCCTGTGGGCCCTGGGCTGTTTTACGATAACAACAGCTTCTCTGCTTTCTATCTGTAGATGTGCATGCCTGCAGGATCTCTGACTCTGAGGTTCTTGGTCAGAAGGTTGAAGAAATCTGATTCTGAGGTTGAAGAAATCTGATTTGGCGCTACTTGGTAAGCCTACTTGTTTGATTCAGCAGTGACCTGCACTTCTCAGATGACTGTAACGATTTAACCTTACATTTTATTTTAGCACATTACTCTCTAGAAGTTTTCTAATGAGCTCTATAAATTGCTCAAGAAATCATGGAAAACCATTAATATGCTTGATTTTAGTTCAGTGTTCATACCTTTCACATATAATGAAGCTACTGAACTTCAGTAACATTTTGCCATGTCCAACTTCTTAACATGGTTATTAAAAACAGCAAGTTCTCCAGCATCTTCTTTCTGTTTATAAGAATTATGAACATGGTAACTATAGTTAATAATACTGTATTGCATATTTGAAAGTTGCTAAGAGAGTAGATCTTAAGAGGTCTCACTATAGGGAAAAAATTAGCAATGATGTATGGTGACTGATGTTAACTAGACCTGTTGTGGTGATCATTTCACAACGTATACAAATATGGAATCGTTCTGCTGTACATGTGAAACTAACATGTCAATTATACCGCAATTGATTGAGAAAAATTACTTACGAGATGGTGTTTGTTTCCTAGGATTTTGAAGTCCCTTACTACAGATGTTCGTTCTTTAATTAATGCTTGAAAACCCACAGTAATTTGTCAACCTATACTTGTTCCTTATGAGCCTAGGTCTTTACTGATATCTTATTTTCATATCCAACATCATCTTGTTGAAATAGTCTGTACGAAAATTTTATCCTGCCTCTTCTCTTCTCTTTAAGCAACCTGAGCTTTTAATGTGTCTCACCTAAATGACAGAGAAAACACTTTGAAAAAATTCCTCGTAATATTTGCTGAGTCGCATCATCTATGTGCCTATTTAGGACATCTAATTTTTTTCTTTGTTTTCTGGAGTTTTTAATCTGTTCTCTGGACACAGCAACAAACCGAAGTAATTATTGGAAGTTCCATTCCACTATGGGGGAGCTCAATAATAAACATATGATATTTCCGATGATGTAAAGTGATCCAGAGGAAAATAAGGCCCAGGTGAGGAGAGAAGGAAGTGGGCGAGTGTTATGTGGCACAGTGATTAGCAGAGACCCTGGGTGAGGGGATATGTGAGCAGAGACCTCGTTGAAGCAAAGGGGTAAGTCATGGTGTTTGGGGAAGGAACCTTCCAACTGGAGAGAATAGGAGATATTTGTCAAATTCAAAAATAATTATATGATGCTAGTATTTCTGTTTCTCCTGAAAAAATAATTATCTATTATATATATATTATTATATATTCATATATATTCAATAATATATATATTATTATATATTCAGAGTCATTTTTGTCTTTCCTGTTGCCTGCACGCTCTTCCTGTAACCCTTAGCTTAGGATGATATGCTCTTATGTTCTGCCCTCTTTTCCAACCTCAGCACAAGTGAGTTAAATTCTTCCTGTGCTTCCAGTAATGGCTACCAGTGAAACCGTCTCCTAGCTTAGTGGAGAAAGATATGTGTTTATAAGTTAGGTTTGTACATTTTATTTTTTTTGGTGAGGAAGATTGTCCCTGAACTAACATCTATTGCCAATATTCCTCTTTTTGCTTGAGGAAGATTGTCCCTAGCTAATGTCTGTGCCAATCTTCCTCTATTTTGTATGTGGGATGCTGCCACAGCATGGCTTGGTGAATGCGGTGTGTAGGTCCATGCCCAGGATCCAAACCTGTGAACCCTGGTTGCCAAAGTGGAGCGTGCAAACTTAAACACTACACTCCCGGGCCGGCCCCGCAAACATTGTATTTTTAATTTCAAACTTTCATCAGATTACTGAAGAATTTGATATGCTGCATTAAATAATCATAACAGAGACATCAAGATTACTTTCTTCTTTCTCCTAAATGTTAACTGAACAGAAAATGTAAACAGAACAAGTCAGCAGTACAAATAGAATACTTTCTAAATGTCAGATGCAGTGAAAATTGTGCGCTCCTCTTTCAGAAGGAAATATTTCAGAGATTCTGAATGTAGATTTTTTTGGTGCTAAAAGACTGCAGTTTCTATTCCATGGGTCCTTGTCAAAAGCACTGCTTTTGAGGAGAATGGTGGGTGGCCTCTTTTAACCAACTTTACTCCAGTGCAGGAAAAGGTGGATTTTAAATTAATGACGTGAGCCATTAACATGGAGCTTAAAAACCTGAAACTTATTCTTTTAGTCTAAATGTAGATGGCATTCCCCAACAAAAACAGATAAAATGCCCCCAAACTAGATTGCCAGATGGCAAACTACTCTGTGAGAACTCAAAGGGCTGCCCGCCCGTGCGGCTCTTTGGCCCGTGTCCACAGCTCACACTACCGCATCAGACAGCCCGGGGACAACAGCAGCAGAATGGAGAGGAGCGGGAGCCCGGCCTCCTTTAAATTCGTGGGTCTGCTTCACCTTCTCTTAAAGAGTCTTCCTCTAACAGAAGGAGACAACTGTCTTCTGGGGAAAAAAACTATTCCACTTTTATTATCTCTTAAATTATAGTGTCGCTGTTCCCAATGTTATACAATAGCAAAGAATTTTGCCTGCATTGCCATTATAAACTCTATTTTCAGTATGTATGACTCAGAATAACATCTACTGTCTCAAATTGGACATGTGAGACTAAATTTTCAAAACTTTCACTGACAAGCAAGTGTGTAAACCCCTCGAAAGTGAGTGAGCCTTCCTAAACTTCTCAAGATCCTACCCGACGCTTCCAATACATATCCAAAGTACCCCAAGTGAGAGGGAAAATATGAACCAAATGTGTTCTCATCCTTAAAAAGCAATTAATATTTCAATATTTCAAATTAGAAACAAACCTCATGTGGGTAAAATCAGGGATGAACTAGACTGGAAATGCAATGTGATTAAAGTATTTCAAAATTATTCAAGTGCTATGTCCACACAGTTAGGCTATTTGATTCACTTCTTCCCAACTCCTCCAATCCCATTTTCCAAAAGAAACTATTTTTTTTAACATTTGAGCTGTCTCTCTGGGTAATTTCCAATATGTCCCTAAACAACGTGCTGTAATAATAGACTGTAAAGTTCTCTATTGATTTTCTGTTGCAAGAGATGAGGACCTAGCAAATCAACCACTCCGTTCCATCGTCCCAGCACATCTGCATGGCTTTTTATTTGCACCTCCACTAGTTACCTTAGAGGTTTTAAAGAGCATGCTAACAACATCATTTTCTTTGTTTTTTTTTTTTTTTTTTGAGGACGACTAGCCCTGAGCTAACATCTGTACCCATCTTCCTCTACTTTATATGTGGGATGCCTGCTACAGCATGGATTGGTAAGCGGTGTGTAGGTCTGTGCCCAGGAGCTCAATCAGTGAACCCTGGGTCACCAAAGTGGAGCACGCGAACTTAACCGCTATGCCACTGGGCTGGTCCCCAACGACATCATTTTCTGTTTCCTGGGTACAGACGGTCTCTTTTCAACTTCCTCTGTAAGAGCAGCACAATGGCTCGCCCTCTGCTTTTCTTGGGCTCTCCTCTCCACTTTTACTTCCCAACTTCCTTCATTTCTGCTCTGGCAAGGTGGACAATATTTACATTCTATTGTGTAACCATAATTAAATCTTTCACATTTCTAAATGTGAAAAACAACCAAACTTCTATTATTATGGTAAAGTTTTAAAATATTACACTGTAACGAGGATAATTATTAATTTTTGTTTTTCAGGTTTTCTAATCGTTTTCTTGCACAGATTTCAAGAAAAATACCCTCAAATGTTTCTAAATTTGCCATGCAATCAGGTGTTCTATCAAGTTTAAAGAAGTTTATTATGAAGCATTAAGACATCAAAAGGTTATCAAGAGCAATAAAGTAAACATCCATGCACTATCACCTAATCTAAAAACAGTTATCAATATAGTTGAAGTGCTGGGTGCTCCTCACTGACTATATGCTCTCCCCCTGCCAGAGGGACCCACTACTCCATATTTAAGGATTTCTGTATGTGAAGGCGCTCCCACTAAAAAGTGCTGTTTTGCAGTCTTTGGAATGTTATCGTACGTGCACATTCTTCTGCAGGTTGCTTTTCTCATTCAACACTAAGTTTGTGAGAGTCATCCATTTGATATGGGGAACTCTAGTCATTGTTAACACAGTTTTCTACTGTACGAATGCATGAAACCCATCCAATCTCTTGTTAAGAGCCAGCTAGGTTGTTTTATTTTGATCTATTATAATGTTACTGTGAATATTCTCCCGCTTGTAAAACTGCAAGTTTCTGCAAATATGCACCTAGGATTATTTTCAACTTTATTGATTATTGTCAACATCTTCCAAAGTGGTGATACCAATGATACATTGATAGAGTACAAGAGTGCTCACTGTTCTAAATCCTTGCCAATATTTGGTATCATCATTCTTTCAAATTCTGGCTAATGTGACATATATGAAACGATATCTCACTGTGTGATTAATTTGAATATCCTTGATTATTGGTGAGGCTGAATATCTCATCATGCATTTATTGATCATCTCATTTTCTTTTTCTATGAATAGTCTGCTCAAATTGTTGCCCATTTTTCTATTGGATTGTCTTTTCTAATTAATTTAAGATTTCTTTATACGTATTACGGATATTAATCCTTTATTAGTAATATGCTACAAGTATCCTCTCACAATCTGTGGATTGTCTTTTAACTTTTTAAAAGAGGATTTTAATATAAAGAAGTCTTTACTTTTAATGTCATCATATGTGTATCAATATATTTGTTTAATGTTTTTGTTTTCTAAATCTTAACAAATCCTTCTCTGCCCAAAGGTAATAAAGATTGTTCCACATTTTTTTCTAAAAACTTTAGATTTTTCTCTCTCAAATGTTTACCTTTAATCCACCTGAAACTGATTTTTCTGGTTGGGCTGATATAGGGAACACACACACACACACAAACCCTCAGCACCATTCACTGACGCATTTCTGTTGTCCCTAATTATCTGAATTACTTCCTATGTCATATATCAACTTACCATAAACACCGAATGCTGCTGCTTCTGGGCTCTTTTTCCTATTCTACTATCCTACCAATGTCTTGTTATGTGGAATGTCACCAGGGTTCCAACTGCACTTCTATTCAAATTTTAACACTTTATGTGGTACCTTAGCTAAAGGTGTGTATATTTAAAAATCTGTATGGTGGAGTCTAGATTGTAACTGCTCTCTATATGGTAATGTCTGCTCCTTAGAGGAGAGAGGCTATGTTAAATAAGTCTCTGTGCATATATACAGTCTTAGGTACTTTAGGAGTACTTCACTCATGTAGGAAAAAAGTTCATTACCTGTACCCCAGCCTATGTAGGTGTGATAAAAAACTAGGTAAGCACTTCACTTCTTGCCACGCTGGTACCACTAAAATACAAATACAGCACTATGTATGGTCTTGTCCATCTGTGTGCCCCATCTCTTGCTATATGTCAGTCTAACAGGGGAGGTCACAATCTCAAAAGACCCTGGGAGCGAAAAAGTAGCAATTCTTATGTGAGGACGGCTGGTATGACACTGTAGGGAGTTGTGGAAACTATGACCAACCAGAAAATTGCTAACTAAATTTATGCAATTCAGTTTACAAAAACACACTGTGTTGGCCAAGTAAAAGAAATGTTCGGGTCCCATCAACCCTCGTTTGAGAACTCCAGTCATCTAAATACATGCTACATAGCGACAGGCTGTCGTGACCATACAAAAAATGCAGAACTTAAAATGTTTTCTAAGTGTATTTTCTCATGGGCACTGCTTTTAACAATACGCTACAATTAGCTGGCTATAATCAGATTTTAGTCCCACCAGATGTCCTGTTATTCGATCTTACAGCTTTTACCAATTTTTTATGATTTTGCTTTTAATCACGGTTTGTCTCCTGGAGGTAGAATTTCTGAGTTGAGCATATCCTTAACAGGCTAAATAAATAAATAAAATGAAGCAAAGAAACTCTCAAAGGCTTTCTAAATGTTTATATGAGCAATTATGGATGCAATCTGACAAACTGAGTCCTTAGAGTTAATTAAAAAAAATGAGATGCCAAATCTTGAGTCAGACAAGTGGTCCCTTAGAGACAAGTTAACCAGGGTTTTAATTTCTACATAGAGCTTTGACCCAAATCTTCACTTATTAAAAAACTTGAGTAATATCTGTCATCAGAGCATCTGGCCATGTTTACATACATGTACAAATGCAATACAGCTCCATCTTTACTGAACATGATGAATACAAATAAATGTCTACAGACTTCGGATAAATACGTCCAAAAGGTCTCATTACACAGATTTCTCAAAAATTATGTAGAGCTCCTATTCTAGGAAAGCTCTACTGTTGTTTTTTATTTTTAGTAATGTATTGGAAATAAAAAGTGATATATTTCAAAGCACATTAGACACAAGTAATATAAACATATTTCAAATTTGTTTATAGTGCCCACTGCTCAAAAGAGAAAGGCAGATGCATTCAGAAGCAGTTCAGGCATCCTGGGGCATTTCCCAGCAGCAGCAGGGCTAACACCAAGATAAAGCAGTTCAACCAGATACGACTGAAAGTCCAACAAGCAGGGGTTGGGGGAGCATGGAGAAGATCACCTAGGAAGGAAGAAAATCCCTTTCTGGGTCTCTAAATACATAGCTAAAGAGTCTGATTGTACCCAAATGCTTATAATTCTTTATCACTTTCATAGCTCAGTAAATATTAGGTCTTAAGGTGTGAGGCAACTAAGAAAAAAATTTCTTAACAAAAGGGATCGGTAATCAGTTTAGTTCTACTCATGCCCATGAAAGATTAACTGCTACAGAAACTGCCCTCCTATCATAACAACTAGAAAACAGGACAATATATATAAAACAAGAGTTTTCAGACATTATACTAGAGACAGATTTGGGCTGTGACTCTGAAGAGAAAGGAAGAAATGAGTTAAATCCACATTCCTGCTTGGAGGAGGCGTCTAAGACCCAGTGTGAAAGGGGGCACCCAAACAGAGCTTGGTAGTCGTGCTGAGTTGGGCAGCTAAGAGGGAGTTTGTGAGGCTGAGGTGGCTCCAATCTGTGGAGCAGAACAGAAGAGGGAAAGCTGCACACACACAGCTCTGGAGATCCACGAGGGATCCCCAGGGCTTAGCTACAGCACTGACCTAAGCACACTGAGAGGAGATTACCCACTACATGAGAAGGAGCCACCAATAAGTAGTGGAACGAACCATTTCAGGAGCTCACACAGGGCTGGGAACAGTCTGTGATCTCAACAGACAGAGTAGAAAGACTTGCTAACACTAGGGCTTCGGACAGAGTTCAACGATGAGTGTAACGCTTCAGTAATGGAACTGCATGAGTCCCAGAAAAAGGCTGCTCTGGATCCACCGAGACAAAAGGTAAAGGCAAGCCTCTGAAGGATTCAGCTAATTTACATGTCACTTATCTGCACAAAAGAATAAAAGCCAACATTCTTTAAAGGAATACAACTAAATTCAGCCCTGAATAATGTCACAGTATGTGGCATTCAAATAAAAATTACTATGAATGCAAAGAAAAAGGAAGGTATGACCTATAACCAGCAGGAAAATTAATGTAACAGTCCCAGAAGTGACAGAGAAAGGGATTCAAAGAGAAGGACTTCAAAACAGTATTGTAAATATGAAAATATGGTCAAAGATATTAGGAAAAATGCAAACTAGAAATGGAAGATACAAAACAATTAACGTTGCAGTTTCAAAGATAAAAAAATACCATATAAGAAATTAAAAATAATGTGGTAAACTTGAAGACAAAGCAATAAAAATTATTAAAGGCAAGTACTGAAAGGAGAAAAAAAGAGTTGGAAAAAAATTGAACAGAGCTGCAATGAGCCTTTCGTGTAACATCCAGTGGTATAACATAGGAAACTAAAGTCCCAGAGAGAGGGATAGGGCTATACAAATAATGGCTGAAAAATTTCCAAAATTGGGGAAAAATATAAACCAATGAATCCAAGAACTTCAACAAACACCAGACAAGAAAAACATAAAGAAAACCATAGTAAGGCACCTCATACTAAAACGGCTGAAGATCAAAGAGAAAAATCTTGAAAGCACCCAGAGAGAGGAAAACCACACTAGGTACAGAGGAGCAAAGAATGACAGCAGATTTTTTGTCTGAAACCATGCAGGGCAGGGAACAGTGGAGCAATATTTTTAAATTACTGAAAGAAAAAGAAAATGCTCAACAAATTGTACACCAGTAAACATGAATGCCTAAAATTAAGGTATAATACAAATTTTTAAAAAAACAATAAAGCATTCTCATTCTCATTTCTTGCCAGCAGAAGTTTACTAAAAGACATATTAAAGGAAATTATTTGAGCAGAAAAAAACAATGATGCTAAATGGAAACCTGGGACTGTAAACAGAAACCCAGCACACCAGAAATGGTCAACATGAGGGTAAAAGTAAAAACTACATTTCTGTTTAAAGCAAAAAGGATAACAATGTACTATGGGTTTTATAAGATACATAATTAAAATATATGACAATAGCATAAACACTACGAAAAGAGAAAGGGAAGTAGCCTGTGATAAGGGTCTCAAACTACAGAGGAAGTGACAAGTCAAAGATTATATTGTAAACCCTACAGCAATCACTAAAATTATTAAGCAAAGAGGCATAGCTACTACGCCAATAGTGAAGAAAGACAAAGCCTACTCCCCCGCCCTGGCCACACACATACACAAAATCCCAAACAAGGGAGGAAAGAGAAAAAATAAAGGACGGAATAAGTAAAAAACAAATAGCAAGATGGCAGATTTACAGTCAACTATATCAGTAATCAGCATAAATGTAAATGGTCTAAACATTCCAATTAAAAGACAGATTGTCAGTTTAACAAAAAGCAAGACCCACCAATATGGTATATAAAACAATTTTAAAGACAAGATGACAGATTAAAATTAAAAAGCTAGACAAGATTCCTGTCTATCATGGAAAAAGTGAAAAGAAAGCTGGAGTCAAAATATTAATATTAGACAAAGTAGACTTCTAAATAAGGAATGTGACCAGGGTTGAGGAGGGTCATTTCATGACAAAGTGATCATTTTATCAAGAGGATATAACATGCACAGTTGGCAGGGATGCAAAATGGTACAGACACTTTGGAAGACAGTTTGGAAGTTTCTCATAAAGTTAAACATACACTTAGTATACGCCTCAGCAATCTCACTCCCTCACTCCTAGGTAACTTCTGAAAAAGAGATGAAAACATATGTACACACAAAGACTTGTGTGTGAATGTCCAATCAGGCTTATTTATCATTGCCAAAAAATGGCAACAACCCAAATGTCCAGCTGGTGAATGTGTGAACTGTGGGATATCCAAACAATGAAACGAGACAAACTACAAATTCACACAGCACACCGCAACATGGATGAATCTGTAAGGAACACTACCAAGTGAAAGAAGCCAGGCACAAAACAATATCTATGCTTCCATCTTTTGAAATTCTAGAAAAGGCAAAAGTATAGCATCGAAGGACAGATAAGGAGTTGCTATGGGCCGGGAGAAAATGGGAAGGAACTAATTGAAAAAAGTACAAAGGAAGTTTTACGGGTAATGAAAATGCTATATATCTTGATTGTGATGGTGGTTACTCAACTGTATACATTTTTCAAAACTTAAACTACACACTTTAAATTGGTAAATTTTAGTGTATGTAAATTATCCTTAGAAATTATGCCCTTTCCTGTACCAGAAAGATTGAACTATCTGCCCGCACTAAAGTGATTTGAAAAATCATGGAAAGTTGGAATGGGAATATCCAGGAAGAGCCTGAGGAATTAAAGAAGGTTGAAACGTCAAGACTCCTCCTAAAACTCAAAGGCAGAGGTGAAAAAGCCCCCAGTGATAAAGCACTGCAGGAATGACACCTAGAGACTGGGGCCCAATTAGCCCCATCTTACTCAATCCATCTATTTTTGAGTTCTGAGGCAGGAGCAGAATCAGAAGCAGTGGCAGGTAATAGGCAGAACTTTCTAAGTTGCTAAAAAGACAAAAGCCCGTGATACTTAAAACCGCCCTAATCAACCAGAAGTTCTCCAGGGAGTTAACTAAGGGCTTAAAGGAGTTTCACTGGCAGGAAGACCTCCAGCCTGGCACGAGAGGTCTGTGATGGCTCAAACGCTAAGCAACTCCCAGGTTCGGCACCTAGACTAGCATGTATGTAGTGGGCTGCTAAGGGAGCAGAGCTTCCAGCAGGGGAATTCTCTCCAATAATCCTGAGGTGGCTCAGGAAAACATGGACAAAGAAAATTTCACCAATAGGCTGAAGCTGGGGACGCTTTGGAATAAGTTAACCAGGTTCATCAATCAACTGCTAGGGAAGTGGGTCACTGAAAATATGCTCAAGCAGGTTAACTCTGTTGTCCTTGTCCAGAGGATACAGTCACTGACTCTGAATAAGTGACAGCTGTCTTGTTTCCTTTTTCACCTTTTTTTGAATTGGCATTTTAAATTGCAGTTATTCTGGTTTTTGCTCCTAGTACTTTATATGAAGTATGTCACATATTTCTATATTTTTCATTTAGCCCATAGAGTGAAGGTACATCCTACCTCAGGAGAATGGACACCAACGAGCAAATTTTAGCCCTAGAGATGGGAGCCACAGCTAGACAGGGCATGTGGGATAAAGATGAGCAGATCTGTGGTTATAAACGGAAAATTGTACTATGCTCAGCAAAAGCATTGTTTGAACTCAATGTATGGAGAAAGGATGTGTGCATGTGCTGGGAACAGACTAGTATCCATTGCTTTGTCTGCCAAGAAGTCCCTTTCTCTCAGAACTGTATCTTACTCCTTTTTGAGGGAACTTTCCTCTTGCTGCTGCAAACAATCACAGAATTCCATCCCCCCAGTCACATGCATCAGAGTCCTGTCCCAGAATATACTAAATTGGAAGTTAGGGAGGAGGGAGAATCCTTTTTGGTGAAAACATTGAACACATGCTCTATAGTGCTGCTAATAATCACATATGCAGCCATGTAAAAGAGTTCTGTTTCAAAGAATAAAGCTGACATCCAAAATAACAGAGAGAGAAATGGAGAAAGTGTCCTGGTGACAGTCCTGCATCTTCAGGTGTGTCTTTGCCCATTTTTCCTAAGCTAGTTAGACTTACTGTCATTGCAACTGCCAGAATCCTGACAGGGCACTGTCGGAGGAAATGTGGCACCTAGCAGGCTAGTGCATAGGCACACAGGAAGAATGCAGGAGCTTCTCCTAAAGAAGTGGGAAACGTTAGAAACTTGCTCAGCGTCAGAGGTCAGTGTCAAAGCCACTGTATCACAATGTTTCTCTTGACAGTAACCTAATAGAATATGCTAACACGTTAAGAAAAAGTGCCCAGGCAACAGTGGTGCTATCCATCTTAGCACTGCATGTCTGAGTCTGTAGGTGGGTAGGGACACCCTAGGGATATAGCATACTAATTTTGAGCATATATATCAGCTTATCTTAGCCTGTTCAACTATATCAAATTGCTATTTCACTCTCTGCAAAGAATACTCTAAACATAGAAACATACTTCATTCCTCTCAAACTTCAAACACCATTATGTCAGTAGATAATCACGTCTCCTACTTCACAGAGCAGTCAGATGGGACTCCTCCAACTCCCCAATACTAATTATATTACACACGCCTACACTGCACCTGTCCATCTTCCACAAAGGCCACTCCTTCCACATGTGCTCGGATCGCAATTCTTTTCCTTCCTGCTTTGTCTTTGGGACCTTACACTATTGATTATTCTGTGTGTTATAAATTCAACCTTTCCCTCAACCACCAGAAATGTAAACTTCATGAAGACAGGGACCCTGTCCATCCCTTCACTACTATATTTCTGATGCCTAGCACATAGTAGGTACTCAAAATTATTTGTTGAAGGCAAGAATAAACAGGTGAATAAAAGCTTAGGAATGAATAATTTGAAAGAAGTCTTCCATTTCTGAAGTCCTATAATTCTACTTGGAGAAGACCAGATGCCACAATGGATTTCTGACTTAGGATTAGACTTTATAAAACTTCAATCATACTTCTCTAGATAAAAACATAATTTTTCTTCATTCTTGACCTCACTCCAGATAAATTCACTTTAAATTTTGAGCCTAAAGATGAAATAAATGAAATAGAAAATGCTTACTCTTCTTTCCATCCATATCTGCATGGATTTTCCGAGCCAAGAATCCACTTTTGTACACAGCAGCATTTGGGTCATGAGGAATGTCCAAGAATGGGTTGGTAGTACTCCCAATACGACTGATGGTCTTTGGATGCGTTCCATTAGCCTTCTCATCAGTACCTTCTGATGGAGATTTTTTTTTCTCTTCATCATCTCTAAAGGGAGAAAACACAAAGATTCAGCACCTACCACAATTTTCAATGAACGGTTGTTTAGTGAAATAAACTATCGTGTTTTCCAGTGGTCTAGCAGTCTTGATAACAACTACCATGATAACATCAGCAATCATTTACTAAGTGTCTCCTTTGTGCCAGGTATTAAGGATCATGACAATCTTGGAAGACTGATACTAGTATCCTCTATTTCGGATAAGGAAACAGACTCAGAGAGTTTAAATAAATACCCAAGGCCACAGATGTAGCAATTAAAGGAAGAGATAGTGAGGATATGATTGTAAAACTAAAACCTCTGCTCTTTCCACCCACTACAGGGCCTTCAGGTTTGTCTTCTTTCAATCGAGTGGGAGTTCCTTGGCAGAGATCATGATTTTGATTTTTGATTTCTGCACTGTCTAGCATAGCACCAGGCATACAGAATACAAGTAATTATAGAGCAGTATTGGACTATATCTGCCAAATAACTAGGTTAATCTCTAATACCAAAGCCCACGGAAAGCTACTGATGGGTTAGGACGGCAGCACCATGAACAGTGCTTCGGCATCTTCTAACCACTACTTCTCAACTGCCATGAAAGTGTGGGGTACCCTATTAGCCACTGAAAAAAACCCTAGTTGTCCTCTCTTTTCTGAATTCCTGTTCCTTCAAGCAGGGCAAATTTAACTCTGAGATTATAACATACATTAAGTATGAAGGAGGCAGAAAATGGATGGTCACATTCAATTAATAAAGAGGAGAGAAGAGCAGAAGAAAGTTAATAAGCTCTGATATACTGCCAGAAAACACAGAACCATAAAAACAGCATTTGTCTTAGTTCATCTGTCTTAATTTCCTGAATCATCTCTGGTTTCATTGATTATTAAATTTTCATTACTGAAACTTTTAATTAAAACTTCAACCAAAATACCACTACCAAAACATTTAAAATAAACCACAAAATTAACAATCATCGTGTTTATTGGATGATGAGATAAAAATAGCCTTTTTCACCATTGGTATTTGATAAGTAATTGTGAGACATGAAAATAACACCAGATTCTTAAACACCTATATTTTACTTTCAATTTTATTTTCAGAGAATTTTAGATTTGCAAAGATAGTACACAGAGTTCCATATGCCCATCACCCAGTTTCCCCGAAGGTTAACATCTTACATAATCATACTAAAAATGTCAAAATTAAAAAATTAACGGTATAACACTATGAGTTAAACTTCAGACTTTATTCAGATTTTACCAGCTTTTCATTAATGTGTTTTGTGTTCCAGGGTCCTACCCATGATCCCACAGTGCTCTTAGATGTCACATCTCCTCAGTCTCCTCCAGTCAGTGACAGTTCCTCAGTCTTTCCTTGACCTTCATGACCTTGACACTTTGGAGAGTAGTGGCCAGTTCTTTTGTGAATATCCCCAAGTTAGGTTTGTATGATGTTTTCTCACGATTAGATTTAGGTTGTACATTTTCAGGAAGGATGCACAGGTGATGTGCCCTCTCAGTGCATCAGATCAGGGGGTACGTGTTTCACTACTGGCCACGTTACCCTTGACCACTTGGTAAAGGTTGGATCTGGCATATTTCTATACTGTAAAGCTACTATTTTTCTTTGTAAATGATTTGGGGGAGATATTTTGTGACTATGAAAATATCCTGTTTCTCCTTAAAATTTTGACCACTAATTTTAGCATTCCTCAGTGGATCCTGCCTATGACAACTATTATTACTGTGGTGATCTAATGTTGATTTTTTATTTCCCTCATCTCTTCTACACTACTAATTGAAATTCTTCTCTAAGTATGGACACATGGATACTTATTTTATTCTTTGGGTTATAATCAAGCACTATCATTACCTAATTTGTTGCCCCAATTTTTCCAGTCTTGGCCATTGGGAGTTCTAACAAGTAGGCTTCTGTATCCTTTCAACATGCCTCACTCTTTTTGTTTTTCAAGTACTTCCTTTCTCAGTTACCACAAGAAGATGCCCCCAAGTTCATCTTGTATTTCCCCTGTCCCAGCCCTGGAAGCAACCACTTCTCCAAGGAGTCAGTTCTTTTCATTAGAGAATGGTATTTGGAAACCGAATTCAGGCACAAGGTGTGCTCACTACCTCTAGGTCCTCTCCAAAGACACACCTAGGGAGACATATATAAGAATGCTAGTCCATGTATATACGCACATCTATATTTATTTGTATATCCATCTATCCATCCCTCTCTCTCCCTTCCTCTGAGCTCATACTGATCTCTCCAACTCAAGCCAGCACAAGGTTCATTCCAGCCCGCCCTCACCCTTTCCTTATTTGTACTTCTTCAACAGTGAGAAACCCAGCTTGCATTATCTAAATTATGTTTATTTGTTCAACCCTAGTAAACATATAAACTAGTTCCAGAATGGCTAGCCCATGCCAAAGTGAGAAACAAATTTATCTACTAGAGTACAGTGTTTGTGCACAGTGTTTTGTCTTAGAGTACTCAGTCAAAACAGTTGTCCAAAGTTACTTAAGTCAGCTCTTTTCTTCTTCTCCCTCTTCACAGTGGTTATGCAATTCATTTAGAAAACAAATTAATTTGCTATAGTCTGAATTCTATCTTGCATTCCCCATATCTTGCCTGGTTTTTAAAAAATTTGCATACACACAATGTACTCCTTCTAATGCACAGTTCTATGAGATTAGATAATGCAGACCATCATGCATCAACCACCGCAATACCAGACAAAACACTTCTACCCCCCCCCCCAAATTCACTCCTGCTGCCCTCTCTTAGTCAATTCCTCTCCCCCACCAATTCCTGGAAACTACTGATTTGTCTTCCATCCATAGTTTTTTCCCTTTTCCAGAATGGCGTACAAATGGTTTCTGTCACTTGGCAAAATATATTTAAGATTCATCCATATTGTTGTGGAAATCCATAGTTTGTTCCCTCATATTGCTGAGTACTATTTCATTTTATGGATATACCAGTTTCTTTATCCATCCACCTCCCCCCTCCTTCAGAGTTACTGAGGTGTAACTGATTTATTGTAAGATATTTGAGGTGTACACCATGATGATTGGATATACACATATATCTCTAGAGGCCCCTACTCATCCAATTAACACATTCATTATCTCACATAGACATTATTGTATGTGTGAGAACATTTAAGTTCTACTCTCTTAGCAAATTTCAATTATACAATGCAGTGTTATCAACTGTAGTCACCACGTTATACATTATTTCCTCAGACTTTAATCATCATATAATCGATACTTTGTATTCTTTCTCCGCCCTCCCTCAGCCCTTGACAACTACTTTTCTACTCTATTTCTATGAGTTCAAAAGTTTTTTTAATTCCACATATAAGTGATACCGTGTGGTATTTCTTTCTCTGACTTATTGCACTTAGCATAATGCCCTCCAGGTTCATCCGTGTTGTAGCAAATGACAGGATTTCTTTCTGTTTTACGGGTGCATAATGTTCCACTGTATCTATGTATGTGTGTATTTAACTGTATATATATCACATCTTCTTTATCCACTCATCTGTATAGGGACACTTAGGTTGTTTCCATACCTTGGCTGTTGTAAATAATGCTGCTATGAACATGGGAGTACAGATATCTTTTTGAAATAATGATTTCATTTCCTTTGCTCTATAGTCACGTGTCGCTTAATAATGGGGATATGTTCTGAGAAATGCATCATTAGGTGATATTGCCATTGTGCAAACATCATAGAGTGTACTTACACAAACCTAGATGACATAGCCTACCACACATCTAGGTTATATGGTACTAATCTATAGAACCAATGTCCTCTATGTGCAGTCCATCATTTACTGAAACATCACTATGTGCTCGATGACTGCTTAACGAGAAGTGGGATTGCTTGATCATCCTGTAGTTCTATTTTTAATTTCTTGAGGAACTTCCATATAGTTTTCCATAGTGGCTGTACCAGTTTACATTTCTAACAGTGCACCATGGTTCCGTTTTCTTCACATCCTTGCCTGCATTTATTATCTCTTGTCTTTTTGATAATAGACATTCCAACAGGTGTGAGGTGATACTGTGATTTTCATTCACGTTTCCCTGATAATTAGTACTGCTGAGCACCTTTGCATGTACCTGTTGGACATCTGTACGTCTCCTTGGAAAAATGTCTATTTAGGTCCTGTGTCTATTATTTAATTGGGTTATTTGATTTTTTTGCTATTGAGTTGTAGGAATTACTCATATATTTTGGATATTAACCCCTTATAAGATATGTGGTTTGCAAATATTTTCTCCCATTCCCTACGTTGCATTTTCATGTTGTTGATGACTTCCTTTACTGTGCAGAGCTTTTTAATCTGATGTGGTCCCACTCATTTATTTTTGCTTTTGTTGCCAAATCCAAAAACTCATTGTCAAGACCAATGCCAAGGAACTTATGCCCTATGTTTTCTTCTAGGAGTTTTATGGTTTCAGGTCTTACACTCAAAGCTATAATCCATTTTGATTTGTTTCTTGATTATGTTGCAAGACAGGGCTCCAGTTTTATTCTTTTGTATGTGGATATCCAGTTTTCCTAACACCATTTATTAAAAGGATATCCTTTCCCTATTGTATATTCTTAGCTGCCTTGTCAAAAATGGGCTATAAATGCCTGGTTTTATTTCTGGGCTCTCTATTCTGTTACATTGATCCATGTATCTGTTTTTATGTCAACACCACACAGTTTTGATTACTATAGCTTTGTAGCATAGTTTGAAATCAAGGGAGCACGATGCCTCGAGCTTTGTTCTTCTTTCTTGAGACTGCTTTGGCTACTTAGGGTCTTCTGTGATTCTCTACAGATTTTGGGATCGTTTGTTCTATTTCTGTGAAAAATGCCGTGGGAATTTTCACAGGGATTGCACTAAATCTGTAGATCACTTTGGGTAGTATGGACATTTTAACAATATTAATTCTTCCAACCTGTGAACGTAGAATATTTTTGCATTTATTTGTGTCTTATTAAATTTCTTTCATCAATGTCTTATAGTTTTCAGTTTACATACCTTTCATCTCCTTGGTTAAATTTATTCCTAAGTATTTTATTGTTTTTGATGCTATTGTAAACGAGACTGTTTACTGTTTCTGATAGTTCATTGTTGGTATACAGAAATACAGCTGATTTTTTTGTACACTGATTTTGTATTCTGAACTTTACTGAATTCATTTATTCTAATAGTTATTTTTTGGTGGAGTAGAAGGGTTTTCTATATAAAATATCACGTCATCTGCAAATAGAGACAATTTGACTTCTTCCTTTTTGATTTGCATGGCTTTTCTTTTTCTTGCCAAATTGCTCTGGGTAGGACTTCCAATAGTATGTTGAATAAAGTGGTGAGAGTGGGCATCCTTGTCTTGTTCCTGATCTTAGAGGAAATGCTTTTAGCATTTCATGGTTGAGTAGATGTTAGCTGTGGGCTTGTCTTCTACAATCTTTATTATGTTGAGGTACATTTTATCTCTACCCAGTTTCTTGAGAGTTTTTATCATGAAAGGATGTTGAATTTTGTCAAACACATTTTCTGTGTCTATGGAGACAATCACCTATGATTTTTATACCTCATTTTGTTTATGTGGTATATCACATATTTATTGATTTGAAAATGTTGAACCATCCTTGCATCCCTGGAATAAACACTACTTGATGATGGTGTATGAGCCTTTTAATGTACTGTCGAATTCAGTTTGCTAATACTTTGTTGAGGAGTTTTTGCATCTATGTTTATCAGGAATATTTGTCTGTGAATTTCTTTTCTTGTAGTGTCCTTGTCTGGATTTGATCTCAGGAAAATATTGCCCTCATAAAATGAGTTTGGGAGTGTTCCCCCCTCATTTTTTGGAATAGTCTGAGAAGGACTGGCATTGATTCTCCTTTGAATGTTTGGTAGAATTCACCAGTGAAGCCATCTGATCATGGTCTTCTACTTGTTGAGAAGTATTTGATTGCTGACTCCATCTCCTTACTACTAATTGGTCTGTTTGTTTTTTCATGATTCAGTCTTGGTAGGTTGTACATTTCCAGGAATTTATCCTTTTCTTCTACTTTGTCAAATTTTGGCATAGAGTAAGTCTCTTATGATCCGTTGTATTTCTGTGGTATCAAGTGTAGCATCTCCTGTTTCATTTCTAATTTTATTGAGTCCTCTTTTTTCTTAGTCTAGCTAACAGCTTTGTCTATCTTTTCAAAAATCCAGCTCTTAGTTTCCTTGATCTTTTCTATTGTCTTTTTAGTCTCTATTTCATTTATTTCCACTCTGATCTTTGTTATTTCCTTTCTTCTTGTAACTTTGGGTTTAGTTTGTTCTTTTTCCAGTTCGTTGAGGTGTAAATTAGGTTGGTTGAGCTCTTTTTTTCTTAATGTAGGTGTTTATTGCTATAAAAGTTCCCTCTTAGAACTGCTTTTTTATGCATCCCATAAGCACTGGTATGTTGTACTTCCATTTTAATTTGTCTCAAGATTTTTTTTAATTTCTCTTTTGAAAAACATCAGAGTTGCTTCTAGTTTCTATGTTTTATTTTTATAATAAATAATTAAATGTGTTTGTAACCACCATCGTGATAATAATATAAAAGTACAACATTGCAGATCTTTCACAGTTTGGAATCAATCCAGAAAGAAGATTCCGAATCTTCATATACAGATTATTCTACTATCATCAGTAAGGTTTAGTACTGTTAAAACATAAATTTGGATTTATTTGAGAAATAAAAAGTAACTCCTGTTAAAAAGAATTGCAAGTTCACAGTCAAATATGGCTTATTGAGGATCACTCCATTCTGTGTTTCCTACCTCATTTTTTTATGCCTGTGCAACTAACTATACAAAGTAAATTGTGATATGAGCAAGCTAAAATCCATTTACTCAACAATAATTGTATCTCCTTCCCAATTTCATCTGTAAAGCGCTTACAAAAATTAGGTACTTATTTTTCTTACCACATCACCCAATATTATTACACTTGATAGTCATAAGAGAGATACATTTTGAAATTGTTATGATTACATTAAATATTTTTTAGGTGAATAAGCCACATTTTTAAAAGAGGGCACCTGAAATACATGGTTACTTCTCAAACAATTTTGGTTGGTTTAAAATAGTAAGTCTAGGAAAAAAATACAGCAAATTTTGTAAATTAATTTTCTTTTTTGATGCAGTCGTATTTTGAGATGATCACAACAGAAGTACTGTTTTCTCATTTTGAAGGAGAAAAACAGGATACAGACTAAATAAGAGTTAACGACTGTTAACTGCTCAACTTCAAGATTTATGCATACACCTCCCCTCAATCTTTGGGAATTATCAATTTTTGAGTTTTGAGTTGTAAGAAAAAACAGAATGATTATCTTGGGAATCAGGTTAACTGTTTCAGATATTAAGAGTCATAAGAAACTATTACTACAGCCATTGTTTCCAAACTTATTTTTAAGCAGATTAAATCCTTCTTTTGGAGGGACTAAAGTAAACAAAACCTCAGTGCATGAAGTTGATGAAGCACAGCTTTACAAATGCTAATGCAGTATATTTATTATAAAGCAGATTAATTGGAAAGGTGGAATGTTTTTTTTATAAACACACAATTCAGAGATCCTAGACTCTATCACAGTAGCAGTCAGCCTCAACACTGTTTAATTTTTGTCCTTTGGATGGCTACACAGTTTTGTAGAAATTCTGATTCATACAAAAAAATAGCTGCAAATGATAAAAGTTGTTATTCTACATTGCCTAGTTGGCAAATTCAGGGTACGCTTTAACAGAAAAGTGAGATGGCAGTAAAACTTTATTCTAAGATCTATAAAAAAATTAATTTGCTGATGTATAAATGTGTAAAAATTTAGTATATGTAACACATTTTGTACTTTAAATTGAAACAGTTTAAAACATATTTTACAATGAATGTAGAATCAGATTCTTTCAGAATCCTAAAGCACTATGAAGAACACTCTGATTCCAGTGAACACAGACACAATGTGAAAAGCACTGCACTATAGAGCTGGCATCAAAGGCATCGCCCACCTTATGCAAGTAATCTATTTCTGAAAATCAGATGTTTGGTTGTAAAATGCAAAATGGGTATCTATTTCCTGGTATTTGAGGGAAAAAATGATACAGTGTATTACATGTCAACCCCATATGATTTCCTAAAAAGCTGCTACAGCACAGTAAAAATGCCTACATATAAACAACAATCACACACATAAGATATAAAATACTTAAAACACTGCTTCCATATTGCCAAATAATTATCCTGGTTTTTAACAAACAAATGTTTTGTAGGCAGTAACAAAACTTCTCTTTGCACAAGCAACATCCTAATCCAACAAATTCTTCACTGACATTGGGCACACTTTTCAAAATGACTACTCATGATTGACATTCTATTGATTGCATTGTAAAGTCATTTGAGACTTTCCCTACACATTGTCCTGTTTAAAATGTTGTACAGATGGTCCCTGACTTACGATGGTCTGACTTAATATTTTTCAACTTTACAATGGGGTGAAAGTGACACGCATTCAGTAGAAAGTGTACCTTGAATTTTCAATCTTGATCTTTTCCCAGGCTAGCAATATCTGGGACGATCCTCTCTTGTGATGCTGGGCAGTGGCAGTAAGCCCCAGCTCCCAGTCAGTCTCATGATCATGAGAGTGAACAACCGATACACTTACAACCACTCTGTACCCAGACAACCATGATGTTTTTCCACTTTCAGTACAGTATTCAATAAATTACATGAGATAGTCAACACATTATTATAAAATAGGCTTTGTGTTTGATGATTTTGTCCAACTATAAGCTACTGTAAGTGTTCTGAGCATGATTAGGGTAGTCTAGGCTAAGCTATGATGTTTGATAGGTTAGGTGTATTAAATACATTTCAACTCATGATACTTTCAACTTACTCTGAGTTTATCGAAACATAACTTCATTGTAAATTGAGGAAGCTCTGTATTGAGTTTGGGGCATGCAATTATGATCCTTGTCTGTATAAACATCAGCCAAAAGAAGTTTATAGTTACACCGTCTAACATGGTAGCCACTGGACACATATGGCTATTGAGAACTTGAAATGTGGATAGTCCAAACTGAGATGTGTAATAAGTGAAAAAATGTATACCAGATTTCAAAAGGCTTAGACAAAAAAATTGGAAAATATTTCAATAATTTTTATACTGACTACATACTGAAATAATATTCTAGATATAATGTGTTAAATTAAAAAATACATCATAAAATTAATTTCACCTGTTTCTTTTTATTTTATGACATGGCTACCAAAAATTTTAAATTACATATGTAGCATGCCTTACATTTCTTTTAGATAAGGCTGTTGTTAGAGAGGCTTGTATATTCTAAGACGTTTGAATATTAAAACCAAAACACAGCAATAGGACAATGATAACTGGAGAGATGTCCAGTAGAGGATGGCTCAGTAAAACCATGATGATAAGTAAGGGTTGAAAATACCCCATCCTGCAGAACAAGTATTCTTGATATTGCCAAGGTTAATGAAATGATCTTGTGAGGTTCTGAGAGTGAAAACTTATCCTGGTCCAAGAGACAGGTTGGTGCCAACTGGCGGTGGTTATCCTTTGGGCTTAAATATACACGGGTCTGTGCTTCTGGAATGGAAGTGATATCAGTAATAATACTGTGAGGACCTTTTCCTGCCTTGGCAGCCACTCTGCCACCCCTGCAGTCTGCCCCCTTCTCTGTTACTCCTGTCCTTCTTCCCACATCTCCCTAGTCCCCAGGAGACCTTGTGTCAGGCTCCATTTGAGACATGGAATTGGAAGAGAATAGGAACCAACCACCTTATACCTGGAGTCATGTTATTCTTGAATGCCTCACTGCAGGGTTTTATTGTTTGGATAGATAACATGAATGCCAGTACCTTCCCATAAGGGAAGTTGTTTCCACCGTATACAGGAGCAGATGTAAGTTAATACAATATACTGATAAAAATAATTCTACAAATAAAATTAACTCATTTCATAGAAAACAGTCTACCTAACTAGGACTTTGCTGTGTACCCTGAACCACTGAGGCATTTTCAGGAGTTTGTTGAAGTAAAATAAAGGAGACACAACAGGGCTCTGTCTTGATTGTGAAAAGAATGATTCACACACGAATATCTCATACATCTAAAAAGACTCCTAGCAGAGTATTTTCTACTAAGATTCCAGACACGTCAACACCTTCAATTGCCTATGAAATTCCCCCAAACACTCCTCACACCAATCTGTTCTCTCAGTAACCACACATACGACTCACTGGGCGCTCCACGCCCACGACTTGATGACGCAGTTTGGTTCGAGAACCACAGAGCTCCGGGGCCAGTGGTGGACAGCCTTTTGCTCCTCCGCTTTTTCTAAAAGGCAACTGTACACTGTGGATTTCCTACTTTCAGCCTTACTCATGACAGTGCTTCTATTTGTAAACAAAAAAATTAGATAAGGAATTATAAAAATCCACTGGAGTCTTATCTTTCACTGGAATTCCACAAAGAATGGAAAACAACTGTTTTCTAAAACTTACAAAAGCTGAATATCATTACATTGACCCAGCCACTGAGCACATTTCAAAATACTCCATTTTGGAAAATCTCATTATAGCAGAGTTCAGGCGTACCAAAGTTGTTAAGCTAGCACCAAACTTGAGAATTAAGTTATCTTGAAGGGCCTCAGTTATGTGGAATTCAAATACTGAAATTAAATATAAAACTGGTGTGCCTTTTTTTGGGTAGGGGGTAGAGGGAGGGAGAGTAACAGCTGAAAAGAAAACAAAAACATTTTCAAGAGTAGAACTGGAATATTACTCAACCTGCCTTCAATGCAAAATCGAAGAAGTGATACAGGAATTGGACAACAGAGATAAGTTCAAGTTTGCTTGGCAGAAAAAGTGAAAAGGGCACTTGCAGCACTCACATTTATATGTGTATTTCCTCTTTTTCATTGTAGTATAATACACTTAAAATTTACCATTTTAACCATTTTTAAATGGTACAGTTCTGTGGCATTAAGTACATTTGTATTGTTGTGAAATCAAAACTACCATCCATCTCCAGAATGTTCCATAAACCCAAACTGAGATTCTATACCCATTGAATAACAACTTCTCAGCCCCTCCTCGTCCACCCACTGGCCACCACATTCCACTTAGTGTCTGTGATCTGACTACTCTAGGAACCTCATGTAAGTGGAGTCACACAGTGTTCATCTTTCTGTGACTGGCTTATTTCACTGAGCATAATGTCCTAAAGGGTCATCCATATGTTGTAGCATGTGCTAGAATTTCCTTCCTTTGTAATGTGAAATAACATTCCATTGTATAAATACACGTCACACTTTGTTTATCCATTCATCCTTTAAGGGACACTTGGGTTGCTTCCACCTTTTGGCTACTGCGAATAATGCCACTATGAACACGAGTGTACAATATCTCTTTGAGTCATTGCTTTCAATTCTTTTGGGGATATACTAAGAACTCGAAGTGCTAGAACATACAGTATTCTTTTTAAAATTTTTTTTGAAGAATCACTATATTGCTTTCTATGGTGGCTACACCACTTTACATTCTCACAACAGTGCACAGAGATTTTCTGGTGTTTTGATAGTGGCCATCCTAATGAGTGTCATTGAGGTTTTATGTATCCCTAGTGATTAATATGTTGTGCATCTCTTCATACGCATATGGGTCATTGTACATCTTCTTTGGAAAAATATCTATTCAAGTCCTTTGTCCATTTTTTAATTGAATGGTGTTCTTTTTTTCATTGTTGAAACATAGTTCTTTCTCTACTTTGGAGATTAATCACTTATCAGATATGTGATTTGCAGATATCCTGTCCCATTCCATGGACTGCCTTCTCACTCTGTTGATCATGTCCTTTGATGCACAAAAGTTTTTAATTTTGATGTAATCCAACTATCTAATATTTCTTTTGTCGCCTGCATTTTAGGCGCTATGTCCAAGAAATCATTGCCAAATCCAATGCCATGAAGCTTATTCCCTATATTTCTTGTAAGAATTTTAAAAAAAATTTTTTTTTTTTTTTTTGAGGAAGATTAGCCCTGAGCTAACATCCGCCACCAATCCTCTTTTTACTGAGGAAGATTGGCCCTGAGCTAACATCCGTGCCCATCTTCCTCTCCTTTATATGTGGGATGCCTGCCACAGCATGGCTTGATAAGCGGTGCATAGGTCTGCACCTGGGATCCAAACTGGTAAACCCTGGGCCGCCGAAGTGGAGCACGCAAACTTAACCGCTATGCCACCGGGCTGGCTCCAGAATTTTATATTTAACTCTTACATTTAGGACTTTGATCCATTTTGAGTTAATTTCTGCATATGGTGTAATGTAAGGGTTCAACTTCATTTTTTTGGCATGTGTAAATCCAGTTTCCCTAACGCCATTTGTCAAAGAGATGGTCCTTTCCTCATTGAATGGTCTTGGCATCCTTGTTGAAAATCATTTGACCATATATTCCAGAGTTTATTTCTGGGCTCTCTACTCTATGCCAATGGTCTGTATCTCTGTCTTTATGTTAGTACCACACTGTTTTGATTACCATGGGTTTAGAGTAAATTTTGAAATCATGAAGTGTAAGGCCTCCAAATTTGTTCCTTTTTATCAAGATTATTTCAGCTATTGGAGGTCTTTTGGGATTCCATATGAATTTTAGGATGGGTTTTCTATTTTTGCAAAAGACTATGTCATTAGGATTCTACTAGGAACTACACTGAATCTGGAGATTTCTATGGGCAGAATTGACATCTTAATTTTTAAGTCTTCAAATAGATGAATACAAGATGCTTTTCCATCTATTTGTGCCTTCTTTAATTTCGTTCGGCAACATTTTCAGTGCTGAAACATTTTCATTGTATAAGCTGCTGTGGAAAACTGTATTGTAGGTCGTTCCTAAAAACTTAAAAACACAATTTTGGCTGCGTGTGTGGTGAGCAGCACAGTGTACAAGTCTTTTTCACCTTCTTGGTTAAGATCAATTCTAAGTGTTTCTTCTTTTAGATGATATTGTAAATGGAACTGTCTTCTTAATTTCCTTCTCAGATAGCTCAATGTATAGAAATGTAAGTGATTTTTACGTGTTTATTTTGTATTCTGCAACTTTACTGAATCTGTTTATTAGTTCTAACAGTTTTTTTTGTGTGTGGAATCTTCAGGGATTTCTACATATAAGATTATATCATCTGTGAACAGAGATAATTTTACTCCTTCCTTTCTAATCTGGATGACTTTTACTTCCTTTTCCTGCCTAATTGCTCCATGTCAGCCATAGTTATCATAACAAAATACAACAATCTGGGTGGCTTAAACAACAATTTTATTTTCTCACAGTGCTGGAGGGTGGAAATCCAAGATCAAGGTGCTGGCAGGGCTGGTTTCCACTGGGGCCGCTCTCCTTGGCTTGTAGGTGGAGGCTTTATCAGGGGCCTCCCACGGCTTTTTCTCTGGGTCTGCCCAACTTTGGAGTCTCTTCCTCTTCTTATAAGTCACCAATCATATTAGATTAGGACCCATCTTTGTGACCTCATTTAACCTTAATTACCTCTTTAAAGGCTCTGTTTCCAAATCCAGTCACACTGGGGGATTAGGGTTTTAACATATGAATACAGAGGGAACACAGTCAACCCATAACACTCTTCCTAGGACTTCTAGTATTATCTCGAATAGAAGTGATGAGAGTGGGCATCCTTTTTTGTTCCTGATGTTAGAGGAAAAGTTTTCAGTCTTTCACCATTGAATACCACGTTAGCTGTGAGTTTTTCATATATGGTCATTCTTATGTTAAGGAAGTTTCCTTCTATCCCTGGTTTGTTGAGTGTTTCTATCCTAAAATAGTTTGAATTTTGTCAAATGCTTTTGCTGCATCACTTGAAATGGTATTGTGGTTTGTATCCCTCATTCTGTTAATGTGGTGTATTAAATTTGATTTACTAGTATTTTGTGGAGCATTTTTGCATCAATATTCATAAGGACTATTGGTCTGTAGTTTTCTTATAGTATCTTTGTCTGGCTTTGGTATCAGTCTACTGCTGGCCTCATGGAATGAGCTGCATCAGTGGTCAAGTCCCTTCTTTCATTTCTGATTTTAGTTATTCGGGTCTTTTGTTCCCCTTGGTCAATCTAGCTAAAGGTTTGTCAATTTTGTTGAATTTTTCAAAGAACTCTTGGTTTCATTGATTTTTCTATATTATTTGCTATTCTCTATTTTATATCTCTACTCTAATGTTTATTATTTCCTTCTTTCTACCAGCTTTGGGTTAGTTTGTTATTCTTTTACTAGTGCTTTAAGGTGTAAAGTTAGGTTGTTGAAATCTTTTTTTTTTTTTTTGACAAAGATTGGCCCTGAGCTAACATCTGTTGCCAATCTTCCTCTTTTTCCTTGAGGAAGATTGTCACTGAGCTGACACCTGTGCCAATCTTCCTCTATTTTATGTTGGATGCCGCCACAGAGTGGCTTGACGAGCAGTGCTAGGTCTGTGCCCTGGATCTGAACCTGTGAACCTGGCACCACTGAAGCAGAGTGTGTGAACTTAACCACTACGCCACCAGGCCAGCCCCTCTTCTGTTTTAATCTAAGCATTTATGTTATAAATTTTCCTCTTGTCTTTTGGCCCACTCCAACAGGTTCTGTCTTTTAATCTGTGTAATTCCACCATTGACATTTAAAGTGATTATTGATAGACTACCATATTTGTTACTGTTTTCTTTTCATTGCCCTTGTTCTTCATTCCTATTTTTGTCTTCCTCTCTTTTTTTTTTTCTGCCTTTCATGGTAATAATTGAGCAGTTTATCTGATTCCATTTTCTTCATTTCTTAGTATGTCAGTTATACTTTTTTTAGTAATTACCCTAGAGTTTGCAATATATATTTACAACTAACCAAAATCTACTTAAAAAGAACACATCACAGGTCGTGAAAGTAATTTATAACAACAAAACCATCCTAGATAGAATTGACATACATCACTGTATTAAGTGTAAGGTATACAGCATAATGGTCTGATTACATATATTGTGAAATGATTATGACAATAAGTTTAGTTAGCATCATTCATCTTGTATAGATACGGTAAAAACAAAAAAAAAAACGAAAGAACTTTTCCTCGTGACGAGAACTCAGAGTATTTACTCTCTTAACATCTTTCATGTGCACCGTGCAGCAGTGTTAACTGTAGTCATTATGCTGCACATTACATCCAAGTACTCATTTGTCTTGTAACTGGAAGTTTGTACCTTTTGGCCACCTGCCTCCAATGCCTCCTCCCCACGCCTCTGGTAACCACAAATCTGATCTCTTTTCCTATGAGATTTCTTTTTTTTTTTTTTAAGATTCCACATATCAGTGAGATCATACAGTATTTGTTTTTTGCTGTCTGCTTTATTTCACTTAGCATAATGCCAAGGTCCATCCATGTTGTTAAAAATGGTAGGATTTCCTCATTTTTATGGCTGAATAATATCCCATTGTGTATATATACACCACAATTTTTCATCCATTCATTCACTGAAGGATACTTAGGCTGTTTCCATGTCTTGCCTATAGTTGCTGCTATGAACACAGACGTGCAGATCTTTTCAAGTTAGTGTTTCTTTCAACTTCCTTTGGATATACTCCCAGCAGTGGTATTGCTGAATCATATGGTAGTTCTATTTTCAATTTTTTTGATGATTCTCCATACTGATTTCCATTGTGGCTGTACCAGTTTACAATGCTACCAACAGTGCACAATGATTGCCTTTTCTCCACATCCAACCCAGCATTTTGATAACTGCCATTCTAACAGGTGTCAGGTGATAGCTCATTGTAGTTTTGATTTACATTTTCCTAATGACTAGTGATGCTGAGCATCTTTTTGTGTCCCTGCTGGCCTTTTGCAGATCTTTGGAAAAACTTCTATTCAAGTCTTTTGCTCATTTTTGTATTAGATTATTGGTTTTTTGCTGTTGAGTTGTATGAGTTCTTTATATATTTTGCATATTAACTCTTTATCAGTTATATGGTTTGCAATATTTTTTCCCATTCCATAGGTTATCTTTTCACTTTGTTGATCATTTCTTTTGCTATACAGAAGATTTTTAATTTGATGTAGTTCCATTTGTTTTTGATTTTTCTACCTGTGCTTTAGGTGTCAAGCCACAAAATCATTGCCAAGACCCATGTCAAGGAGCTCTTTTCCTATGTTTTCTTGTAGGAGTTTTATGGTTTCAGGGCTTATGTTCATCTTTAATCCATTTCAACTTAATATTTTTGAGTGGTGTAGGAGAGGGGTCTAGTTTCATTCTTTTACATGTGAATATCCAATTTTTCTGAGCACTATTTATTGAAGAGAATGTCTTTTCTCCATTGAGTATTCTTGTCTCCCTTGTCAAATACTAGTTGACAATACATGCACGGGTTTATTTCTGGGCTTTCTATTCTATTCCATTGATCTATTTGTCTGTTTTTAGGCCAGTACCGTAGTGTTTTGATTACCATAGCTTTATAGTATAGCTTGAAATCAGGAAGTGTGATGCCTCCTGCTTTGTTCTTCTTTCTGAGGATTCCTTTGGCTATTCAGAGTCTTCTGTGGTTCCACATAGATTTTAGAACTGTTTTTTCTACTTCTGTAAAAAATGTCATTAGAGTCTTCATAGGGATTACATTGAATCTACACATGACTTTTGGTAGTACAGACGTTTTAACAATATTAATTCTTCCAATCCATCAACATTGGATACCTTTCCATTTATTTGTGTCTTCTCGAATTCCTTTCATCAATATCTTGTAGTTTTCAGAGTAGAGATCTTTCACCTCCTTGGTTAAATTCATCCCTAAGTATTTTATTGTTTTTGACGCTATTGTAAATAGGATCGTTTTATTTCTTTTTCAGATAATTTTTTGTTAGTGTATAGAAACGCTACTGATTTTTTACGTTAATTTTGCATCCTGCAACTTTACTAAATTCATTGATTAGATCTAATGGGTTTTTGGTTGAGTCTTTAGAATTTTCTCTCTATAAAATCATATCATCTGCAAATAGACACCATTTTACCTCTTCCTTTCCAATTCTGATACCTTTTCTTTCTTTCTCTTGCCTGACTGCTGTAGCTAGTACGTCCAGTACTATGATGAATAGGAGTGGGGAGTGTGGGAACTCTTGCCTTTTTCCTGATCTCAGAGGAAAAGTTTTCAAACTTACACTGTTTAGTATGATATTAGCTTTGGGCTTATCATATACATCCTTTATTATGTTGATGTAGGTTCCTCCTATACCTAATTTGTCAAGAGCTTTTATCATGAATGGATGCTGAATTGTGCCTAATGCTTTTTATTCCTCTATTGAGATGATCATATGATTTTTTTTCTTTCATTCCCCTAATGTGATGTATCCTATAGATTGATCTGCATATGTTGACCCATCCTTGCACTGCAGGTATAAATCCTACTTGATCATGGTGAATGATCCTTTTCAGGTGATGCTGAATTTGTTTTCTAGTATTTTATTGAGAAATTCTGCATCTATATTCATCAGGGATATTGATCTGTAGTTTTATTTTTTGGTAGTATCCTTTTCTGGCTTTGGTATCAGGGTGAAGCTTGACTTGTGAAATGAATTTGGGAGTTCTCCATTCTCTTCAATTTTTCAGATGAGTCTGAGAAGCACTGATGTTAATTCTTCTTTAAATGTTTGGTAAACTTCACAAGGGAAGCCATGTGGTCCTGGGATTTTCTTTGTTGGGAAATTTTTGATTAGTGATTCAGTCTCCTTACTAGTAACCGGTCTATTCAGACTGAATCTCTTTCTGATTTGGTCTTGATAGTTTGTATGTTTCTAAGAAGTTTTCCATTTATTCTAGGTTGTCCAGTTTGTTGGTGTATAGTTGCTCACAGTAGCTTCTTATGATCATTTATATTTCTGTGGGATCACATGTAATGTCTAATTTCTCATTAATAATTTTGTTTATTTGGGTCCTCTTTTTCCCTTGGTTAGTCTAGTGAAAGGTTTGTCAATTTTGCTTATCTTTTCAAAGAACCAACTGTTAGTTTGGTTAATCTTTTGTATAGTTTTCTGCTCTCTATTTATTTCTGCTCTAATCTTTACAATTTTCTTCCTTCTGCTAACTTTTGGCTGAGTTTATTCTTTTTCTAGTTCCTTAATTATAGAGTTAGCTAATTTATTTGGGATTCTTTCTTGTTTCTTTATTGTTATGAATTTCTTTCTTAGAACTGCTTTTGCTGTATTCCATAAGTTTCGGTATGTTGTGTTTCCATTTTTGTCTGTCTCAAGAACTTTTTAATTTCCCCTTTAATTTCTTCTTTGATCCACTGGTTGTTCAAGAGGGTGTTATTTCCATGTATTCATGAATTTTCATTTCGCTCCAGTTTCATACCACTGTGGTCAGAGAAGATACTTGGCATGATTTCAGTCTTCTTGAATTTACTAACACTTGTTTTGTGGCCTAACATTTGGTCTAGCTAGAAAATGTTCTGTGTGCACTTGAGAAGAATGTGTGTTCTAGTGCTGTCAGGTAAAATGTTGTGTGTATGTTTGTTAGGTCCATTTGGTCTATAGTGTTGTTCAAATCTGCTGTTTCCTTATTGATTCTCTGGATGACCTATCCATTGTTGAGAGTGGGATGTTAAGGTCCCCAACTATTATTGTATTGCTGTTTATTTTGCTTTTAGCTGTCAGTTTTTGCTTTACATATTTAGGTGCTCTGACTTTGGGCACATAAATATAATTGTTATATCTTTTTGATGTATTGACTCCTTTATCATTACATAGTGACTTTCTTTGTATCATTTTACCACTTTTAAAGTACCTTTTGTCTGATAAAAGTATAGCTACCGCTGCTTTTTTGGTTATCATTCACTTGAAATATCTTTTCCCATCCCTTCACTCTCAGTCTGTGTCTGTCTTTAAGGCTAAGGTAAGTCTCTTATAGGCAGCATATTGTTGGACCTTGGCTTTTTATACACTCAGCCATTCTATGTCTTTTGATAGGAGAATTTGATTTGTTTACATTTAATTTCTTATAAACAAGGACTGATCATTGCCATTTTGTTAATCGCCTTCTGGTTATTTTACAGATCTGTTGTTCCTTGATTCTTCTCCTGTTGTCTTTTTTTTGTGTTTTGATGTCTTGTGGTGTCAGTATGCTTTGACTTGATCATGTTCTTTTGTGCAACTGCTGTAAGTTTTTCCCTTGCAGTTACCATGATGTTCACGTAAAAGATCTTAAAATTGTAACACCGCATTTTAAACTAATAACAGCTTCACTTCAATAGAATTCTTAAGATTCATATTTTTTCGTCTCCTCCCCCTCACATTTTAGATTACTGATCTTATAATTTACATATTTTTATACTGTATAAATAATAACTGATTTTTACTACATTTGTGTTTTAACTGTTAAACTAGAGTTGTAAGTGAATTACATACCATAATTACCCTATTACAGAATCCAACTTTGACTATGTATTTACCATTACCAGTGAGTTTTACACTGCTGTTCTAGGTTTTTGTGATGTTAATTAGAATCCTTTTATTTCCCTCAAAGAACTCTCTTCAGCATTGCTTGTAAGCCAGGTCTAGTGGTAATGAATTCCCTCAGCTTTTGTTTGTTTGGGAATGTCTTTATTCCTTTTATTTCTGAAGGACAGCTTCAGTGGATATAGTATTCTTGGTTGACAATTTTTTTCTTTCTATTTTGAATATGTCATCTCATTCTCTTCTGACCTGAAATATTTCTGATGAGAAATCTGCCTAGAGTCTTATGGGGGTTGCCTTGTACAAAATTTCTCTCATCTCTTGCTGCTTTTAAAGTTCTCTTTTTTTTTTTTTTTTGAGGAAGATTAGACCTGAGCTAACATCTGCTGTCAATCCTTCTCTTTTTGCTGAGGAAGACTGGCCCTGAACCAACATTTGTGCCCATCTTCCTCTACTTTATTTGTGGGATGCCTGCCACAGCATGGCTTGATGAACAATGCTAGGTCCAAACCAGGGATCTGAACTGACGAACCCTGGGCTGCTAAAGTGGAGTGCATGAACCTGACCATTATGCCACCTAGCCAACCCCTCTTTTTCTTTGTCTTTTGGCAAGTTAATTGTAATGTGTCTTGGTGTAGCCCTATTTGAGCTCAACCTAATTGGTGTTCTCTAGCTTTCTTGGATCTGTGGTTTCTCTTCCCAGGTTTGGGAAGTTTTCAGCCATTATTGCTTTAAATATACTTTCTATCCCTTTCTATTTCTGGTCTCCTTCTGAAATTCCTATAATGCATACGTTGTTTCTTTTCATTGTGTCCTGTAAGTCTCATAGGCTGTCTTCACTCTCTTTTATTCTTTTTTGTTTTTGTTCCTCTGACTGGATAATTTCCATTTTCCTATCTTCGAAGTCACTGATTCTTTCTTCTGCACGGTCAAGTCTGCTTTTGAGGCTCTCTATTGAATTCTTCAGCTCAGTTATTGCATTTTTTCACCTCTAGGATTTCTGTTTGGTGTTGATGATTTCTATTTCTTTGTTTAACTTCTTGTTTTGTTCATGCACTGTTTTTCTAATTTCATTTAGTTGTCTGTGTATTGTTGTAATTTTCTAAATTTCCCAAAAAGCATTGTTCTGAATTCTTTGACAATTCAAAGACATCCATCTCTTTAGGATCACTTATTACAGTTTTATTAGTTTCCTTTGGTGGTGTTATATTTACCTGATGTTTTTGCAATCCTTGATTCCCTATGTTGGTATCTGTACATTTGAGTAAATGGTTTCCTTTTCCAGACTTTGCCTGTTTGCTTTGGCAGAGACAGTTCTTCACCAGTCAGCTCAGTCTGGGTTTCTGGGTTGTCTGCTGGTAACGTCCTTAGGCAGGTGGGGTCTGCTATTAGGGTCTACTTTTGGGCAAGGCAACTGTTCAAGCTGTGAGGTCGGGGGTGTGTGTCACTGGCTGAAAACAGCTGGTTAGGGCTGCTAGCTTGGTTCCCTGGCCAGGCAAGGCTGTGGGATGAGCTTCATAGTTGCCTGGATTCTCTGGTCAGGCTTACTAGATAGTTGGTACTGGGTACTATACTTACCAGTAGGTGGGGTATGAATTAGCTTCCCTGCACTGCTAAGACAGCAGGACAAAACCCAGGGCCTGTGTGGCTCACTGGTTGGGGCCCCAAATCAGGCAAGAGTGTGCAGTGAATATCCTGGTCAGGTGAGACCACCAGATTTACTCTGCAGACAGGAAAAGTCATTGCCTTTGCTCTCTGTTCAAGCAGGGCTGTTGTACAGGCTACACAGCTTCCTGTGTGCTCTGGCAAGGTTCCCCTGTTGAGTGGCTAAAGACTGTATTTAGCAATAAGTGGGGCTATGAATTAGTTTCCCTGCCCAGGCACAGTAGGAGAAGCATCTGCAAGGGCACTAATGCTTTTTGTTTGTGGTTTTGACTCAAGCCAACCTGTGCCTCAAGTTCCCTGACTAAACAGGGCCACTGGCTTTGCCCTGGGGGCAATCAGCTCTGCCTGCCCACCTCTGGGCTCAAGAGTTGCTGGCTTACACAGCTTCTGGGTGTTCTCACTAGCCCTTCCTGTCAGATGGGGTTGGAGGATATGCTCCACAGCGGGTGGGGCTATGACTCAGCTTTTCTGCCTGGGCGTGGGCAGACCAAAATCTGGGGCTAGCAGAACTCCTCATTTGGGGACCCAAATTAGGCAGACCTGTACTCCACCAAATTCCCTGGTCTGACTGCACCACCAACTTAGTTCTGCAGATGAGCAAAGCTGCTGGTTAAGACTACTACTTGGGTTCTGCAGTTAGGTACTTGGTCTGCCAAGATTCAAGTGTTGGTTACTGAAAGCCCCACTCCACTTCTCAGTCTCAATCAGATCCCCAGAGGTTGAGCCCCGCAGATTCCCCGGTGATCCTCATAGGGAAAACCAGAGTAGGGGCTCCCATAAAGAGACCCACAATGCTGGAGGGGCTGGGTGTCACCCCTGACAATGCTGCTCTGGTTTGTGGAGGGGCAGTGCAGTCAGCTTGTAGCTGTCCCTCTTACCCTTGTAACGCAGTCCATCTTGGTTTCTGTGGTGCAGGGGGCGTGCTTCAGCCTCACTCCCAAGTTTTAGGATTCTTTCAGCAATCTCTTGTCCGTGAAGAGTTGTTAGTCATTGTTCTCATGAGGGGGAGTTTAGTCAGAAATGACCTATGTTGCTATCTTGGTGACGTCTCTCCTTTACTTTTCTTTCTTTCTTTTAGATCTTCCAGTGAATACTTTATAAAAGTATATAAGGTAGAAAAAAAATCTCCTCTAAGATTAATCTTCAATTAAATCATCCAATAACCTCTGGTATGTACAGATTTTCAGTCAATATTTATTCAGTATAAATATGTAAAGTCTAAATTTTCAGATTAGACTTATTTTTAGTCATATATGCATAGGAATGAGTATAAAATTTCAAGAAAATTACCTTATATACTTTGTGAAAGGCAATACTTTAATTGTACTAATAAGATTTGGGAGGAAGTTATTTTTTATCAAGTTTACCTTTAACTCATTTATCCTTTCCCCCTGGAACGAATTTAGTTTATTTCTTATTTTAAGTTTTGAGATAGCTTAGGTAAGTAGAAAAAGCACTGAACCATTTTGTCAGTTGTGATCCTAAACAAATCACTTTTTTCTAGGACTTCTTTGCTGCTTCTGGAAAGTCATTAAAATGGTTCAAAATCTATGTGTTCAAACTCCTTCCACTCATCACACTTTTGCTTACTTTCAGGAATTGCTCCATAAATTCAAGACATGAATCTAACAGCACGGATTTTTTCTAAGTAATTGTCAAAGACCCTCTGCTTTCTGTTTGAAGGATAATTTCTCAGGGTATAGAATTTTAGGTTGGTGAGTTTTTTCTCTCAATACTTTAAATATTTGACTACACTCTCTTCTTGCTTGCATGGACTCTGAAAAGTCGAATAGAATTCTCACCTTTGTTCCTTTATAGGAAACGTGTTTTTCACCTCTGGTTTCTTTCAAGATTTTTTCTTCCTCTTTAATTTTCTGCAAGTTGTATATGATATGCCTAGGTTCAGGTTTTTTTTCACACCTGTAGTTTTTACCCTGCTTGGTGTTCTCTGAGTTTCTTGGATCTATAGATTGGTGCCTGACATGAAGTTGTGGGAAATTCTCAGTCATTGTTGCTTCAAATATTTCCTGTGTTCCTTTCTCTCTTTCTTTTCTTTCTGCTATTCTCATTATGTGTGTGTTATACCTTTTGTAGTTGTCCTACAGTTCTTGGATATTCTCTTTTTTTTTCCTAGTGTTTTTTTTTTTCTCTGCTTTTCCATCTTTGAAGCTTCTATTGACATATTCTTAAGCTCAGAGATTCTTTTCTCACATTTGTCCAGTATACTAATGAGCCCATCAAAAGCACTCTTCACTTCTGTTACAATGTTTTTGATCTCAAGCATTTCTTTTTGATTTTTTCTTAGAATTTCCACTTGGCTGCTTACAGCATCCATCTGTTCTTGCATGCTGTCTACTGTATTCATTAGAGTTCTCAGCATATTAATCATAGTTGTTTTAAATTCCTTATCAAATAATCCCAAATCCCTGCTATATCTGAGTCTGGTTGTGATGCTTGCTCTGCCTCTCCAAATTATGTTTATTACCTTTCAGTATGCCTTGTAATGTTCTCTTCATAGTCGGAAACAATGTGCTGGGTAAAAGGAACTGCTGTAAATAGGCCTTTAGTAATACAGTGGTAAGGTTGGGGAAAGAAGCATTCTAGAGCTCTATGATTTGGTCTCAGTCTTTAGTGAGTCTGTGCCTCTGAACTGTGAGCTTCACATGAGCTTCTCAGTCCTCCCTACCCCACCCTCTGGCATCAAACAGAGTACTCTCTCTCTTCTGCCTCATCGTGTGGCAGACTCAGTGGGTCAGGCTTGCCTCTCATCTTTTAGTTCTGATTTCTTGGTCCAAATTAAAGTTAGGTAGCTGGGCTCAGCAAGATTGGCAGTCACTCAGGCCCCCACTGGAGTCTCCAATCTAACTTTCCTAGGGCACCTTGCACTTCGGGTTATAGAGCAGACGCTTGAATTCATTTGACTCCATACTCTGTGCACATACTCCTCTAGCCAAAATGTTAAAGACAGGAATGGGGTATGAATCAGATACCAAACTCCACCCTGAACCTCCAGTCATTATCATGAACATGATCATAACTTAATTTCTTAACACCACAAACATTCTAAAAAGGCAGATGTTATCACCTCAGTGAAAAACTAAGGTTCAGAGAGGTAACCTCACATAGGCAGGACCTATGGTAAGTGGCTAACAGGCCTCCTTGAGGGTCTCTCCGATTCGAAAGATCTGCATCATCCACAGGGAGGCCCATGGAGCACAGGAGACAGCACGAGGCCAAGGCCCTGCTCACCTTCACGATGGAGTCACTGCCAGCTCAGTCATGATTAGAAGGAATCTTTAGTTGCCAGGCAGCATGCTAAGCAGTGGGGATATCAAAAGGATTAAGACTCTTTGAAGGACTCATAGTCCAGAAGTGGAAACACATAGACATAATAAGGGGTAATAAATTTTTTTATAAATATATGCCTCAACAAAGCTATGTACAAAACAGTGTAGGACCAGAGAGGAGGGAAGAATTTATATCAAATATGCTAAATCACAAGCACAAGGAACCTTTACAGAGTGATAGTCATGGGCTGATGGTCTGTGGTGATCATTATACAATTCTGTAAATTTACAAAAACCATGAAATTGGGCACTCAAATGGGTGAATTTTACAGCTGTAAATTATACCTCAAGAAATCTGTTTTTAAAGAATGAACATAGTGGTTGAGTGCTGGAACAGAACACTAAGTTGAATATCATCCAAATAGTGCGATCGGGGGACTGCTGGAAAATAAAGTGAAGAATAAACTTATAAAAAACTGTGCTGACTTGTCACTGGGTTTCTATTATATCACATCATATTATGCCACAAGGTGGGGTGAGTTTAAAATGGATCTGTCTTCTTTGCTTAACAAAAATAAAAAAACACGTAATTAAATGTAAACATTCTGACAAAAACAGGAAATACATTTTATTTTCTAAAAATATCTTATTCTGACACAGGTATCTTACCGGTAAAAAAGAGAATAATACACTTTCATTAAAAAGTCAAGCTCTGTCAATAGCTCTTTAACACCAAGAAGAATGCTGCCAGGTGCAAGGAAGATGTAGGCTAGTAACTTGGCTTTCTGAAATAAAGGATCTGACTGTATGTACAATCACCGTAGCATGCTTTCCAAACTAAGAAAACCTTAACTGTAGATAATAAGACAGTTTGAAAACAAAGTTCTTGGAAGTACACTGGGGTCAAACCAGTTGTTAGATGTTTCCAAAAGACCTACCAGGGAATTTTTAATGGCAACGAAAAACAACTTCCTTTGGTATTATTAATCTGGCTGGTTAAATTTAATCTGGCTGGTTAAATTTTTCTCACCTCTGAAAATGTATGTATAAGTGTATGTCACAATGTACACATACAAAATGCTCAATGAAATTCAAACTATTGTCTAAAATGTTCAAGGCCCTATATTAGTCACTGCATGCATATTATGCTTCACTTAGAAATTATGTTTATTGTATTTTCTTCTTGTGGCATTCTTTAACAAAAATAAAAGCCTTAGCAAATGATACAGATGATATAAACTTCTAAATCAGCAGCATATTAGGAAAAAAGCACTTTCCTTAAATCCCAGCCTGCATAATTCTTTGCGCCTCAGTGATTCTAAAATTGCTTTGGGACAAGTAGGCTACTAACATTATAATCACATTCCGTCTGCTCACCAACATGTCTGTTCCTCATATAAATTCTAAGTATCCATCTCAATCTCATCACTGACAGAGACACTATTTACACAGAAAGCAGACATTTTTTTTAACTTGTCTTTTTAAAGCTAAGAATTAGATGGCAAATTTTTCTAGTTTCCTATATATCTGAGTTAGCATACTTGAGATGGCTGAGAAAAATAGGTACTCACAGATTAAATGTTAACTGTGAGCCATGATTCAGACACGTAATAAAATCACATTTCACAGAGCTATATTAGAATCTTTTCTAATTTTAAATCCTGAAATCTTTCTTCCTTTAAACACTAAAATCTGGGAGAGTGATCCCATGGTTCAATATCATTTTTAGCTAACAAATTTGTTTGTTTGATTTTGTTTTTCTGAGGAAGATTCACCCTCAGCTAACATCCCTGCCAATCTTCCTCTATTTTTTAATATGTGGGTCACCAGCACGGCATGACCGCTAATGGAGTGGTGCAGGTCAGCGCCCGGGAACCAAACCCAGGTCGCTGAGGCAGAGTGCACTGAACTTAACCACTAGGCCAGTGAGGCTGGCCCCACTAATAAATTTTTAAGTGACACCAATTCTTCAGCTCAAAATCTCCTTCAAGTTTTTGATCACTTTGTCATAACTATGGTATTTCTTTGTTTCTTTTCTTTCCTTATCTTATATTCAATGCATTTTCACTGAATTTATAAGTAGACCAATCAAACTAATAGTATCCTTCACACATCCACTGTATAAATATAGACTTACCCTTAGTTAATATTCATTAAGATTGTCTCCTAAATGTGTGAATTTCATCTAATATTAACATTAGAATTATTATTTTACCAAGAGTCCAGCATGATGCAGTACCTCCATGTCGGGAATGGGAGGATAACCTAACAGACAGTACCGATGGCGGGAACGTGAAGTCTTATTCTAGTCTAGCATGCCAAGGAGGCACAACGCTCACCTAGAAAATGTTTAACAGCATGAGCACCCCAGATGGAGAACTGACTTTTATTCCATCTTTATAGTCAAATATCTCACATGAACAGTTTTATTAATTTTCCCATGGTTAGATCTCTCTACCAGTAACTCCTAATGTCAACCCTCCTACCTCTTTCCCCCTACATTCGAACTTTTCTTTATATAAAATTTACTACATTCGCTGTAACTACAACCATTGTCCAACTTATTGCAACTTCTCTGTGTCTTAGCTTTCTCACCAGTAATTATTATCAACTACAAGTGGCCATTTGGAAGTTTAAAACAAGAATTACTTTTGGACTTCTTAGATCAAAGTACCACATAAGTGTTTTATTCCAAAATAACTTAAATGCATGGGAATAAATTACATTCATCAGCTAAAAGTGGCTCATTTAAATCAGTCTAAGTTAAAAAAATCCTGTCTTGAGTGGAAATAAGCTATTCTTTCTTGATGGCCATTTCCTATAGAGCAACAATTGAGACTACGTTTTACGTGATATGTATTATTACCTAAAGCAAAATTAGAATCAACACTGAGTTAAGTAAAACATGAACAAGGATCAAGGAATGAAAGTAAAAAGAGTTCTTGAAGGGTTCTTTTCTTGGAAAAAGACCTTTTTCAGCAATTACACAGCAAAGAGCTTTAGAAGCAGTTGCCCATTTCAGATTCAGACCCTTGGATTGGATAAAGAATTAAAGCGCCTCATAAAAGAACAAGTACCAGTTACTCCATTGCCTTTATCTATCATTCTCTCACAGTACACAGACGTAAACACAGGTACCCACTGTCACACTCACAGGCAGTGTCCCACATAATCATGGCGAAGAAGAGGAGGAAATCTTTGGAGAGCTTTCTCTACTTCCTAAAATCAGGCAATAAATGGGCAGCACTGGTTTCCAGAAAAGACCAGCGATAACTAAAGTTTATAACAAAAAAATGATAAAGAAGACAAACAATGAACTGTTGGTAGTTAAAACCACACTTTTTAAAGCTCAGGGCTTTCATAACACATGATCTGAAGGACAGAAAGTTCCCAAGGTGCCACCAGCTCAGCTAATTCCTAATTAGCCAGGACAATTCGATATGTGAGGGCAGACAGAAAACAATTTAATTTAAAGCTAAGACAAGAAAGGTTTTAAACTGCTCCTGCAAAATGAGTTATAGGGTAACATGAAATAGAAAACATTATTCCATGATGCAAGCTTGTAAAAATGCTTACTCAGAGGTACAGAGAACAGTTGTGCATAATGATAAGGACTATGTGCTGCTGCAACCCAGTCACTGAGGGAAGTAAGAGTGTGGGGAGGGACCCAGAAATACATTATTTAAAACTAGTTTTATTGTGTCTTAATTAAACTGAAGCTGGATACATGAATTTTTAGTTTTTTGTAGACCAGGATAAGGGAGAGTTCTTATAATTCCCAAACACTCAGACAATAACAGCAATAAACATGGAAGTCAAAAGGCAGAAAGAGAAGACCATTAATTTTCCTAATGCACTTATTTTAGTTTCCTTTTTCTGTTAATTGTATTCTCTGAAGCTTCTCATGTACCTAAACTTTAAACAATGCTAAACAATTCTAACATAAGTTATAAGCTCCTATATCCACTTGAACTCACCTCACCCCATCCCATCCCGAACAGAGAGAGTAACTACTTCTAATTTTTTTTAATCATTTGTATTAGACCGTAAAATTTCTTAAGGCCAGGGAAAATGTCTTATACACATTTGTTCTCTCCAAACTTCCAGCATTCTGCCCAGTACAAAGTAGTTCAACAAACAGACGCTTTATGAATAACGAACAACTGAGCAAGGGAACTGGGGAAAAAACGGTAATCGTCCTGCATGAGGGAGCTGAGACATTCCACAAGGATGTTTGGCTAATCGCATTCTGCACTACAATTTTTATGTTTTCGTCGTTGTACAATCCACTCCCTCCCATATACTCCCATCTGTGTTCTCATTAGGCACAGAACCTACATCTTTTTCATATTTGTATGTGGGGCACAGTACTGGGCCAGGCGCAGAAGTAGCTGCTTAAAGACTATTTGTGGAATAGATGAATTTTTAAATGCCTGGGGGGAAAAACATTAGTAATTCTAGGAGCATTTAATGAGACTGAAACTTTAATATAAAACACTCTTAATTTTCACTGTGTCAAAGGCTGGCACAGAAACCTTCAGACATGATCCCCGCCTGGCAAAGACTTTCTAAGAGTGTGCGGCTCCAGAGAAGTGAGGCAGCAGGGTGCTGCCACGGGGAGCCAGGACAGGCGCGGAAGCAGACCCTGGCTTTGCCACTACACTCACTGTGTGACTCTGGACCTGGTAAGTAATGCTTCTTGACTGCATTTTCCTCATACGTGAAACGAGAACATTAAACTGGAATAGTTCTTTTCAAACAGAAATTTCTGAGTGCAGTCATACATCGCTTTACCATGCACGGGAATATGTTCTGAGGAAGGCGTCGTTAGGCGACTTCATTGTTGTGCAAATGTTGCAGAATGTACTTACACCACCCTAGCTGGTATAGCCTACTGCACACTTAGGGGTTGTATGGTACTAATCTTATGGGTCATATATATGTGGTCCGTCGTTGACCGAAATGTTGTTACGCAGCGTGACTGTAAAGACACCTTTAAAAAAAATACGTTAAGTGGAACTCCAAATATATATTTTCAAAGAGATAAAAGTGGGGATGCTTTGGCCAGTTAAAATATTCATAATGCTTGCAGGAGATAGAACTGGGTCTCTGTCATTTTCCCCCTTTCTCCTTACTCAACATCACCTAGGAAGCCCCCAGGCATCTCCCTGGAGCCCTAGGGCTCTATGGAACCCAGTCAGAAAACCAGTGAACTAAACACCTCCGAGGTCTCTCCAGTTATAACATTCCATGATTTTATAATTCAGTTTTTTCTAAGGTTCTAAAATCAACATCAAGATACCTCCGTGCAAGGATACGTTAGCCCATAAATTCTACAGTAGCAGCATCTTTCCTATAACTGTTGTGTAAACTACACAATTGTAAGCTGGTCTTTTAGGAAATGCAGTTCCTTGTATTATACTTTTTAGAGCCTTTTATTTCGACTTCACTACATATAAGCATCCTGCTCAGCACTGGAGGATACAAAGGGACAAATCCACACACAGCATTCCCTTAGAGAGCTTGCAGTCCAACAGAACACTCCTATAACTACAGTGGGGAGTGAAGCTGATGGTTCATCAGATACAGTAAAATGGATGTTTAAAGGGCTGAGATTACTTCTGGTTGGTAAGATCAGGAAAAGAGCTCACGGAACAGATTATGAGTGGGCTGTAGAGAACGGTAGGCTTTGAACACAAAGGAGTGGAAGGGATGTAGATTCTAGGCAAAGGTCACCTCAGGAGTACCAGCAAAAAGGCAGGAAGCCGTGTGGCAAGTCCAAGGAATCATGCCTAGTAGCAGCTTAGCTGAAAGGTAGGCTGTGTGAAGACAAACTCTGGGGAATAAACAGATTACTGACAGAATGTGCAGAGCCTAACAGAAGTCTTAGAGCAGAGGAGTGCTTCAGAGAGGTTAAAGTACAGGAAGGAAGCTGGTGATGGAGGCACATATTAGGAGGCCAAAAGTATGCTTGTCCGACTTCAGACCACAGCAGCAGGAGGAAAGGAAGGGGCTGTTTGCAGCCATCTCTGGAGCAGTGAGCGAGGTGGTGTGAGAGGAGTCAAAGATAAGGTAGAGGCCAAAATCTAGGGGAGGTAGGAAAACACTGATGTCGTTAACTGAAATGGAGAACATATGAAAAAGTTTAGAGACAGATGACGAGCGTGAAGTGCCAGTGGAGATGTCCTGCAGGAAACTGCAAACGTTGAACTGAAACTTGGGAAAGAGGTCAGAGCTGTGTATATATTTGGGAAGAATTTTTGCAGAGAGGGCAGATGAAGATCTAAAAATGAATGAAATTGCTGAGAAAGAGACTTTAGTGAAAGAAGACAATTCTAAGTGCTGATCTTTGGGAGGTACCAACACTAATGGGTAACAGGAGGAAAATGAGCCAGAGAAAATGTGATTGGAGAGGTACAAAGAGACCTGGGTGAGCACAGTGTCATACATCATTATATACATGCACATACTTATCAAGGAAAAAGCTTAGTTCTTGATTTGAAGGATCATATAAATGGACATACAGCAGGGTTTTCTAAAGTGTGTTCCAGGGATTAATAGTTTTAGTAGCTATTAAAAGGTACTTTAGGATCAAAACAGGACTCAATGATCAAAAAGGCTGGGGTATTGGCCCTTTATCTCCTATAGAAATTCAAACAGTACATCACATTGACCCATAAATCCTTTCTGTTTTATATCCTCTGGAGAGAGCAGTGTTCTTTCCAGAGGAAGTCAGCTTGAGAAACACTGATAAATTGTGAAATTTGAAAATTTACAGAATATTAAAACTGGACAGTTGTGATTTCATCCAATGCTTTCATTTTATAGGTAAAACAAGTTAATTATATGATAAACTATTGTAGTGCCTTATTTGGTAAGGTGATAAATAAATGTGAATATAAAAACATATGAACAAGAGAAATAAAAGGAAAAGTGACAAGATAGAAATGAGAGCTTTATGAGCTTCAATATGAGTTACCATTTGAGGGATAACTCGCTTTATGCTGAGTGTTTTAGAACATTTCACAGGTGATCCTGAGGGCAATATGAAGCTCAATAATTGGCCATCATACATAAGAGGAAACTGAGGCCTAGAGGTTAACATGGTCAGTGACCCAGTTAGTACATGTCAGAGCAGGAATTCAAACCCAAATCTATCTGCCTCTGAAATCTGAGCACCTCAACACAATGCTCTGTTGACTTGACAAGAGAGCCACGGTGGAATCCAGTTCTTGGGGGAAACTCCCACCCACTCCACCCATGGATAGGGCCCAAGATAAAGTTTTCTTGCACCAAATTGCCACTACACATAAATATAAATAAAACCTACTGTAACAAATTCAACACATTAAAACCACATTTGCAAAACAGATTCTCAGGAGTGTATTTAGTCGCTGTTCAAAATAACTTTATAAAAGAATCTTCAAAACATTCTTTCCCCTAATGTGAATACATGTATAATTATTTCATTTTTATTAATTTTCTCTAGAGCAGATATTCTCCATAGGTTAGGATATGCCTTTAATATTTCAGCATGATTCTAAGTATATCACTTATGAAATTTTTCTAGAAAACTCACTTTCATTCATGAGAGATAAGTCCAAAAATGATCACTTTGGATCTTCAACTGTACATTCATATTGATCTTAATGTGTTTTCCTTGAAACGGTAGATTGTCTATAAGTGAGTCTCACGTTGTACATACACACAGACACATAAACCATCACATAACACTTGCAAATATTACAGTCTCAACTTAAACTGTGAATCTCTAATTTAAATCAGTATCATATGTATGGCCTTACAATTAGTGGAAACAATTAAAATGGTATTGATATTTCTTATTCATTCTGGCATAATATGTGTGAGATGCAGTCAGCTGCTAAGCCACTTTTCTCCAATGTGCATAAGAAGGAATAGATCTATCTCCCAAGTTATGATTCTGTAAACCTAAGTTCACTGCTGGCTGCCATGTTGGGTCATATGGCAGAAAAATATTTATGAATGCTTAATATCAGCAAAAATCAAAAATAAATTTCACATGTAGTTCTATTATTTTGACCTAATTTCCTGACAACTTGATTGAATTCTTAGTAAAGATTCTTCCTTAACAAATTAAATTCTTAACTGCTACACTGATTAGTGGACATTTAACGAGTGGTATTGTTGACCTACTTAGAGTTAGGTGTAATTTATCTGTAATAATATCTCTCAAAGTACATACTTTGAAACACTACATTTTACTGTCAAACAGGCTTAGGAAACACTGCAAATTCTATTCCTCTCTTGGAGATTGACAATATACGTTGGTGTTATATAAGCTCGTGGAAGTTTTGCAGTAAAAATTTTTTTAGTTTTATTTAATCCATCATTTCTGAAGCTTATCTATCAATATTCTAGTATAATTAGTGTCGTAGGAAATAGAATTGAAAAGCCTTGATCTATGATGACAGGAAGGAGAGAATTAAAATAAGTGGATGGCATCAAAATCATTTGTATTGGCATTTGGAATGTGAGTTTTCTTTTAGATTCTCTTTTAGAATGCTATTTTTAAATGGATACATTAAAAAGACAGTTAATTGGCTACAGGCATAGCAACCAGATTAAAAGCAGAATAGGGGGGCCCACCCGGTGGCACAGCGGTAAAGTTCACACGTTCCGCTTCTTGGTGGTCCCACGGTTCTGCGGCTTGCATCCCGGGTGCAGACATGGCACTGCTTGGCAAAAGCCATGCTGTGGTGGGCATCCCACGTATAAAGTAAGGAAGATGGGTATGGATGTTAGCTCAGGGCCAATCTTCCTCAGCAAAAAGAGAAGGACTGGCAGTAGTTAGCTCAGGGCTAATCTTCCTCAAAAAAGAAAAAAAAAAGCAGAATAGGAACATGCTGGGTACCAAGAAAAAGACACAGGATACTCAGGGTTTACTTAGGTTTTACACAAAGTAGGTAAGACATTGGGTAAAATGAGAACTGGCCATGCATATTTAATCCTTTAGGATCAGCTCCAAGGCATAAAGAAAAACAGTAGGAAAAGAGCAAGTAGTTCATTTATCAAAAGGCTGACATCCAGCATACTTACACTGCCCATTCAAGCTTCTCATTCTTGATTGAGTTGTACAGAGCCTGTAAAGGAAGAAAACAAGACGGAATTATTCTTCTCATTCTGTTCAACATTTTGAATTCAGCAAATTACCAAAGCCAAAAGGCTTGAGTGATTCAGGAAAGCAAGCTCCAGGCCCCAGGCTTGGTCATCCTGTTGGCTACGCAGAGATGAGGAACACACAGGGGAGGCAAGTGAACAATGTGTTGTGAAACAGAGATTTTTCACAAAGTAAGAAACGTGTTTTATAATAAGACATACAACACTGTATTACCTTTGACCATAGTAAAATATTAGGATATGATTAAAATTAGATGATTTATTCAAAATACGGTCTTGTAGTTTCACTAGTTTGGATATTGCCGCACTCATATCTTTTCACTAATTTCATTCATCATTTCAACAATAAATACAACTGTTTTCATTATAACTTAATGAGCAAGACACATGGAAGGTGGGCTGAAGCTAGATTATAGAAAACCATCTTAGAACAATTTCAGAGTTTCTATACCAATGACTTAAGCAGCTTTTATCGGTCTAACTTCATACTCCTGCTTCTCAGTTAGTGAGTGCAACACTGGTGTGTGTGAGGTGGTGGAGGGAGACAGAAAGCTGCTTCAGAGCTTTGGTGGCAATAATGACACAGGCAAGTCATCAGAAGACTGCCTCGCTGATCCTCCCAGGTCTGGCATGACACACAAGCTCCGTGTAATCAAGCTGTTCTATGACAACTACCCAAGAAGATGCTACTCCACATCTCTGCTTTCTTAATTTTAAGTAAGATGTTATAAAGAAAACACAAAAGCAACAGTAAATCATATTGAAGAAAAGGATAACTATGCGCATAGTAACATTATGCTGAAGTTGGAACATTTTTCTTCCAAGAAGGACTTGGACTATTAGACTTGGCAAAGATTTCAAATACTTTGAGATGGGAAATAGGGAGATCAGGTGCCATCCAACCCCTCATCTTTCAAATGAGGAAATGGCACGTTCAGAAAGTTCTCCAGGTGGCACGGCAGAGCAGAGGTAGCACTGCCTAGTACTTCTACCTTCTGCAGTCTAGCATCTCGTCCAAGTGTAAGAGACAGTTCGCGTGCGTGCGCGCACAGACTGCGCACCAGTGGTGAATCCCCCTTTCAGCAAAACACTTCCAGATTCAGTACAAATATACTTAGGTTACAGATTTTACACTGTTTAAGACTCTATACATGTATCATTAGCCAGCATGCTGACAGACTCTGTGGGAGTTCTTCACCGGGGCTACAACAGTAAATTTAACTATTGGATAATTATGGGAGCTAATAAAAATCAGGACACATTTTATCACTATCAGGACATGGTAAAACACATCCTCAAATACAAAAATGATAGAACATCAAATTAAAATAAGGGGTAATCGAAGCACAAAGACCATGCTATAAATTAAATATTCTTTTCTGAGGAACTCAAATTTACTGGAGAACTACAATAACCTATCATATAGCTAATATCTCACGAGCTGCACTTAGAGAAGTGCAGAGAAAGCCAAAGTCCAACCCAAGCCTCAGGAGATTTTTGATGGATTAACGTTTTTTAAACGTATTCTATTACTTGTGTGAGCCATTTTGAACCCACAAGTAACAGTGGGCTGAGAAAATCCAACAGAGAAGAGACAGATCATTGAAGGTTCTTAAATACGATCATACTCAATACAACCCAGAGTAACTTAACGATGTGCGAAAGACAAAAAAAGATCTGTTCTTAAAGGTAGATCATTGAAAACAATATCAAAGCATCTAACAATTTTCTAATACATTAAGTTCTGTTCCAGAACAAATTTTTTGCCCATGAGGACATTTTGCTTAAAGAGATACTGAGTTCCAAATTGGTCAATTCCTGTTACTCAACCAGCTGCATACTGTACAACAAAAATCTATTATAAAGTATCTTGGAATATTCAACAAATTTGCATCTTGTAGGTCAAGTCTTCTCCTTATGTATATAACACAACACAACAAATTTAAAAAGTGGATATTATCCTTATCTTTTTCCATCACAAAATTACAACGGGATTTTCCTGAATCTTTTTAGAGCTTTATGATCTAGTATGTTTTTTAAAAAAGGGAAATTTGCTTTGCAGATGCATCCAATGCTCATACACCCTCATCACAGATCTTCTTAGCTTAGCTGAGAACTGAATTCCTTGACTCCTCTTTATCTCTAGCCCAACAGTCATCACTTCCTTTCCTGTGTAGCCTGGACCCCGCACTCTGCGACCTCATCCAGTGGTACTTCTTTGTCCCACTGCCTTTCTGTTGTCCCTGAGCAGAAACACTGTAACTCTTGACCAATCCGACTCTGACCTTTCCAAATTTGTATCCCATATATTAGTTAAAGTTTCCGTAGTTTCAAATACAAACACAAACTCTAACTACGTTAAGGGTAAGGGGGACCTAATAGTTTATGTAGCCAAATAATAAAATGATATGGATGGAACTGGCCTCAGGGACACAGGAATTTACAACTCTTCCTCCTCTCCTCTCAATTCTTCTCCTCTCTCCACCCAAACATCTCTACTCCTTGTTTCTTTACCACACAGGAAACATGTCCACAACAAGCAACACCCATTTACATCTTTGTGTCTCTCAACAAGAGGAAACAAACAGTTCTTTCTCCCAGCTCCAGTTTGAAACGATTCCAGTTGATGTGGTATCCTGCCGATGGACTAATCCACACAGCTAGGAGATAAGGGTCTATGACTGGGCCCATGCCTAAAGTCAAGGAGACTGGGATATCTTTTAAAGAGGAGGTAGCGCTGACCTAGCCGCTGGTGTAAACCTCCTGAGCTTCACTGTCTCCCCTACCTGTACCTGACTAATTCAGCCCAACAAAGAAAATCAAACAATAGCACAAATTAATGCTACTGAGCATTCATTGTCTCAAACTTCGGCAGAGCTTTCATTCACGAGCCTCCTTTAACTTTTTGCCATCTTCCCTAAAATGTATCTGCACTGGCATCTATTCTTTCCTCCCTTCTGATGGAAAGGGAAGGGGTGTCCCATCTCTGCAAGGCTAAGCCTCTAGCACTGGTCCTGATACTTGCCTTTCTGAGGTAACATCTCCTCCTTTATGGGTTCCTCTCTATCAGCTTTCAAACACGTGCAAGTCTCTCCCAACACCACCTCACTACTTAGTTACGACCCTCTGCTCCTCCTCCTTTTTCAGCCAAGTTTCTGAGAGGTTTACATGATTCTTATCTCCACTTAGTCTCTTCAACTCAGGCCATCTAGCTTTCATTTCTGTTCCTTCATTAAAACTGATCACAATAAATTCATCAGCTTCATGCTAAATTTAAGGCCACCTTTTAGTGTCCCTGCATCTCCTCACCTTTCAGCAGCACTGAATACTCTCAAATATTTTCTTCCTTGTTTTCTGCGACACAATACATAGTGTCCTGAAGTTTCTACTGTCTACTTGGATAATCCTTATTACTCATATCTTCCTCCTCTTATCCCTTAAAGGTGAGTGAACTTCAGATCCATATGTCAGCTGCACTTGGATATTCCCAGAGCATCACAAACAGTGAGGAGGAACCAGGGCATGAAGACCTAATACTCAAAGTGCACTCCCAATCTTAGTAACCTGCATTGGTATAAAATATTTAATTCTTTGAGTGCAGAAACACTATACATAAATCCAAGGATGGGTAGTTTATGGTAACATAAAACATACTCACCTGAATCCTAGGACTGTCAGAATTTTTCTATCAGTTGTTTCTTCCAAAATATTTTTATGTTCCCACCACACAATCAAGGAAGCTCCAGGTTAAAGTTATATTTACAACCACTCTCGTACCTGCCTACTAATGGCACAAGAACAAGTCTCTTAGCAATAATGTTTCCAGGACAAACTGTCAAAACTCTCTAATTTCCATTCAAGAAACAAGAGAATGAAATTTCAGAGCTGAAAGAGCCTTAGAGATCATGAAACAAATTCTTCCTTTCATGAAAAAAATGGAGCCTGATGTCAATTAAATTCTCTCAAGGTCCTGTATGTAGTTTTCACAAACTCTGTACATTCTTTGCTGTACAACAAACTACATTCTCTCCTCCTAAGACCAAACTTTACGGTACCGTAAGCCTGGCTCAAGTCAAGGCCCGTGTGGAAAGGTAACAAGCCTTATGCCTTTCTCAGAATAGATTCAAACAATGCTGGTCACAGTCGTATTCCATTCTTAAAAGATGAGCTTTAAACAAGAGCCACTGTTGCTATCACACACGCTTGAAATACCTTTGTCAGTGAGGATGATGGGTTTGCTGCACTGACTCTATACTCTCAGTCCACTTATGACCAAAAGTTATTTGGCATATGATCGGCTGAAACTGGAGGTGCAGCCTGTAGTTCAGCAAAATAATTTATCTCTAGCTATATGAGAAGTTATCTGACCTAGCTCCAAGACAGTGAGGTCTGTGGGTAAACAGTGTTATGGCAGGCTGCCATTTCCCTGTGGCCATGAATTGGTAGTCAGGGATAAGTGGAGAAAAGTACCCAAACTTAATGGGCCAGAGCAGCCCATGTGAATTACATGCACTGAGGTTATAACCGGCTGTGGTATGCTACAATGGACCCCAAAAGATGTCCAGGTCCTAATTCCTGGGACCTGTGGATGTTTCTGTATATTACAGCAAAAAGGTTGCAGACATAATTAAGTTAATGATGTTGAATGGGGAGAGTGTCTGGGCTGGTGGTGTCTATGGAAGAAGGTGGTAGAGGGAGATTTAAGACAGACAGAGGGAGAGACAGCAATGTGAGGACACAAAAATTGCAGTGATACAGACACAAGGCCAAGAACACGGCAAGCACCAGAAGTTGGAGGAGGCAGGGAGAGATGCTCTCCTAGGCAGTCCAGAGGGAGCACAGTCCTGTCGACACACCTTGACTTCCAACTTCTGGCCTCTAAAATTGAGAGAGAATAAATTTCTGTTGTTTTAAGACACTAATTTGTGGTAATCTGTTACAGCAGTCCTAGGAATAAAAAACACCAGAGAATAAATGGAAGACACATATCACAATCAAGAATGTCAGACCCACAGGTTCAGTTTCAGAAGTATTTCCAGTGTCAGTCCCTAGGTAAAAGGCTTTTACCATAGTGGTCTCAGCTGAAGGCATGAGGGTATACACCAGAATCAGCCAAGGACTTTTAAAAAATATTGATTATTGAACCCATGCCAGATAGACTCAGATTCCTTAATGAGGAACCTATATAGTCATGTGTCGTTTAACAGGGATACGTTCTGAGAAATGCGCTGTTAAGTGATCTCGTTGTGCGAACGTCAGAGTGTACTTCCACAAACCTAGATGGTGTAGCTCACTACACATCTGGGCTATTCGGTATAGCCTGTTGCTCCCAGGCCACAAATGTACGCAGCATGTTACTGTACTGAATACTGCAGGCAACTGCACCACAATGGTAAGTATTCATGTATTTAAACATAACTAAACATAGCAAACATATAGTAAAAATGCAGTATAAAAGATAAAAGATGGTACCTCACCATGAATGGAGCTCACGGGACTGGAAGTTGCTCTGGGGAGTCAGTGAGCGGGGAGGGAACGTGAAGGCCAAGGACGTTACGTGCGCTGCTGTTGACTGTGCAACACTGCGCTAAACTTTCAACTTATAAAACTTAGAACTTATAAACTAAACTTATAGAAAGTACTTTTCCTTCTGCAATAATGAATTAACCTTAGCTTACTGTAACATTTTTACTTTCTAAGCTTTCTAATTTTTTTAACTTTTTGACTCTTTTGTAATAACACTTAGCTTAAAACGCAAACACATTGTACAGCTGTACAAAAATATTTTCTTTCTTTACATACTTATTCTTTTTTTTTTTTTAAAGATTTTATTTTTTCCTTTTTCTCCCCAAAGCCCCCCGGTACATAGTTGTATATTCTTCGTTGTGGATTCTTCTAGTTGTGGCACGTGGGACGCTGCCTCAGTGTGGTTTGATGAGCAGTGTCATGTCCGCGCCCAGGATTCGAACCAACGAAACACTGGGCCGCCTGCAGCGGAGCGCGCGAACTTAACCGCTCGGCCACGGGGCCAGCCCCTACATACTTATTCTATAAACTTTTTCCGATTTTTAAAATTTATTTATTTTTTTTACTTTTTAAACATTTTCGTTAAAAACTAAGACAAAAACGCACATCACCCTAGGCCCACAAAGGATCAGGATCATCAGCATCACTGTCTTCCATCTCCACATCTTGTCCCACTGGAAGGTTTTCAGGGGCAATGACACGCATGGAGCTGTCATCTCCTGTGATAACAATGCCTTCTTCTGGAACACCTCCTGAAGGACCTGCCTGAGGCTCTTCTCGAGGAGGTGTCACTCTTTTCAGAAGTGTGTCCATGGTAGTTTGGTTTGTTCCTTTTTCTCATCATAGATTTGCTTGTAAGCAGATAATGTACCAAGAACATTCCTTTCTATTACTGAAAACCTTTTGGTGTTGGGGTCCGTGTTTTCAAACTCTTAAGGAGCTGGTTGAGGTCTGCAAAAGCTTCTGCTAAACCCTTCACTGTGAATCTTCTCGGGGGTTCTTCTTTTTCTTCTCCTGCAGTTTCCTTTCCTCTTGCCTCTTCTTCAGCTCTGCATTCCTGTTCCAGTTCCAGCAACCCTTCATGAGTTGGTCCCTCAGGAAGCACCTCTAGGAGCTCCCCGGTGTCATCCTCACCCACACCCAGGGTAGAGCTGTTTGCCATCTCAACCACGGCCTTGTTGGTTTTTGCAGCATCCTCATCCTTGGCAAATCCTTTGAAGTCACAGATGATCCTCGAGTGTCTTCTTCCAGGTGCCATTCGTACACTCCTTGGTGACACCACCCCAAGCACAAGCAAGGTTCTTGATGCAGTCAGAGATGTTGTAATCCTTCCAGAACTACCTCAGTGTCTTCTCAGTGTCTTCCTTAGCTGCAGCAACAGCCTGGGCAAAGGTCCTCTTCAGGTAGTAGGTCTTAAAAGCTGCTATAACTCTGATCCATTGGTTGGATCAAAGCAGTGGTGTTTGAAGGGAGAAACACCACTTTGATATTGGGAAGAAGATCACCAATAAAAGGAGGATGTCTGGGAGCATTATCAACAAAACCCAAAATCTTGACAGGTATTTTCTTCTCCAAACAGTACTTCTCCCCATCTTGCTGGCACAGCAATTTAGGCGGGCATTTTGGTAGAGGAGCTGGGTCATCCATGAATTCTTACTGTTCCTGTAGTACACTGGCAGTGTGTGCTTACTGATGTTCTTGAAGGTCCTGGGGTCTCACTGTGCTAGATGCGATAGGGTTTCAATTTGTAGCCTGCAACATTCTCCCCAAGCAAGACTGTTATCCTGTCCTTGAAAGCCTTGAAACCTGGCACTGACGTGCCCTCCTTATGGATGAAAGTTCTTTCAGGCATCCGTTTCCAGAATAGGAAGGTTTCATCCATATTGAACATTTGCTCTGGCAAGTAATTTTCCTCCACAATCAGCTCATCTAGGGTTTCCAAAAATTCTTCAGCTGCCTTCGCATCAGCACTCACAGACTCATCACTCACTTTCACATTATGTAATGAATAACACTTCTTGAATCATTTAAACTACCTAGAGCTGGCAGTAAATTCAACATTGTGGTCGCATCCAACATTTTCCTTCAATATCACAAACTTTTTGCTTTGGCATGACCATCATGGCGCTGAGAGGAATACGCTTTGGTGTCTGGTTGTCAATCCAGGTCATTAGAAGTTTCTTCATGTCTGATATAGGCCCTTCTCAAATTTTTGTTAGTCTTCTTGCCTCAATGAAGCAGATCCTTTAACAGCATCCATCACTTTGTTCTTGTCCTTCAAGATCATAGCTATGGTGGAATGGGACATGCCTGACTGGCAAGCAACAACCATCACTCATTTTCCACCTTCATAGTCTTTAATCAATTTTAACTTTGTTTCCAGGTCAATTACTCAATGTGGTCTCTTACTGGCAACATTAGCAGTGGATTTTGTATCCTTAGGGGCCGTGATGAACAAAACAACAGAAGAATAAATCAACCACAAGAGAAATGATGCCAGCCAGAGACGTGGTAAACATGAGATAAATGAGGCTGCTGCTGGCCCCTAACACAGCCTACTGTTTTACAGCAAATTTTAGTTTTTTGTAAGTAGAAAGAGCATACCCTAAAATAATGATAAAAAGTATAGTACAGTAAATACATAAACCAGTAACACAGTTGTTTATTATCATTACCAAGTATTACATACTGTACACAATTGTATGTGCTTTACTTTTATACAACTGGCAGTGCAGTAATTTTGTTTACATAGCATCATCACAACACGTGAGTAATGTGTTGTGTATGACATTATAATGGCTATGACGTAACTAGGCAATAGAAAATTTTCAGCTCCATTATAATCTTATGGGACCGCCATCATATAGGCAGTCCATCATTGACCGAAATGTCATTCATTATACAGTGCATGACTGTACACAAATATTTCCAAATGTTCCACACGTGACTCTGATACAAACCCTTGGTTAAATATCACTGCTTTGCACTTTACCAGTCTTTTCTCCACCTGAAATTTCTGCATCTTAACCCAGGAGCTAGACAACAATTAAATATCTCCAGTGAGACTAAACAAGACAGAATGATTCTTCAAATTTGAAGTTCATTTTTAAGAATGAGAAAACAAAGTAAATTGCTTAAATTACAGAGATCAAGGTATGTTGGTCTAAATTTACTTTTAAGTCTTTGTTCCTCACTTTTGATTGCTTCTCATCAAGATATAAAATACAATTTTATTCAAGGCTTAGCACCATCACTGACAGCCCACGCATGGTTCTCTGAGGTTTTCTCCATTACCACGTATTGTGTAACCATGAGTCTCTCTCTCTCTCTTGCCCCGCTCCCCCCGCAAGAAGCACATTTTGCAATTTATGGAATTTGTGTATTTTAGTTCAATCATCTCTAAACTCCAATGATTCTTTTTCTGTGCTCCTTGAATTATGATGAAAAGTATCAAGGATAACATAGCTTCCAACTTCCCTTAGTGAAACTGACAGGGACCACAGTGAAACTTGCACACAGAAAGAATTACGACACCATCAACACCATGGCTATCTTTGTCAAGTACAATGCTGCTTCATGGAGATATTCAGATCAAGCAGACTTTTAAGTACAGAATTAAATATGCACCACTGGAAGTGTTATCAGAGAAAAACCATGTTTGAAAAAGACATCAGTTAAAAATTAATCCTAAAACTAGTTACCAAATGAATTTCAAATTGGTTAGAAAAACTCACAATATCTAAAAGCAATGGTCCTCAACTTTTATTTCCTTTTCTATGCCTTAAAATAATATTGAGAAACTGCATTACCCCCTCATTAAATGAGGCTTCCCTAAGACTAGTAGTTAGAATTGACTACTGTTTGCCCTCCACCCCTGGAGGTTTCTAGGCCTGTGCAATGGACCAACAAGGCTATGGGGGAGAGCGAGGCCTTTCTTTTTAAGTGGCAGGAGGCAACTGTCAAGCAGAGGTGAAAAAGGATAAACACAAGAGTATTCATAGCTAGACGCATTTTAGGGAGAAGTACATACTAAAGAAGAGTCTCTAGAAAACTGATTCTCTCTTACCTGTGTTCCCATGTCTACTGGACAGTTTTTATGTACCCAAGTTTAAAGAGCACTATATTAAAGAACATATATTCACAAGCCACCTCATAGACATTCATCTCTTCAGCTCTCACTCAGGGTGACAGAAGCATCCTTAATATAAAGTAGTTTATTTTGAGTCTTGTTTTTTCCACATTTATAGTCAGATCTATTTTTTGGATCCAGCCACCATGTAAACAAGGTCAAAATTGTTCTGAACAATTAACTTAACCTTGTGTCGTGGTTCACTTACAAACCTTGCCAGCAATGGCAAAAACATCTAACCATTAAGTGTCTGAGTCCACTGAGTAGATATGCCAGTAAATCCATAATAGACACCACAAAGTTAATTTAAAAGCCCTTACCTTCTCGAAAGGGAATCTCAAATATAATTAATATGCATAATTCATCATATAACAAACATTTGTGAGTGCATCCTATAGGCTGGAGTGGAATTCTGTCAGGTGCAGAGGACTCTGCTCTGCCTTTGGGCCTCTTACATGAGGATCACGAAATGTGCTGCTGACCGCGACTGCACGTCATCTAATGGAGAATTAGTCAGCTAACAGAATCAACTCACTTTTCGCTTCGTACTTACAACGTGCAAGACACTTTCACACACAGCATCTAAGATGTGACATTATATTACAGGTATTTTCTTTAGAGGAAACTTTAACAGAAGAGAGAACAGATCAAATCTCAGGATCTAAGAACTTGAGGGGCGAGGCATCCAACTGTCACTAAGTTGCCCTTTTAAGAAAAATCACCTGGCCTTCATTTCCTAAATATGCAGTATGAGAGGGCTGCATGAGGTTATCTTTTTTTGGCCCCCTTTCAGACCTACATTCTATATTTCTACTTGAAAAGGCCTCAGAAATCACCAGGTCAAACTCTCACACTAGTTCTCTCCTAGCCCCTGCTCCCTTTCCCTGTGGCCCCACTAACTCTGCTGTCACGGTTATTGATTCGTAGCATCACTATCTGCTCCCAAAGCCCAGGCAGGACTTATAGATTAATAAATGAACATTTTTAAATTGTGTATGAACAAGAATGAAAAAGGAAGAGACAGAGGGAAGGAGGAGAGAGAAAAAGAGAGAGTGAGTGGATTTTCTAAGTGGGGAAGAGGGGCAAATGGGGCCTGCCAGATCGCCTGTTGTCTAATGTATCTTTGCGAGCCAAAATAGGAATCGCCATTCCTTCATTATTACCAAAGAAGGAAAAATGCAGTCAAAGATCATACTTAATAGACACACCTCCCAAAACACTTGGTGAGTAGCTCTGGAGGGGCACTAAACCAAACTTGAAAGTGAATAAAAATGTTAACTGCTAATTATCATTCACACTAACACAATACTCCAAACTCTTACTAATGTAAGTATAAATTCATTCGTTCCTTCATTTTGAGGGTAGCCTTGATCAATAAGGTGTCACAAGTATTTATACAGACCACATTCCTCCTAAAGTGCCTTTTCTACACCTTACAATTGACTTCCATTTGACTGGCTGCTATGTCTTAGGGAAACTTTCCTAAACATGCCAGTACAAATAACATTGTTCCAAATGTAAGCAAAACTTTAAATACTAAATAACCACTAAGTTCTGTTTTTAAGTTAAAGTATAAGTGACATATAAGTTTATATTAGTGTCAGGTGTACAACATAATGATTCGATATTTGTACTAAGTTCCTTCTTGAGCAAAAATTTAAGTAGAAAGAATTTTTCACCTTGTTAAAACTGTAAACATATCATAATAAAGTCATATATGAGAAACCCACAGCTAACATCGTACTCAACAGTGGAAAGCTGAAAGCTTTTTCTCTAAGATCAGGAACAAGACAACGGTGCCTACTCTCGCCGCTTTTATTCAACATAGTGTTGGAAGTCCCAGTCAGACGAAAGAGGCAAGAAAAAGAAATAAAAGGCATTCAAATTGAAAAGGAAGAAGTAAAACTGTCACTGTTTGCAGATGACATAATATATATAGAAAACTCTAAAGACTCAACCAAAAAACTGTTAGAACTAATAAAAAATTCGGTAAAGTCGCAGATACAAAATCAATATACAAAAATACGTCATGTTTCTATACACTAATAACGAACTATCAAAGAGAAAGTACAAAAACAATCCCATTTACAAATACAGCAAAAAGAATGAAATACCTAGGAATAAGTTTAACCAAGGACGGAAAGTATCTACACACTGAAAACTACAAGATATTGAAAGAAATTGAGGAAGACATAAATAAATGGAAAGATACTCTGTGCTCATTGATTGGAAGAATTAATATTGTTAAAATGTGCAGAGGACCCAAAGCCATCTACAGAGTCAATGCAAGCCCTATCAAAATTCCAATAGCATTTTTCACAGAAATAGAACAAACAATCCTAAAATTTTTAGGGAACCACAAAAGACCCTAAACAGCCAAAGCAATCCTGAGAAAGAAGAACAAAGCTGGAGGTATCATGCTCCCTGATTTCAAACTATATTACAAAGTTATGTAATCAAAACAGTATGGTATTGGTATAAAAACAGACACACAGATTAACGGAACAGAATAGAGAGCCTAGAAATAAAACCACATATATATATGGTCAATTAGTTTATGACAAAGGAGCCAAGCCACAGAATGAGGAAAGGACAGTTTCTTCAATAAATGGTGATGGGAAAACTGGACAGCCACATGCAACAGAATGAAACTGGATCCCTATCTTACACCATATACAAAAATTAACTCAAAGTGAATAAAGATGTAAATATAAGACCTGAAACCTTAAAACTCCTAGGAAAAAAACACAAATGGTAAGCTCCTTGACATTAATCCATTGGTCTTTGTGATAATTTTTCAGATTTGACACCAAAAGCAAAGGCTACAAAACTGAAATAAACAAGTGGGAGTACATCAAACTAAAAATTAAAAAGCCTCTGCACAGCCAGGAAGCCATCAACAAGATGAAAAGGCAACCTACCAAATGGGAGAAAATAATTGCAATCAGATGTATTTACACATATCTCATAAGGGGTTAATATCCAAAATACATAAAGAACTCATACAACTCAACAGTAGAAAAACAACCAATCCAATTAAAAAATAGGCAGAGAGGGTCTGGCCCCCTGGCCTAGTGTTTAAGTTCAGCCCATGCCACTCTGGCAGCCTGGGTTTGGTTCCCAGAGGCGGATCTCTCCTCAGTGAGATCATGAGATCTCCTCAGTGGCCATGCTGTGGTAGTGGCTCACATGCAAAATGGAGGAAGACTGGCACAGATAATAGCTCAAGGCGAATCCTCCTCAAGCAAAGAGAGGAAGACAGGCAACAGATGTTAACTCAGGGTGAATCTTCCTCACCAAAAAGAAAAAAGGGCAGAGGATAGACATTTTTCCAAAGAAGACATACAAAACTACCTCACACCTGTTAGAATGGCTATTATCAAAAAGACAAGAGATGATAAATGCCGGCAAAGATGTGGAGAAAAAGGAACCTTTGAGCACTGTTGGTGGGAGTGTAAACTGGTGCAGCAACTATGGAAAACAGTATGAAGGAGCCTCAAAAAATTAAAACTAGAACTACCACATGATCCAGCTATTCCACTTCTGGGTATTCATCTGAATAAAACAAACACACTAGCTCAAAAATATATATGCACCCCCACGTTCACAGCAGAATACAATAGCCAAGACATGGAAATAACTTAAGTGTCCATCAATGGATGAATGGCTAAAGAAAGTGTGGTATAGATATATACAGTGGAATATTAATCAGCCATAAAAAAAGAATGAAATCTTGCCATTTGCGACAACATGGGTGGACCTGGAAGGCATTATGCTAAGTGAAATAAGCCAGAAAGAGAAAGACAAACACCATACAGTCTTATTAATACGTGGAATATAAAACAGAAACAAAAACAAAAAAATCCAGGCTCATAGAGAACAGATTGGAGGTCGCCAGAATGGCAGGGGTGGGAGTGGGGACTGGGTGAAGGAGGTCAAAAGGCATAAACTTAGAGGGGTCAGCCCAGTGGCGTAGTGGGTAAGTTTGTGTGCTCTGTTTCAGCAGCCTGGGGTTCACCGATTCGGATCCTGGGCACGGACCTCCACACTGCTCATCAGGCCATGCTGTGGTGGCATCCCACGTGGAAGAACTAGAATGACCTACAACTAGGACATACAACTATGTATTGCGGCTTTGGGAAAAAAAAAAAACAACCAAACAAAACCAAACTGAGACTCAAATATCTAGAGAAGCAGACAGGAAACGTAGAACAGCAGATACAGCCAGGAGAGGCCGGGGAGTCAGGGCAAGCTCCGTCTGGACGGGCAGCTCATACTCCCCCAGAGGCAATGCACCATTGCGGGCTCTTATTTTTCAGAAGTAGCTACTACAAAGTATTCAAGGCTCACAAATTTTCAAGTGTGGCAACAAAAACCACTGCAGGCCACACAACACACATCTGTTGTCCAACAGGACACAGGTTTTGAAACTCTGATTAGAACTATGTGATGAGAAAACTGTAGAGAAGAAACAATGAGAAACATGAAGAGATACAGCAGAAATTCCTGGTTTAAGATCTAGAAATTTATACTTCTGAATATTAAATGTCTGAATATCTGAATCAAGTTTCACTGAGATTTCTATAACTTTTTGATGATGTTCTAGCCATTCCTCAATAGCTGCTATTTCACTGATGATAAGTTAAGCTCTCTCTGAGGCCACACAATGTGAGGCACGGTGCTAAGAGATTTATTTTATTTTCAATGACTCTCATCAGATCTTCACAGCAAGTGTATGAGGGAGGCATTATCATCCCCACTTCAGAAATGATAGAACTAAAGCTTATGAAGTGTAAATAAACTGCCGAAGGGCACAGAGCAGAGCTGGGGGTCTGAAGACAAAGTCTGTGCTTCTAACTGCCCTAATCCATAATACACATGTTTTAAATTAATATAAATAGACTGACAAATTTTGCAACTTTGACAAATGTTCTGCTGTTTAAAAAACTTATATTAGAGTTTATGAAGTTAAAAGCAAACTGTGTTACCCACATTCTTCCATTTCTAAGCCTTTGACTTTTGTTATATCACCTCAGGAATTATATAGTTTATTTACAAACAACATCTTCACTGGGGAAGCTATCCATGATCCTAAGTTCGTAACTAAGAAAACTTCTGATCACTGTTACATGAATTGATAGTCAGCAGCTCAAATTCTCCTCTAACACATCACTGAATCTTTAAAGTCTGTCTGCTCCAAGTGCCGACGGAGCATACCTTCTCCATTCATTTTTATTGTATTACTCTACTGGTATAATAGCCATAACGAATAATTTATCATAACATTTGCTGATACGTCAGGGGAAAGTATTATTTATAACTACTAGACAAAGATAAGAATGCATTTTTTCTATAACAGCATAGCATAGTATACTATGAGTCCCTATACAGAATAGTATGTGTTTATAACTAGTAGAAGACTACAATTTGTTTGCAACATGAACAGTACAGTATAACAGTTGTAACACTGGTAACACTATAGTATAAATAAATCTCTTAAAACGATTCACTCATTCATTCATGTAATCCAGTCAACGAGTATGTGCTGAGTCTCTCCGACTGGAAGGTTGTCAGATATTAACATGGGCACTGAAAGTCCAGTGGTGAACAATGCAGACACGGAATTTAGAGTTGGGGGAGTGGAAACAGACAATAAAGGAATAAGAAAACAAATAGATGAAACATGATTCCGTCATTTCTGGTAGGCTACCAGATAACTATTAAAAGGTAACTCAAAAAAGTAGCTTTAGACAGGATGGTCAAAGGAGTCTCTCTGTAAGGAGATTTACGGGATGAGCGACCAGGAGCAGCCACGCAAGGATGAAGGGAAAGAGCAGCGAGCAGCTCCTGGCATAACAGAGCTCAGCGGGTCTGAGAAACAGAAAGGAGGCCAGTGTGGCCAGAGCACGCTGGGCTGGGGTGTTTTGTGTGATCAAGGCGATAGGGAGACAGGACACACAGGGCTTTCTGACTAGAAAACAAGGGTTTATTCTCTGTGTGTTGGGCAACCACTGGAGTATTCTAAGCAGGAAAGTGACCTGCTCTAATTCACGTTCTTATGGAGAAAGGACTAGAAGAGAGCAGGGAAAGCGGCAGCAAGACTGGTGGTATGTGGGTGACACGTGAAGTGACCAGGACAGGGGCAATGGCAGTGGCAGATTTGGGGTGTGTCAGGCTATGTTCCTAAATTATGAGAGAAGGATGACCCATTTTCACACACCTCAAAGAAATAAAAAGCTGGGTAAGAGTGTCAACAGTAGCAAAGAGATGTATTGCTATCCATTAGTATTTAAAGTCTTCTATGCTAAAAATGAGGTAGATATATTAGAATATATTGTTAAAGGAAAAAAGGTAAGGTACAAAATAATGTTTGGTAAGTTTCCACCCTGTGAAAAAAATGTATATACGTGTGTGTATACAGCCATGGGGAGCACAATGACGTTTGGTCAACGACGGACCGCCATAAGATTAGTACCATATAGTCTACGTGTGTAGTAGGCTAGGTGCTCTATGTTTGTATAAGTTCACTCTATGATGTTCACACAATGATGAGATCACCTAACGACACATTTCTCAGAACATACCCCTGTTGTTAAGCAATGTGTGACTGTGTACATTTGTGCACATAGAAAGAACATTTCTGAAAGGATACAGGAGAAACCACTGATAGTGTCTGCATGTGGAGGGCAACTGGGGAACAAGTTGAAAAGAGAATTTTCAAAGTATAATCTCTACTATTTGGAGGCTGACCACACCATGAATGCTTACTTCTTCAACGAAAATTCTAGATGATACTAGATTTTAAACTCCTTGCACATGTGATCAAGTCTTCCGCCTCTCTTTAGTACTCACAATGCCTCACAAACTGTCTTGACCACAGCATGTGTTTTTAAAAACACTGTTGAGGAGACAAGGACCTCAGTGATAATGACCCTAATACCACAATTAGGATGGGAAGTAGCAAACGTAGAAAAAGGAACAATGGACTAGAAATCAGTAGACTTGCATCAAACCTGCTTCTTCCATCAGCTGTGCGACTTTAGGCCACTAACACTGATCTTTGATTACTTCATCTGTAAAGATAGTATAACGTCACCCACCTCACAAATCATAAAGATGAAATGAAACTACCACTAGGAAAACACTTGTACCCTGTAAAATGACACAGACATAAAAGGTACTATTGTTATTACATCCAGTCTAACCTTGTCCTCCTTAAACTTCACAGAACACTTGAATTTAAACATCCAGAATCTGCCCATTCCACTCCCCTCAGCCAATCAATACGCCATGCCAGACATATGCTGGGCGTGGGGAGAATCACTTATTTTGACTCAAATTGGTAGTTAGACATCATGGACAAATTATGCCAACAACTAACTCCTACTGAACAGCGAGTAAGTGCCAGGACCTATTCCTAAGGCTGTATGTGTATGGCATCATTTACTCTTCACCACCACCCGTGGGTATTATCCCCATTTTACAGATGAGGAAATGGGGTGCAGATAGGTTGTTATTAAGTGGTAGATCTCAAAAAGGAATCATAAGCAGTTTGATTCAAAAGCCTTTTGAATTTTTTCCTCGACTTTCTTTTTTCTTAAAAAAATCTTTCACTTTCTGTCTCCACTTTCTGGTACATGAGCTAGCTGGCTCCTGCTATATAATTCTCCCTCCAAAATTTAGAAGGTACACAGTCAAGGTACAAGGTACAAGAGAACACAGTCTCTGACCACTCTCAAGGATCTTAGAATCTGGCACAGAGCTGCAGCCTGGTTGTCTAACACCATTTTACAGCTGGAGCCCTATCTGTTTTTGGAGATGTCAGGCTGGATGTCTGACAAGTGAAAGAACACCCTCCATGTAGTTGACAGTTTTTGAGCGCTACTGCATGCCAGGCTTTACGTTGAGAGCTCATGTGCATTATTTAATTTAACCCTCTATAACCTACGAAGCAAGCATGATTTACTCCACTTCACTAATCTCAAAGCTGGGGATCAGGCAGATTGCTACTTGTTGCAAGTTGTACGTTGCCAGATCAAATGCAGGATGCCCAGTTAAATGTGAACTTCACATAAACAATGAATAACTTTCTTTAAGCATAAGTATGCCCCCAAATTTTGCATGAGACATATTTATACTAAACATTACTCATTATTTATCTGACATTCAAATTTAACTGGATGTCCTATATTTTTATTTGCTAAATCTAGCAAACCCTATCCCAGAGTGGCAGTTATTAATCAGCGGCAAGGCTGGAACTCAGACACAGAATTATCTGACTCCAGACCCCATGGTTTTATTCATTACTTTACACTCTCTTTTTTGTTGTTCCCCAAATGGACTTACCACGACTATATCAAAACCCTCAGGAAGAGGATGTGTATCTCAGGTAGAAGAGGCATTCTCATTGAAGTAAGATGGAAAGACTGCAACACGTCTTCTGACAGGACCTTCATCTTCAAACCACTAGTTTAAAAACTAGTGTCCAAAACACTATGTAGATTTGATTTAATGTCATAATCCTTAGAGCTTGAGAGCTTGGGGAAAGTCGGCATAATTATGGTCTTAGTGAATCACCACCTTCTTCCCTATGACTTAAGGTTAACTTCCAAAGTATTCCTCAGCATATGAAACTATTCTCTGACCAGTGTAAGCACCATGATTTCCAAATTCATTATGTTCATTCATTGTCATCTCCCGATTTTGCTTTTAATTCTTATACTCTAATCTTCTGGCACTGTAATTTATTTATCAAAAACTTGTCTGGATTTGGACAGCTAAGCCATGATTTTGAAAAATATAACAATAACCAATATTTTCAAAGAATATTCTGGATTGTATTTGCCATAATCTGCTGTTATACCCTCTTGTGGGTAAGCCTTACTTGTTGGGAAGTGGCAGGCACAGACCATAATACAAGATGCTTCAAAATTTTAGAACTTAAAGAAAACATAAATTCCAAGTGACCTTGTAAATTACATGCAGTATTTTTTAAATATCTTAGAAAAATGGTCAATTATATTTAATGATTATGAACATGATGATAAAGTTAATGTACACAATTAAAAAACTGATTGCTGGGTAATATGCCGAGATCTCTTTATAAATGGCTTGTAAAAAACGATCCCTGGGGGACTGTGACATTTAGAGAGAATACCAGGCATGATATTTGTTCTCTGTTATTTCTGTGCATTAGACAAAGCAACGAAGACAAACCAAATGGAAATAGATTTTATCCAAAACAATCAATACAGCCAAGTTAAATATCTAATCCAGTGGCTACCAGGCTTTTGGATTTCACAAACAGGGAAATTTTCACATGAGGTTTTGGGAACCCACAAAAATTGCCAGTTTTTCATTTTGCCAAGTGAGGAAATAAACAAAACACTAGCTACTATCACTATAATTCCATAAAAATAAGTAACAAGGACAATCTCAAAATAAAGGACTGTTTCCTGAGAAAGGACCAGTCTCTCACTAACATTTTCACTATAGACAAAAGCTTTAACAGCAACCAGCAGCAGAATAAGGTCTGGGCTCTTAACTGCTAGAATATAATGCCTTGGAAAAAAGGGCAATTTTCAAAAAGAAGTCTCTGTTATTTGGTATTTACTAAACACACAATTAAGATACATAAACCATTGTAGTCACTGAAAATTATTCCAATCTCATATGTACCTACATATGCTATTTTCCTTGCTTTTATCAAGGCAATACATGTATAGTATCTTAATAATCAAAAATTACTAAAAGGCATATAACGAATATAACAACTTCTTCATTTACCTCTGATCCTTCCTGCCCAGAGGTAACCTCTTTCAACTTCTTTTTGGTTTTTCTATTTTCACTATGAACTACTACTGACTTTCAACTGTGGAACTCTGGAAAAAAGAGCACTTAACTCTCTTATCTCTCAGAAACACACAGACAGACAGACACACACACACACACACACACACACACACACGCTCGCTCTCGCTCTCTCCCCTCTCCCACCCCCAATCCTTCCAATAAAATTATCTCACAATCACGATTTAGAGGCACGTCAATTTTCCATGCCTACGTTATTATGACCATGTAGCTATAATTCATTCCTGAGCTATGTGTGTACTATGCTACATTTGCTTTTTTGTGAACTTTTTGTTTGCCCTAATCACCAACTCATTTCGTTGTTGTTTACTTCATTTTCTAAGAGCCTATCTCCAGCACATCTCCACACTCTCCAATGGAACTGGGAATCCCTCTCCACATGGTCCAACACTCCATGCATTCTCTCAGTGATGCTGTTGGGGGCATCCTTGAAATCCTCTGTTCTCCCACTCCAATCTAAACTGGCTGGTTTCTGTCTCCCGCGTAGATGCTGTCCTAAGGTTTCCCTTTACCATCATCCTGGGGAATGGCCTCTGCCTCTCTGCTATGAGATTTCCAGTTTACTGAATATCATGCCTTTTCTTCATGTAACTGAGAAAAGGTACATGGGTGAGGAGAGAAGGAAGAGATTGCCTACTGTGAAATGTGTGTACTTTTCACTTAATCCTGCTATTTTCAATGTGGGAATCTCACTATTGGTCTCAACGGAGCCTGATTTCCTAAGTCCAAAGTCTCTGGGTTAAACTTCCCCAGAGAGGAGTTGCAGAAGAAGGGGAAATAAGGTCACCTGACCATACAAAGTAGAGGAGGGCATCTAGAGGGTCCCGTTACTAATTTCAGAAGCTTTAAAGGGATCTTCCTGTTGTGGCCCACTACTTTCAGAGGTTGCCCGTGTCTCCAGATCCCAGGCCTTTCCTGTGTTTTGTGTGGAAAATCAGCCTCCTCTTTCCTTGGCTTCCAGGTCTGCAGGCATTTGGGTTTCAGCTTTCTCTGGGGTGCTAAAATAGTTAACAAGTCTGTACGCTTTTCGTCTTTCAAATTTTGTTGACAACTTGAGAGCATCCTGTCATGTTCTCTGTGTCCTTGAAGATCCATATCATTTCAGTTCTACTCTTATTTCAGTGGGGTTTATGAAGGCATAGAGATAAAAGCATGTTAATATCTTAAACTTTAAGAGTTATGCTTTGGGGCTGGCCTGATGGTTCATGTGCTCCGCTTCGGCAGCCTGGGGTTTGTGAGTTTGGATCCCAGGCACGGACGTACACACCACTCATCAAGCCATGCTGTGGTGGCATTCCACATACAAAACAGAGGAAGACTGGCACAGATGTTAGCTCTGGGATAATCTTCCTCACCAAAACAAAAACAAAAAATAATACAAAAACAGTCATTCTTTTGCACCATATAAATACCACTTTAATTATGGGCTCAGAAATCATAGCAGGGGGTTGATGAGCCATACAAAAATTCCCTCAAAACACTGCCCAGTTATAATAAAAGTATTCTAGAGAGCCTTCCTACTTTACCTGGTTTTAAAAAAGTGTTCTGAGGAAGAGACCTGTCACAAATCAGCACATCACTGGTACTTCATCAGTCCCCGGATGTGACAGGAAAGGGCTTCTTCCCTCAAAGCACTTCCCTGCACCTGTGCGCCTACTAGGTACAGCTAGTTAACCAGACCCCAACCCTTCCGGTTTACTTGCTGGGAAGTCTTAACAGAAAACTAATAAAATGCTCAATAGGAGTGCATTCCCTTGTCATGAGCTGCTGGGCTCCAGGGTCTAGAAAAGGTTCTGCTGCCCGCAGGACCTTGTAAACACCTGGGCATGCCCGACTGGAGTTCTCAGTTGTGCAAGTGAAGATGACCCCGCTAAATTGCACCTGGGTGCAGGAAGGAGCTCATCATTTATCTGGGATAGCTATATCATCTTATTTGATTTACTGGAATCAAACAAAAGTTGGCCTGGCAGATTTGAATCTGGTGATAACAAGTACACTGATGTCTCCAGCTGCCTTGGGTATAGTCCCACATTCTAACACTTAACTGCAGGCTACAACCAGCGTCATGTCACAAGATGAGTCAGGCTATGAAGAGGGAACCCCAGCCAGCACTTTCTTAAAAATTCCAACATAAAGTATTCCAAGTTATTTACCTAGAAAACAAATTCCACTGAAATAGGATGATCTATGCACACAAACAGTACACTAAATGTTGTACCACTAGAATGTGGTAGACCAGATTTTTAAAAAGTAATGAAAATTGATCTGCTTGAAGGATAAGATAATGCTCAAAAATCTGAAGTAAAATCAACAATAGAAGAGTAACCCCCATGACAAATTACTGAGGAGGAGACACCTTGCCCAGCTACTCATGGTTTCTGCACCAACATTTACTGTGGATAAGTAACTAAAAACATTCTTCAAAAATCTCCTAGTAGTTGCTAAACTAATGCAATCCCCAAATTATAAACCAGGCAACCAGGCGTGATCTAACAAGAGTCTGCAATAAAGGAAAGGCATCATCCTGGACAATGCAGGGCATCTGGTCGCCATGCATATTCCCACACAAGAGCGCCTGATGGTTAACTTCAGGTGTTTATGACGCTACTAATCTCCCTGGATCTTCAACAAAGACTATCTTAAAAATATAAGTATTTCTTTCTCCCTTAACTCTCATCTCAACAATATTTCACAGATTTTTTTTTTTTCCCTTCCCTTGATTCTGACAAGGGTATTATACTAGTTTGCCAGGAATGACGGCATGAACCAGCATTTTCTTTACAATGTTTCAATACTGCATGGTAGCTCTGGACATCTGCTCTAGGCCACCATCATTGGAAGAACGTGCTCAGATAGAAAGGCGTAGCTGAGCAGGCACACAGTACAACACTGGGAGTTACTGTAGAGACACTCGAACCAAGCACAACACCACTAGCACTTCAATCAAGTGAAAATGGGTAAATAGTGTTGAAACCTGCTCAACACAAGGTTGACATAAGGGAAGCCAGACTGTAGAAAAGAGACCATGTTGTAACTCTGAATGACCTCTCACTAACTAACGCAGCTGGGTTGGTACCCTCCAGGACATCCACCTGTTCTGTAGATTTTACGACCCCTGCTAATGCATATACCTCCTAGCTGTGATAAGACAGTAACTTCATTCTTTTGAGTTCCTTAGGAATGTGATGTCCCCTCAACAGAGAGTCTATGCTGATAGCCATCATCAATGAAAACTGAAAGATCTGGTGTGGCCACTCCCAGTCTGTAACACCAGAGGGTCAACATTCCTAAGCCCCTCTCCTATAGCCACTGGCCTATATAACTGCTTCAAGATTCCATGCCCCCATTAAGATGGCTCTTTTGGACATTAGTTGGCCATCTTCCCTCTTGCTAGCAAGCTGTAATAAAATGCCCTTTCTCTGCCACCATCTTGCCTCTTGACGATTGGCTTTTGTCTCACGGCGAGCAGATCGTGCCCTTTGTGCAGTAACAGTGTGATGGTGAAGACCTGCTTTTAACTACATTCAAGAGTCAAATAGTATCATCTCATCAGCAGCATAGTTTGCTGAACATCCTAAATAATCATTTGTACATTCTAAAAAAAAGGTATCAATTTGTGTGAAAGTACTGGCAGGATCTGAGAAATTCAGAAACAAGCTGGGGTGGAGGGGGCAAGTTAGGGGCTAGAGGAGAACCCAAAAGAACAAACCCAACAACAAAAACCAATATAACTGTGTTACCTTTATAATTTAAAAATAAAACCGAAGGTAGTGAAAGCTTCTATTTTGGGGCAAGGCTGGCTCAAGTCTGAGAGGGTTAAACAGCTGTTGATAATGATGTAGTCCGCAGAACTACCTTCCAGAAGGGGTCAGATTTCTTCTTACGACCTTCTTTGGGTAAAGATCACATCAAAACACGAAAATGTATTTGACAGAATCACACCTGAGAAAAAAGCATAACTTCTTGGAACACAAGAAGTGACTCCAGTGGGAAGATAGTGGAGTCAATAAAAGAAAAACTGAGTTCTGGAGACAACATTGTTTTCATCTTTGCACTACCAGACTCACTTTGTGAAAGACACCTCCTCCTGAACTCTCCCATGTGCCAGGGTTGCAACTAGTACAGAGAGATGTTCTTGATATTCTGACCCCAATAGTTTAAATCTACTGTCTTTCTGAAAGGATCCAGCTAAAGGATTCATTTATGAGGCTAAAACATGTTCTGCTTCAATTTAAGAATAAAAAATATAAAAAGACATTTGCAGGAAAATCTTCAAATTATGACTAAGGATTGTTCCCCTATTATATGAAATACTCATTTTTGAATAGGCAGTATAAATCACCCATTGACCAGAATCTCCTTCCCAGGCTCTAGGCTGGGATCGAGAAAAAAAAGGGATCAAGTATAGAACTGCAACAACCTGCAAGCCTCTCATGGAAAACTTCAGGTTGCAAAGGGGCATTGTAATGATTTCTTCAAGGCTCCTTTGTGTCTAGATTTGATTCACAGAGGGAAAAATGATTAACATTTACCTAACAATGCTGAAGAAATAACAAGCAAAGCTCAAGCAGAATGGAGAGAATAGAGTGGATGGTGCCTTTCAACACTAGGGCAACATGTTTAACCAAGCAATGAATTAGGCACGGCCCTTTTTCTTTAACATGTGTATGGTTAACAACTCCTAGCACAGGAAGAGGTTTATTCAAAATACATACAAAACTCACCCTCCCTGAACCTAGCTCAGACTTTGAGTTCCTTTTAACGGAGGAAATAACCTGCATCAACCCCCATAAGAGTTCTAAAATTAACATTGCTCAGAACAAAGACATGACTTTATCAACTCCTGCATTTTATGGATGAGTCTCAGGAAGGAGAAGTGACTTGTCTAGGTGCATATTGCTAATTAGTGAGTAAAATCTAGGCGAGGTCACCAGAATGCAGCACCCTGGCACAGAGAGCAAATGACCTACATTTTCATTTTTCATCACCCAAAGTACCAGGGTACCCTGAAATTTCACTGTTGGAGAAATTGATTTCTTTGCCACGCTACTAAATAATAACTTTAAACAGTTCATTTGAATCCAAACTATAACCAACCAGAGAATTCTTGGTTTAAACTCTGGCCTCATACTATTCCTCAAAAAATGCCTCAAGGATTCAACTGTTCATGTTATATTCACCCACAACAACAACATAAAGGAAAAAAAAGCAGTGGGTTGAGATTTCCCCACTCTATAATATATAATGCAGTATGGTAAGAGACAGGGAAGGAAAAAAGTGATATTATTGTAGGAAAGCAGAATTTACCACTCCAAAATGTATCTCTTTAACTTGAAGCTTATTTGGGGCTGATTATTCTTAAGAACAAAAGACTCGGGAAGAAACTTTGACCTTCCTGATAACTCCCTAAAGGAATTTAAGACACAAGGCCTGCTCCAGGAAGCAGCTCTCACCACAGATATCTGTGGTATAATATCAACTAGGTGTAGTAGACAGGGAGGAACCAAGCAAGGCCCATTTGATCCAAGTCCTCTCCATGTCCCACTGTCTCTGCAAGGCATGGCAAACTTTTGTCCACCAAACATTTGCTTTTCCACCTCCATGTAAATGGCCTTCCTTCCCTTTAAAGTCCCAAACCACCACCCCAACATCCTCCTTTGTCTTTAGCTAAAGATGCTATTTAAGATGGTGGCTTTGGCCATTTTGGCAAGTTATTCTGTGTTCCTGGGTTTCTCCCATGCACACATGTTATTAAACTTTGTTTGATTTTCTTCTGTTATTCTATCTCATGTCAATTTAATCTTTAGACCAGCCAGCACCTAGAAGGGCAGAGAAAAATTTCTTCCTCCTCTACATTATCAACACAAACTTTTACAGATTTATGTTTTAAACCTATAGTTGACTTACTCAAGTTAAAAACTAAGCAATACCAAAATAATTTATGTTTGAGGTTTAACTAGATCCAAAGGAGAGATGGAAAATGTCTGGCAGAACTGGAACTTAATCAACATCTTCTTATATCACACATCAAATTCCGGAGTATTTGCCTTTGAAGAAACTGATTCCAAAATGCTAACTCTGTCCAAGGTAGAGCAGAGCCGGCTGGGGTTGACGGCAGGAAGGTCTGCACTGCCCCCTCCCGGCCAGGAGTCTCACTGCAAACTCTTTCAGTATCAGCCCTTTAGCTCATACACAGCTTATATCAACGTCCGCCTTAATACATTTGAAGAATGAATGCGTTCACCACAAAATGCATATTCTTCTGAACATACTGACAGTTATGTCCTGCCCATTTTATCTGCTTCAGAATTTGATGTAAACAATGTTATCTAGAAAAGGACAAAGCCACATTCTATCCAGGGGTCTAAAGAAAAGGATTTAAAACACTTTAAAGAAAAAAAAAAGCCACACAGAGAATCGAGTTTTAAAGAAAATAACACGTAGATTGTTTCAGTAGTTTAAATAATATTCTCTAGACTATGTCAATGTGAACCAAAAAGATTAGTAAATTCAATTTTCTTAATTTAAAATGATTAGATCAAGGAAAGCTTTTATGATATTTTGCTAAAATCCAAGGCAAAAGTAGCAAATCCTTTCAGAAGTCTTTTAAAACCTGCTTCAAATGAAGAACAAAAATGAACAAACCAGATAAAAAGTGAGGACTACAGATGAATATCTAAATAAACCATTATGTTTTTAATGGACAACCAAACAGAAGTTAGAAACATGAAAAATGAAAGCTTTCAAGGAATACAAAACATGTTATAACTTTAACTCTCTGACAAGGGGCAACAATTACTACACCTATTCCAGAAAGAGCCAGGATTGCAGAGAGATGAAAATTAAACCCAGAAGCACATCAAAGGTTAACAGTGCTTTATCCTTTCTTCTCATCATTAGATTAGACATCCTGCATTTTGGATGAAGAGTTAGATAATCAAAAAGTGTTATTTACATGATTAGTGGGAAGAAACATTGATTTGATTTTAAGTGCTAAAAAAGTACTACTAGATATAAGCATGGTGAATGAGAATTCTGATTATTAACCCCTGGAATAAAATGTGTACACTGTGGGTAGGAATATGTGTTGATATGTATGTATACACGTCTGAATTATAATACAATTCAATTCACTACATTTAGGGCACAAGCCTACAGCACTATTCAGTTTACCTCATTTAGGGAAAAATGGCTAGTGAAAGATTAAGTTCAATCTGTCTAATTTCCTATTCTAATAATTTTCTATTAGCTACTTCTAGTGTTCAATTTTAAATGACTACACAATCCTATAAAAATATCTCTTGTGAGATACTGGGAACTTGGATACACTCTTGAATACACACTCCAGAACTTAGAGACCACATATTCCTCAAAAAATATAATTTAAAAAAATTGACTACAATCTCCAAAGTACCATGTGATGGCCTACTGATTACAAGAGATCTTTTATATTGTTCACTCCTTGCAATGTTTCAAAAAAATGCTTGGTTTTTTTCTTGGATAGATGCATATCAAATGAGAGAGCCTGTGCTGTGTACCAGAGAAGATGGTAGAAAGTCTTTCGATTTGGCATCTATGCCAGATTCCAACATTAAAACAGACAACCACAATTCTGAATGAATACACTAATATTACAGAGCTTAAATTATTATCAGAATTGGTAGTAGTTGATGGTGACCTGTTAATTTCCTTTATGCCTTTGACTGCATACTGTGGGTATAATCCACATTAAAACAAAATCTGAAGATGTTCCCTAGCACTCTTAATAAAAGCCAATTTTAGATTCATGTTGAGAATCACATACATGCCTACATGCATTTAGTTATTTAACAATATAAGAAGCCATCAAGGTCTATCTTAGCAGGAGACAGTAGTCATCACACACAGGAGGTCTTACAACAGTTTCAGCAGAAACCAGCACATCCCCATGCAGGTCACATTAACAGGGCTGTGAAGACACATGTTTTCCCCTAAAGCCACAGCTTAAAAAAAAAAAATACTAAGGAGGACAGAGCTACATCTGAAGACATTCTAGTTAGAAAATTTGCTAATGATTGATGGGGTTAAATCCCACTGTGTCATAATCTCAGGGGTGGATAGGAAGCCAACATGTTTCTTAAAGTCACACTAAGGTATTTTATCCCCATCCCCCCACTCCCACCATATTTTTAGGGGAAACTGTTATTACCAAAGTCTTTCAATAACGTAAATGTCATAGAAGCGGACTGGGAGGGTGAAAGCCTAATGTCACTCTCAGCAGGTCTGGCTATATAACCCGTGAGAAGACTGAAATGACAGTGACAGCCACCTCCTGAAGCTTTTTCTACACAATATCAAACCTCTGAATCTCCATGATAATCATCTACATCTCCAGCCCTGGAGTTCTGTGATCCTATGATTCTATTATTCCATTTTTAAACCTGTGGAGTGGGAGTGTTTCTGAGTACCCTGCTCACACAGATGGTGGTGGGAAGCATCTCAAGAATATGTTGCATGTAGTAAATGCCCATTTCACGACGTAATCACTCCCTTCACATGTCATACGAACAGAGACCACATTATCCCACAGACAGTCGCGAAAAGACAAGTGGCTAATGGCAGCATAGCATCGGCACACATATAAGGAACACGAAAGAAGAAATTCTTCCTAATTATATCTACCTGAGCCTAATAACTCTGAATAAGACAAGCATGAAGTATTATAGGACCAGGTCACTACTGTCCGTCAGCTCCACATATTGGGGGGAGAGCAGGGGAGGGAAGGCAAGAGAAATTAACTGAATGGCAAAATCATATACAATGTCTCTGCATTCCTGATGTTCTAAAAATACACTGCACTGACAAATCACTTGTCAAGGCAACCTTTCCGAGACCGAAAACAAGATCAATGTGCCGACCAGCACTTTCCACAATCATCTCATTTTCAGCATTGCTTCACCCTTCTCTTCCACAAACTGGCTCCTCACAAAACTGACCCACACCACAGCCATCTGAGCATGTGGAGTTCAGGCACCATCCTGCCACCTGATTTCACTTGATTATCTTAGAGCCATTTTATACACCTTACTCTCTCCATCTGTCATTGCACATCAGACACTGGCAAACACTGTATCAAATTTTGTTATCCTAACATACAATTGTTAACATAGTTTAACACGGTATCTCTTTACCTTGGTCTCCTTAGCAGAAAATTCTGAGGAGTTGGAAATTTTCATGGACTTTGACCGGTGGGACTGCCGCCGGATAGAATCCTCCCGGGAGTACTTCACAGAACCCGAGGTCCTCACTCGCACCTTGCTGGTACTCTGAACGCTATTCACGCCAATCATTCTGAAGGCTGACTGGGGAAGAGGTTTGGAGAAAGAAAAAGGCACTTTCCAACCGCTGCAAGACTCTAATGCTGGAGGAAGTCTGTGGGTTGTTCCTGAGCAGCTCTGAGCGCCTGATCCGCGTTAGCTTAAGAAACACCAGGCAGCCTCCCCCAGCATCTTCAACTACCCTGTTTGCGGCGAGTCTGATTGTTCCAGGCACGGCTCACGTCACTGGCTGCCAAGAGGAAAAAAATGCAATCCCACCCCTGCTACTCGTCTCTCTTTTACACACACACACACACACACACACACACACACCCCATATTCACACACTGGAACAAATGGCAATTGGCCAGGCAAGCAATTCATTAACATTCCAAATAGCAACACTATTTCTCTTGTGATATTGTGCAGCAAGCTCATTAATGTCAACAACAAAATAGTGATTCCACAAATAAGTCTCAAGTAATCTGTTAGATACCATGTGGGGTGGAAACAGGGATAAATTTCCAAAAGGAAAAAAAATACCAATGGGCATCAAAAGGCTCCATCAATTACAGGCAAGTAAAAGGATGGAGCCACAAAGGCAGACCATGGTCATTTACTTTCCTCTCCCTCCTGTTCCAGACCACACATTGTTTAACAGTAACTCAAATTATATTCCTTTCTGAAGAATTAAATGTATCTTACAGCCTTAGACCACTACAGCCAGGTATTTAAACATGAACTGTGTCAGCTTGTATGAGAAATCCAGAATAAAGATGTTAAGCTACCTCCCTATCATACTGAAAAGTTAAAAAAAAGATTGGTCCGTTAGCACGTTAATAAATATGACTTAGAGTGAGACCAAAAGAGCCAACTCTGATCACCAAGGAGCAAGCAGCTTTCCCGAGAGCTACAAATGCTCCGTCAGTGCATACGAACCCAGGGAACCTTCTGAGGAAGAGTTACCAACTGGAGATTACTAGATCAGATGATTTTAGTTCCTGACACACGGCGTTAGTTTAGAGTCTAATTCTCAGGCTTCACTGCCTCACTTATCTGGCATCCAGGGGGGAGAGAGGGTTCGCCACATAAGTCTCTAGATGAAGGAGGTTTCAGTGTTAATAGAAATGACAACACTTAAAAGAAGGCTGTTAAATGCCATTCTGGGAAGAGGGTGCTGCCTCCACCCATCCACTCCTCAAATCCGAATTGTTCTCTGATGACAAGATGACAACCCGTGTGCAGAAGGGCCTTGGGGCTTTGTTTCACCTGCACAGCGGGTGCTTCCTCCTGCCCGCCTCTAGACTCCCTCCCTCTGCATCTCCTACCTTTGAAGGGCCTGATGCTTCAATCCTGGTATAAGCAAAACACAGACATTAACTAATCTGGGTACAACTTTGTCTAAAATAATAATAGATAATAGGTTTTGGAAGATCTTGGGGATCTCCTGTCCTTTAAGAACGCATCGAGGGACTGGCCCAGTGGTGCAGCGGTTAAGTGTGTATGTTCCGCTTCTCGGCGGCCCGGGGTCCGCCAGTTTGGATCCAGGGTGTGGACATGGCAGCACTTGGCAAAAGCCATGCTGTGCTAGGCGTCCCACATATAAGGTGGAGGAAGATGGGCATGGATGTTAGCTCAGGGCCAGTCTTCCTCAGCAAAAAGAGGAGATTGGCAGTAGTTAGCTCAGGGCTAATCTTCCCCAAAAGAAAAAAAAAAGAAAAAAGAATGCATTGAGTTTACAGTCTTTGACATCATTTTGGCTACTTTGAGGCAAATTTTCCTTTCTTCCCAGGTAATTTGAAGCTATTGAAAAACTGTTTTAAAGTAAATTTTTAAAAAAATTCTGCAGTGACTTTATACTTTACAAATCATGTTCCAAAGACATAACAAGTGGTGTACTCTAACATGATTATAAAGGTGATCATTTAGAATATGCATAGCTCTAACTTAAGCACATGATGACTCTATAGACAAATATCCCCACTGAGCACAAGCAAGCCTGAGGCAGAATCCACGAAAGAGCTAACAGTAGCACCAAGACAAAACTTCAAGAAGTACTGTGCAGGAGACACGACCCCCTGCCTCAGACTGGTCAAAAATGCAGAGCACTGGTTCAACAGAAACACAGCTTTTGGATATTTGCCAGTCACCGTGATGAGGAGTTAGAATATGTCTCCCGATGAACTTAATTTCCTTTACCCCACCAAAGAGCTTACGTGAAAAGAAGAAAACCATGTGCTAGCACATAGAGAAATGGAATCTGATATACAACTTCGTTTCTAGGAAGTTTAGCAGGAATACACTATCTTTATCCAAATATGTTACCTTTACCCAAAGACTGCCCAACTGGCGTTATTATTCCTGTAATGTCATTACTAATTAACAACTTTCATCCGTTTAACACCTCATACTTTACATAAGCAATACGTGTTAACCTCATTTTTTTTTTTTTTTGAGGAAGATTAGCCCTGAGCTAATATCTGCTGCCAATCTTCCTCTTTTTGCTGAGGAAGACTGGCCCTGAGCTAACATCCGTGCCCATCTTCCTCTATTTTATATGTGGGATGCCTGCCACAGCATGGCTTGCCAAGCGGTGCCATGTCCACACCTGGGATCCAAACTAGTGAACCCCGGGCCTCCGAAGCGGAACGTGCGCACTTAACCGCTGCATCACCCGGCCAGCCCCTGTTAACCTCATTTTGATTCTCAACCTGACGATGTTGTGAGGTGGGCTGAGAAGATATTACAGTCCCACATTACAGGTGAGAGAAGGGAGTTCAGGAAGCTATGACAGAGCCAGCATTCAAATCCTCACTTTAGGCCATGCCACAAACCACACTGTCTTCCACATACTACGGCTGTTTATACTGTCCTTTCCTTTCTAAACCTAGAATGAACTTTTCACAGTCAGAGAGAGATAGGCTTCCTTTGCCCCTCCCTATAGTCTCTGTTCCAATCAAACTTACATCTGGACAGGGAAGGCAAGGGACTTTCTCTGGCCACCCCTCCTAAAAGAGCCCCCACCCAGTCACTCTCTATCATAACTGCTATCTCCTCATCTTCACGGCACTCATTACTCTCTGAAGTCATCCACATCTCAGAGCCTACACCAGCCTCTGGTAGAGAGCAGGAGCTCAATGACTATTTGTTGAATAAACAAACTCCTTAAATGTACAGTAAGCTTCCATTCTCTATTACATTTCATGTCATTAACCTTCTTAAGAAAATTCAGTATAATTTTCTGTAATATGAATAGGGTTATTATACAATGAATTTCTTTCTTAATGGTACAAAAGAGCATGGAGTGAAATTAAAATTCCTTCCCACATCAGTTTCCAAGTCCCTCTGCCCAGAAACAAGCACTACTGCCAGTTTCTTAAGCATCCTTCCAGAGATAATCCACCCATGCACGCTGTGTGTGTGTGTGTGTCCTTTCTCTCCTATGGGCTATAAACGACAGCATGATCTGTATCCTTTCTGTTTCTTGCTTTTTTGCCTTATCATCACGATCATTCTATATCAGCACACATAATGCTACCTCACTCTTGTTAATAGCTGCATAGTATTCTAGTACACAGATGTATCATCTATTATCAGGGTCTTATTATTATTGGACATTTAGATTACAGTCTTTGCTACCATAAATAAGGATGCAGTGACTATGCCTATAATATATCACATCTTAAATAACATTTAAACAACATGGTTTTCCAATGGTTGTCTGAGCAAGTCTTATTTTCCTCCTCCTACACTTATTTCAAATCACCCATAGTCACGGTGTTAGGTACATATGGCGTTTGCCAATAGACTCAGCACAAACTCATCCCTTCAAAGACGTACTGGACGGCCCTGTCCTGCCCCAACCTGCTCCAAGAGGGCTTGACCACTTTTAGAGGCGTTAGCCAGCCTGTGCAGGGAAACCCAGCTTGCTGCAAAATAAAGACAGGCCTCCTGGAGAGCAGCAGCTGTTTCAAAGGACAAAATAACTTTCCATAAGAGCTTTAGCCAAAAACAAAGGTGACTTCCACATCAAATAGAAATTGTAGGAGAAATTTAATTCTGCAAATGAAATTAACTGGAAGGCTGGGAATCACTGGTTGGCCTTCTGACGCTTCCTCTGACCAAAGACAATTTAGTGCATGCGCCCTAAGAGGCTTCTAAAAAGTGTCCCAGGTAACGGCCAATAGAAAACGCCCCGCACCTCTCCACAGGCAGAGTCCAAGACAAACCAATTCAATTTAGTACGTTGTCCACGTGAGCCTACCAGGTGCCAGGTACTGGGGACATATACAACATCTACACAATAGGACCCCTAACTTTAGGCAGCCCACATTCAGGGTGGGCAGTAGGAAAAAGAGGAAGTTCTACTGCCATAACTATAATGATGAATGCCTTTGGGATATCAATGAACTGAAGAGCTGCAGACCCTAAATGAGATAGACAGGAGAACATCAATGGTATCTAGACAGATGCTCCCTTCCTTTCTAAGAAAATGTCACAGAATCATTAGCAGAAAAAGCTGAAGACTGAGTTGTGAACTCTGGAAAGAAGCCAAAGTGGTAAGAGAACTGTAAATAGCAACTGTCCAGAGGTACAACTGACATAACCCAGGGAAGGGCTGGGGAGGGGAGAGGCGTAAAGTGGCAAGAGGAAACTGGTTTCAGTTTATTTTCAGGACAGAATGGTGGATGTACCTTCATTTAATGTGAAAGGATCTCGTGGCTCCCTGTAGGTTCTTTAGATCACACCAGCTTGTAGGAAACAGAATAAAGTGACAGAGTGCTGACCTGGGAGACAGAGGTCAGGGGCTCGCCGTGGCTTTCTGGCCATGATTGTCACATGGCCCAACATCTTCCAGAGGCTGGTGCTACTGTCATAAAGGGGTCAATGAATGATTTCTTTTCTAGGCCATTTATTTGGACTTAATCTCACTGGTAGAGCTAGAAGGGACATTAGAAATAATTGCCTTCAATCTCTTCATTTTGTAGATGAAGATTCTTGAGACCCAGAAACATGAAGTGACTTTTCCATGATCTCATAACGAATAAGTGACAGAACTGAGACTTGTGCCCAGGTGTCCTAATTTCCAGTAGAAGTTGTTTTTCTCCTATGCTATTTGCTTCTTGAAAGCTAAACATTCCACAGCCACACATCTTTTCAGAATGCAATAAGGCTTGAAATAATTACCTTGAAATGGAAAATTCAATATGGGGACACTGACTCCAGGAGTGAAATGAAGGCCAGCCACTCATATAATAACTGCAGGAGACTTGAAAAATCAGCTCCACCTATAGCTTAGGAACTAGTCTTGGGATCCAAAAAAATGTGTGACAGCTTCCTGTCCTTTACGTGGCAGGAGTAAGGTATGGCTGTATCCTTCTGTTCTCTGGGTGCTAGTCCTTCCCATATAGCAACATAATCACAGAAGAGTTAATCTTCTAGAGAACAGTATCTACTTTACGATAGTCATTGAGAGTAAACAAAAACAACAAATGATTTTAAATAATGAAAATAGACAAATTAGATAAAAACATACTCCCTGCTTTATTTTTCCTGACTTCCAGGCTTTCCCAGCTGGTATTTTTCTAGTCTGAGGACCCATTTTGACCCCAGCAGGTGGTGGCAGCCTAGGTTCTCCTAGGGCTCTATACCCCAAGACTAGATCTTGATCCTCCTCATGCAGGCTCCTCTGCCTGACATCTGTGTTATCAGTCCAAACTGGAACCCTGTGGCCATGTGTCACCAATCTACCACTTTAAGGGGTTGGACACACCTTATACGCTACTTTCCAAAATAGGATGCAGACAATTTCTCCCAGAATAGACACTGGACTTGCTCCTTGACCCCTTTATGCTTCAATCCTAGCCTAACGGGCAAATTTCAGAGCCTCTTGCTTTTGTCCACTGACGCTTTCAGTAGAGGTCCGACAATGCTTATCTTTATCCATCTCAGCTGGATACAAAGTGAAAAGTTTTGTCTAGCAGTGGGGCTACAAATTTCCTTGGCTCATAAGTCATTACCCAGAATGTAGATTAAGCCCAATTTTAATAAACACTCACTGTCTTCAGTAACTGGCAGTTGGAAGTCAACCTATGAGGACACACCACATCGCTCTAGCAGTCCCCAAGCTCGCCTGTACTATCACATGCTGTAGTTCCATCTGTTCCTCAAACACACAAAGCAACAGGATGGGGAAAAGTCTTTAAATAGAACCTTCTTACATTTAAAATTAAATAACATTCTTGAGGGGAAAAAAAACCACCCTGTAAGCGTGAAATAGATTCAAACTTGAAAAAACATCCTTTTTCCCTCATAAACCAAATCTAGTCAGGTAAGACGTTTAGACAAGGGTCATACATCAGGTTTCCTGTTTAGAAGGACAGGAAAGTACAGAATGAAGACTGCATGCATGTGTTCGTAAGACATAATTCTGTAACTGACACTGTCATATTTAGCTCAAACCTTTTCAAACTATCACATGAAAAAGGAACACAAAATCTTGTCTCGGAGCTACTAGGCCTTCTGGAGGGGTAGAAAAACCTGTCATGTACACCTGAGACACTATAAATTCTTCTTTCTGTGCCGCAAGTAGGTATTCTACTCTATTCTTCATTCTACAAAATACAGACAAAATGCAAACACAGAAATGGTATAATTTCTGAGCCCCAAAAGCTGTTCTTCCAGTTAGCAATCAATAATTGTAGAGGGGATGGAGAGTGCCGAGAAAAGTATTCTGAACCAGAAGTGAATCCAGTAAGCCCACACACTTGGTGTCAATTGAATAAGCGTTCCCTAAGGGTCTGATGCATGCCGGGCACCGTGTCCCAGAGGAAACACGTCAGAAGTCACTGCCTGTTGGGAGCTTCGCACTCAAAGACAAATTACTCTCTAAGAAACAACGCCAACCAAAGTCCATGACCTAACCTGCATTTTTTCCCAAAAAAGATGATTTGTACATAGAGATTATTTTTTGCTGCCTCACTTTCATTTATAAGAAAGTCCTCTGAAACCACAAAATTTCATTTTCCACTCCTTTCATCAGTTTGCTTAATAGTTTGGGTTACTTATCAGTTTCTATCAGTCCTTAAAAATTTCAAGTCATATTTAATTTCAACAAAAGTGGTTAACACTGGGTGCTACACAAGAGCGCCCGTAAGCTCTGTAGTGCCAAAGACGGAACACCTGTCTCACTCTGTCACCACAGCAATCCCCGACTCGCGGTTAAGCATCAGGAGTAGAATACTAAACAGAACCAGACAGTTCCTGCTCCCACTGAGTTCACACTGAGACAGACAGTAATCAAAGAATCAGTAACTAGTAAATGACTGAATAATCCCATCAGCAAATGTAAAACAATAACTGTGTCCCTGCCATGAAGAGAAGCACGAGGCACTCTGAGAAGCTCCAACAGCTTCTGACTTGGTCTTAAGCAGTCTAGCAAGGCTTCCCTGAGGAAAGTAGAAGTGATGCTGAGATGCGATCCGAAGGATGAACAGGAGAGAGAGGAAACAGTCTAAGCAACTGCAGCATAACAGTGGTAGCAGTGGTTCTATCAGTCACAGAAAGAGCTGCAAACATTGTTAATTTGGGGACATTTTCTTTTTTTCCAAACTTATCCTCGGCTTTCATTCTCAAAGTGACAGTAAACCAAACTGTCCATACTACATGGATGCTATTTTAACTTCTCAATCAGCAAGGTCTCCCCAAAATTCCAATCAAAGGAAAGAACAGAGTACAGAGAGTTAGAAACAACTTCAATTCCTGTAATACCAAAGCTGTGCTCTAGGGTTTCCCAAGGTCACCTCCAGGGAAGATGGTCTAGGTGGGAGTCTGGACTGGCACCAGCTGACCCTCAAGTAAATTCCTGAAGGGTTTAGAAAAATCTTGGAGCAAATTCAGGAGTCTAGCCCATTCTGAAATAGGTAAAAGCTAGACTATATATATCACAGGGGATCAGATGATCAAGTTCTCAAACTGAGCCAGACTTTCTGAAGTTTGGAGGATACAGGGCTGTTTCAAACACATTTCCTCCAACCTGCTGGTTCTATTACTGCTACCCCCCAAATGAGTCCTTAACAACATCTGTAGGGTTTCCATGGAACCAGACCAGCTGGAAATGTGCAGCCTTCAAAAACACCAACCAACTAAATAAAACCAATAGATTTCTATTTAATACTCTCTGCCTTATCCAAATTTCCATGTGGCCAAGACCATAACCGTGACTTCTACAAGGTTACTAGCACTTAAGGCAGTGGTAAAGAACAATGACTATGAACCAAACAGACCCATGTTCATATCTTAGCTCTATCATTGACTGGAAATTTGGGAAAAGTTACTTAAATTCTCTAAGTGTCCATGAAAAACGGGGAAACATGACTCAATGGACACTTGCTGATTTGGGGCTCCTCACCAAGAACAACTTCCCACTTAGGGGAAACCCTTGCTGTGTGCCAGAGGTAGGGGGACACATAGGCCCCGTCCCTCCAAGCTGGCAACAAAGGCCATGTGACCTAAGCTTGGCCGCTTGATGCTCCAAAAGGAGGGATATAAAGACACAGGGTGAGTGACAGAGCATCCCTGTTACAGCAGACGTGGAAGCTACAGGTCCTAACCACACCTTTCCCATGGATGCAACTTGGCACTTTCCTCTGCTGGCTGCCTGCTTTGGTTGGAGCCTATGTTCCTACTATGACTCTCAAATAGCCTCTCCTTCCATTTTGTGAACTAACTGACAACCTTCCAATAAATTCCTTTCACCCTTAAGTTACCGAGGTTCAGTTTCCATTTTCTGTATAGCCAAGAATCCTGGCTCTTACAAATAATGTTGTGGCAGACAGTAGAGAGGAAAGACAGAGGAGGAACTTAGAGATGCAAGTGACATATTTGTGGTAACTGGAGAGTAAAGCTAGATCCTGATGCTCTGGAAGACTTGAGATCTCAAAGTACTCCTGTCCAAGTTTCATGAAGCAAACAATAAAGTAGCTCAAGCCAAACTTTTGTTCCAGTAACAAAGATTAAGATGACCCTGATACCGTTTAAGCCTGAGCCGCCAAATCATAAATAATCAACAAAACATGCTTGTTCCCTGTGCCTTAAACACCTTCCCACCACTCCCACCACACCCCAACCCCCCAGCCACCTCTGCTCATCTGTCCCCACCACTACAATGCTCCCCTAGTCCCTGGAGAAAATATTCCACAGAACCTGAATTAATAAATTAAAACGTGAGGTTACTTTTCTAGATGAAAGCTTCCTTCACTTCTTACTTAGATAAAAATTAAAGTTATTCTGATAAATGAAATGGTTTTCAAGTTAGCAGTGCTCGTTCAAGGGATCCTTAGAGCTGGCCAAGTGTGTGGGAGAAATTTATAGCATCCTCCAATACATACTACTAACTCTTGGATATGAAAAACAATCCAATACGCATTCTTATGTAAGAGGGACCAATAAATGGAAACAGAGAATCTAAGACAGATAACGTTAAAAAGGGACCTGAGCCAGGCTGTGCAATTCTCAAATTCTCTGGGGATAAAACTACCCCTAAGAAGAGTAAAGATCTCCAGTAGAAGGAAAGAGCCTCTTTACAAAGAACAGCAATAACAAAGGGGGTGAGAGCTAACATCACAGTGATATGCAGACCCCAGCTTGGGCTGACGAGCAAGCGGAAGGCTGACAATCTAAATTAAATGTTAATATCGCCAAGAGGAAGCTGCAGACACAACAGTACTGATACCTGACAGCCCCAGAGGAGCCTTGCAGACAGCACAGTGCAAGCGAGAGGGAAGAGAGTCACAGGTAATGGCATCTCTCATGCCTCCTGTCACAATACCTGAGAAACACAGCTGGGTAAGACATCAAACACTTCAGAACCACACTGTGAGACTCCTTCTAGGTACTTCAGAAGACCCCTGAGGGGTGCCATAGAACTATGGACAACCTCCATCTACTCCCTTTTAGGGTGCATTTTTATTATGCTATAACTGATACATACAAAATAATATATGTAATGTTTATGCAAGATATTCAACATAATAATAAAAACATAAACACCTTTCAAAGCCCCATTCCCAGTATGTGAATAGAATATGACCATCACCATTAAAACTTCCTGGGGTCCTAGCCCACTTCTTCTGCTCTTCCTCTGACTAAGCACTCTGGAAAACAATCTGGCATGACCTCGTAAAGGTGGCTTTGTCTACCTTATGACCTGGGAGTTCTTCTCTCAGAACTATACTCTAGAAAAACTCTTACACATATGCTGTAGGAGACGAGTTTAAAAATGTCACTGTTTGTAACAGGAAAGCATGGGAAACTATTCAAATAATTAAATTACGATAACTTCACACGACACAACAGCATATTTTCCATTGTGAAGCAGGTTTTGTGACAGGAGAGAACGGGCAAGGAACATCCCTGGGTGGACCCTGTGCTGGGCTGCCCACATTCCCTTTCAGGAAGGAAGGACACATACCACCTCACCCGTTCGTCCTCCCTGAGAACTGTCCTGAGCTGAAGAAGCTGCCTGGCCCAAGTTCAGTGCCCCTAGGGAGGGATGACCTCCAGCTGACGCTGGGTCAGTGGCTGCCTAGTCCCTTGCCCCCACTGCAAGGCAGCTCTGAAGGGCCACCTCTTGGTTTCAGAGCTCCACAAGGCTCCGCTGAGGCCTCAGGTGAGACTGCATCACAGGGCGACTCCTTCTCCTCTCTCCTCCACAGCACCCCCTCAGCCCCAGCCTCCCTGGGGTGATCTGGAGACCCCTCCCCAATGAACTCCCTACAAGTTCATCTTTGACTCACAGTGTGCTTCCCAGGGAACTCCATAGATACCAGAAACTTCACTAACATTATTTCATTTGATCCTTATGACAAACCCTACTAGGTAGATACTCCTAATCTCATTTTAGACATAGGTTTCAGAGAAGTTAGCTGAATTGCCTAAAGTCATTCAGCTACAATAGGGACTTGAATTCAGTGATGAAGCTACTAAGATCCTGAAAGCTGTGCTCTTTCATGACTCTGTGTGGCTTATTTCACTAAGCACTTTGCTTAGCTTGTGTTAGTACACATTCCTATAAGCAAACAAAACTGCATTTCTTTTAAAATATTCTTTAATTTAGGTACTAATTGTAATTTTCCACCAGAATTATCAAGGTTTTACTATATTACAGTAATATGGTATCACAATCACCCATCAAGTCATGATGAGTTTACTAGTTTGTGAAAATAAGTTTAAATTAAAACTATGTACTTTTTATTGAGCCAGTTCTAAGAAATCTTGCTCCACCACTTTTATTCATTTTGACTAGGATAAGGGAGAGGTATTCAGCCTCAAATCATAACATCATTAGTTCTGAGGAAAAGTTTAGGGCAGACCTGTCCAGTAGAAATACAACGAAAATCACACGCATAACTTAAAATTTTCTAGTAACTTCATTAAAGTGAGTAAAAAGCAAACAGGTGAAATTAACTTTAATAGTACATTTTATTTAGCCTGATATATCCAAAACATTATCATTTCAACATGCAACCAATACAAAAAATTAGTGAGCTATTTTACTTTTTTTTTCTGCTTCAACTGGTGTGCATTTCATACCCACAGAGCATCTCACTTTGGACTAGCCAGGTATCAGGTGCTCAGTTGCCACATGGGGCCCGTGGCCACAGTACTGGAGAGAGCAGGTGAAGGGGGCAGAGCAGAACACAAAGGGCTCATTAGGAGATCTGAGAATTTGCAGTGTTTCTACTATCCGCTCCCTTTCTAGTCAACAATAAATCTACATGACAATTGATAAAGTTCATCATAAAATATTTTCTCTCAAATATGAGGCCTGTCTCCTTGATGATCTATTTAAAAAAGAGCAACTTACAGAACAGTCTAGAGAAATAGTTCTTTCATTTATAGTTATTGAGGTCTGAGGTCCATGATGGACTAAAATATAATTTCTTTGCTAGCAGAAGTAGACTTGGGATCATTTTATCTTCTTAGAGTATTAGTCTTATTATTTTTTTAAAAAAAAATAATGGGCAGAAGGTCCCAAAGCTCTGCCTCTGATGACCTGAACGACCTTCAGCAAAAGCTCTCAATTTTTTAGGGGCCCTGCATTCTTCATCTGTGAAGTCTAAGTGGTGGATAAGACAATCTCTATAGTTCCTTCCAGAATCAGCATTTTGTAAACTAAGTGGTAGAGTCTAATGAGCAAACCGTCTTCTGAAAAGTAACCAAAAATTAATCTTATTGTTGTACTGCTTTTTCCTGAGAAAAAGTTGTACATTATTTATCTATTGAGGTAAACTAAATGTTGTCCCCCAAAAATGTCTGCATTGTAATCCCCGGATTAGAAGATTTTTATGTTGCTCTGTGAATATGTTACTGTATACGGCAAAAAGGACTTTGAAGATGTGATTAAGTTATGGGTTCCGAGGTGGGAAGATTATCCTAGGTTATCTCAGTGGGCACAATGGAATCCTAAGGATTTTTATGAGAGAGAAATAGGAGGGTCAGAGGAAATACAACAACAGAAGCAGGGCTTACTACATTTTTGATGTTTGAAGACATTTAGCTTATGGTAATTTGTTACAACAGCAATAGGAAACTAACACACCTATATATCATACAAGCATCACCCTAGATGTATGTCTCTGCGGCTTCTTTATCAGAAGTAGGTGTACTGATTTCTAACGAATACTTCTATTTCATTAGGATTGATAGGTTTTATTTTGGTTCTTACAGAAGAGAACAACAACAACATCTGAGATAAGTACCAATAAAAAATAGCACTAGTTCTCTCTAGCCAGCCCTGGTGGTCTAACGATTATGATCTAACATTCTTACTGCCAAGGCCCGGGTCCCTTTCCCGGTCAGGGAACCACACCACCCATCTGTTGGTTGTCACACTGTGGCAGCTGAGTGTTGCTGTGATGCTGAAGTTTTGCCACCAATATTTCAAATACCAGCAGGGTCACCCATGGTGGACAGGTTTCAGCAGGGCTTCCAGACTAAGACAGACTAGGAAGAAGGACCTGGACATCCACTTCTGACAAGAGTGGCCATGAAAATCCTACAAATAGCAGCAAAGCATTGTCTGATATAGCACCGGAAGGTGAGAGGATGGTGCAAAAGACTGGGGCAGTGCTCCATTCTGCTGTACAAAAGGGCGCTGGGAGTCAGAATTGACTTGATGGCACTAACAACAAAGCTTTTCCTAGAAAATATGCAGGAATATTGACATTTAAAATTACCATTAAAGAAGATAGCTAGTTTATATTAAAACCAATGTATCTGAGAGCATCTGAAGACCCAAAAAAGAAACCTCCTTCAAACAGGCTCAACAGGAAATGGATGAAAAGATGATCTGGTGCAGCAGAGACATCCCTCGCTGCTTGTCAATCAGAATCCCTCTTCCTCTCCATCGTATGGAGTTGCTGCTGGGAATATTCAGAGGCAGTTTCTCAGCTCTGGTTGCAGCTAGATGTTTGTCAACGGAGTGCGAGTGGAAGGAACACGTGCCACTTCCAGGACGAGCTTTTTAAGAGCCATTGTCCTCTACTCCACGCTCCCTTCCCTTTCACACGCCAGACACAGAGAAGTTAGGGTGTTCCTGCGGATGATGAAGCCTCAAATGGAAAGAGGCGGCTATGTTTCTGCACAGAAGAAAGCAACCTAGTGACCAGGAATATCTAGCGTGGACAACCGGATAAGCAAGAAACAAACCTCTGCTGTGTCGGAGCCATTACACAATTTGAGATCATTTGCTATACAGCAAGTTAGCCTACCCAGATTGATACATCTCGCCACAGTTAAGAAAGAAGACCCAACGTCTGGCTCTTGAGTTTACTTCCATGGTGACAACAATTCATGGTACGTGGCAAAAACTGTGGCTTCATATTTAGTGAGTTGACTAATCTACTCACTTGGTCAGTTACTCTACATGAAGGAGAGTTTCCTCAGAAAATGTTTGCTGAGGTGTTTATAATTCCTGGTGACAATTTCAGGTAATGTAAGAACTCCTGGGCAATGCATGATGATAAGAGAAAAATAAAAGGAACTCAAATGGTAAAAAAGATAAATTAATCGTAAGAAAATTTTGGATAAGCTTATTGAGATAGAGAATGGGTATGTGTAAGGGGGTGAAAAGCAACATGTGAAGCATTTCAATTACTTCTATTATTTAAAGTTCATCAGGGTTCTTCCAAGTATTACACATTACACAAACTGTAACGAGGCCTTAAAAAACAAAAATCAAGCTATGGATTCTGCTCTTACTTCTTCCTTTCTTTACTAAGCCTGCCGGCAAATGGTACACTTTTAAAATTTGTTCCTAAGTATAAAATTTTCCCCACAAGCAGTTAATCAGCAAAATTCCTGGAAAATTTTCATGTCAGGCTTCCTCAGTTGCAAGGGCATTTGATGGACTCTTACTTCAGTCAAACCTGTATCATCTTCCTAGGCCGAGAGTTGGAGAAATGGGATCTGAATTTAACACCCATCTTCTGGGGCTCTCATATTATCATTAAACTTAACATATCTTTTAAAAACAAAAACCAGATAATAATACAGCAACTCTCCCTGTTTCCCTTTGAAAACAGATTCCTAAATTTAATCACTCAGATATAATTTAAAAGGTACATGAAGTACGAGAATTTATTAAATAGGCTGTTAGAAGTATGAATATTTTATAGAACCTCATGACTGAGTCATCAAAAGGGTACATATTTACATTAATAATATGAAATGTCCTTTCTCGAGCATGGCAGTTTTCTTTTGGATCGTGTTCTTAAGACATAGAGCACCACTTAAACAGCGTGAGCGCTGCTGAGAGGCCACACCCCACGTCTGTCAGCTTACAGCTTTTGCCACACTTCTAATAACTGGAAAACTATGTTTGAGAAAAATCAGCAATTTGCTGTGGGAGCTAAGACCAAGCAGAAGCACAACGTGGTCATTCAGCAGGCCTCCTGCAGGCCTGCAGGATGGAATAAGAGCTTCTAGGCAGCTGTTCAGGGGTCTATAACTTTATCATTATACATAGTTACCTATTTGTAAATTTATGAACTCTGGAGAATAAGGATTTAAGGAAACTTCACTTTATAAAACAAGAACATTTAAAGGCTCATTTCCCCATCAAAAGACAAACAAACAGGGCCAGCCCGGTGGCCAAGTGGTTAAGTTCGGCATGCTCTGGGTTTGGTTTCTGGGCGCAGACTTATACCACTCATCTATCAGCAGCCATGCAGTGACGGCAGCTCACGCACGAAAGAGAGGAAGACTGGCAACAGATGTTAGCTCAGGGTGAATCTTCCTCAGCAAAAAATACCCCAAAACCAAAAACAGGCCAGATATATAAAACAATGCAGAAAAGACAACTTTTATTCAAGAGGATAACAAGGCCAAAAAGTTACTACAGAATTTTCCCAAGACACCAAAACAAGGGCAGAAATGGGAACAGAAGCCAAGTCTCTAGACCTCTAGACTCCAAGACCAATGGAGTCCCACCCATGGAATACTGCACCCTCCCTTCCTCCTGTCTTCTTTTCATCTTTCTTTCTTTCTTTCCGTCTGCGTAGGTCTAAGGAAGCAGTAGCACAGAAAGTGTGCGGGACTGAGATTCAAAACACCTGAGTGAAGTTGAAGCAATGCCATTGTCCTGCTACACGGCCTTGGAAGAATGCGTTCACATCTCCAGGACTCAGTTCACTCATCTGTTCAGAAGGTATGATCTTCAAGGTCCTTACAGAATTAAAGTTCCACAATTTCATCAAATAACATTTTAGCTTAAATACTGTAACTAAAAATATTTTTTGGTCACAGGAAATGATAAGTATTTTGAGTTGGTATGAAAAATTTCAATGACAAAGCAAGTTCTACTCAGCTTGTAAGGAATTTTAAACTCATATAGTAATCTGTTTTAACAAGTCCTTATGTGAAGACTGCACAACTTAAAACCTAGCATATAGTAAGGAATCTTTTATACAGGGCAAAACCCTTATATCGATTATCAACAGAGTATAAATGATCATTTATATTACAGTCCAGTTAAAACCAAACGTACGTGTGCTAACGTCATCATATGAGTTAAGTGCTTCACTGTAGAAAGAAACAAAAAAGTGGCTTCCTAACAGTGTTCAAAAAATAAATTCCAAGATGTTTAAAAGGATATACACATGGATCTGTCAAGTTGAATTTTCTCCAAATGCACTGAGTTTATTTGGTAATGTTTAATGTTTGTCTTTTAAGTGGATATTTACTTTTAAAATGGAATTATTCACCAACTGCAAGAGATTTACAATAGTATAGCCATCAGCGTTGCCAAGGGTGTAAAAAGCTACTTACAAAATGGAAACTTAGACAATATTTCATCTCAAACTTTTTCAATCTAACAAAAACTAATCACAAAAATGTGTTTGGTGTAAAATATCATGTTCACAGGACCATTTATGGCTCTTGGGACTTTTTGCCTACAAATTATATGAAAATTATGTGAAAGAACTGAAAATAAAAGGAGAAACAAAAGACTCTTTAAGATCCTATTAGTTTTAACATTTTACTTCTCAAGGCAGACTGTTTCCCAGGAATTGTGGGGTTCACTTCAGATAGTGAGTGACACTTACTCCTGCCAGGTATCACACTGATAACTCAACCCTTTGTAGAGGAAGGTTGAAATGAGCCATTTGTAACCAACAGTTCTTCCTAAATGTTTAAGATCATTTTGTAATATATGGAACTGTTTGTAACTCCATCTCTCAGATCCACATTCTCTCCAGTAACGACAAAACATGACCTGATTAGTTAAATAAATTATACTGAGGCAATATAGTACAGGGGTAAAGAAAGATGAGGAGGTGGGAATGTGTCATTTACTACTTGGGGAATCTTGGGCTACTTATGCACTACTATATATTTCAGATTTCAATTCTATCAAATAGGAAAACTTTATGTGCATGTATATGTATGTAATCTACTTGTGTGTTGTTCCCAGAGTTACTCTGAGTCCCAGAGTTTCCAGATAGAAATCACTAAAAATATTAGCTTATTTGCTATAATCATCAACAGTGTGGTATTGGCAGAAAAACAGACACAAAGATCAATGGAACAGAATTGAGAGCCCAGAATTAAACCCTTGCATATATGGATAATTGATTTATGACAAAGGAGCCAAGAATGTAAAATGGAGAAAGGAAAGTGTCTTCGATATATGGCATTGGGAAAACTGGACAGCCACATGCAAAAGAATGAAACTAGACCACCATCTTACACCATGCACAAACATTAACTCAAAGTGAATTAAAGACTTGAATGTAAGACCTGAAACCATAAAACTCCTAGAAGAAAACACAGGCTTACTGACAAGCTCCTTGACATCAGTCTTAGCGGATTTGACTCCAATGGCAAAGGAAACAAAAGCAAAAATAAACAAATGGGACTATATCAAACTAAAAAACTTCTGCACAGCAAAGGAAACCATCAACAAAACGAAAAGGCAACCTGCTGAATGGGAGAAGATATTTGCAAATCATATATCTGATAAAGGGGTAATCTCCAAAATATATAAAGAACTCATACAACTCAACAACAAAAAAATGGGCAGAGAATCTGAAAAGACATTTTTCCATAGAAGACATACAGATGACCAAAAGGCACAAGAAAATATGTTCAACTTCACTAATAATCAGGGAAACTCAAATCAAAACCACAATGAGATATCACCTCACAACTGTTGGAGTGGCTAGTATCAAAAAGACAAGAAATACAAGTGCTGGAAAAGATGTGGAGAAAAGGGAACCATCATACACCACTAGTGGGAATGTAAACTGGTGCAGCCCCTATGGAGAACAGTATGGAAGTTCCTCAGAAAATTAAGAACAGAACTACCTTATGACCCAGCTATTCCACTTCCAGGAATTTATACAAAGAACATGAAAACACTAATTTGAAAGACATATGCACCCCCCATGTTCACTGCTGCATTATTTACAATAGCCAAGATATGGAAACAACCTAAGTGTCCACTGACAGTTGAGATGGATAAAGGAGATGTGGTATATATACACAATAGAATACTACTCAGCCATAAAAAAGATGAAATCTGGACAGACCTTGAGGGTATTATGCTAAGCGACGTAAGTCAGATGGAAAAAGACAAATACTGTGTGATTTCACTCATATGTGGAAGATAAACAAAAAAACCCCCAAACAAACAAAACAAAAACAAATTCATAGATACAGACAAAAGACTGGTGGTTACCAGAGGAGAAGAGGATTGAGGGCTGGCAAAATGGGTAAAAGGGGTCAACTGCACGGTGACAGATGGAAACTAGACTTTTGGTGGTGAGCACGCTGTAGTGTATACAGAGGTTGAATTACGATGTTGTACACCTGAAACTTATGCAATGTTATAAACCAATGTTACCTCAGAAAAAAAATGTTAGCTTATTTGTAAAACATCTATATCTTAAGTAGTACTCTCTACAAAAAGCACTTTATTGTTTTGTGCACTGCCTGCTAGGGCCATTTTCATGTTCTTCTAAAATGTCTTTCTATCTCTTTTCTGATGCTTTCCTGATCGCTGCGTTTTCGTGAGGACAAGAAATCCTAGCAGGAGAAACTCATCCTCTTCGCCAGGGTCAAGAGCTGGATGAAGTGCGCTTTAATTCTTTGCTGCTAGGATGCACTAAAAAGAAGGTAACAACACCAGCAGTGCCTGAACTTTCTCACAATTCTCTTGGTGACAGGGGTCTTTTCTCCTTGAGGAATTCACAGTCTAGGAACCACGGCAGAGATTTTCTCCCACAGTGCATTCTGTGGCCGTGAAACAGAGTGAAGCTCACTGACCAATAAGCAGATGAAACCCGAAGCTGCTCAGAACCCACCAGCTTGGGGAGAGATTGCCCAGAGCTATGCTGAGTAACTGTTCACTCCAAGGTGCCTAAAGGTGCTTAGTCAGACTTTCAGGAGGTTGAAATCAAAACTGCTTCCCGTCAATTCTTCATTATCATGAGATTATTTGAACTCTGAGGGGATCAAGCATTTACTTTTCAAGGAAAAGTTTAAAACAAACTTCAAGAATACAAATAACTAACAATGTGCCATTTTTGTTGGTGTAAATAATCACCCACAGAAAAGAGACCGCCACATGGGAGAATTACCCCGGAAGTGGAATTGTTAAATACATGCAAATGATGTCCACAGAAGACTAGGCGGCAATAGTACAATGGATGCTATTTCTAAAAGGCCAGTTGCAACTTTAGCAGGATTAGCAACTTTAGTTTTTTTATAAAAAGTAAAATAACATGAGTGTATTCCTAATGAGAATATCTACTAAGCCTGAAAATCAGTAAGTAAATCTTGCATTTGAAGACTACATGAATAGAAATACACGCAGTTGAGTCTCAAAGCAATCATTTTCCGAATTTGGCATAAAGTATATTGACAATAAATTTCACATTAATCAAAGGTCTTTTAACCCTGAAAATACTGTACCATCACTGGTTCCTAAAATTGTGGCACTGGTTTCAAAAAGCAGCTGATTCATCAAAAAGGAACTTCCTGGCAGATAAGATCTAAAACAAAGATGCCAAAAAGATGAAAAAGCAAAAATCAAAGTAAAGCATAAGGTACCAAAATGTTGCTTCCCAACTGAAAACAGATACATTTGTCTTTTCTTCAAACACTAACTTCACTGCCCCTGAAATAAAGATCATTTGCTTTATTCTGAACATTTTTCTCTCTTAGTAGACTATAAATGGAGAATTCTCCCTTATGAGAGGACCAGTTCTGGGAAGATGAAATTCTGAGAAACAGACACTGAGTGCAAAGGAAAATAAGCGCATCTCAGTGCTCGCTGCTCTTTCTGTGAGTTTCCCTCTTGGTCCCGTGCAGTTACAGAGAGACTGTCTACCTAGTCCTATTGCTTCCATTTTCTTTCTTCTCTCTACCCCATTCTACCTTTGCAGAACATACTATGCATAATGTCTTTGCCCTGCTTAAGATTTAAAAACTGAAAGTTTAAAAAACAACATACATAAAGGCAAGCTAGAAAAAATATAAGCAGCATATATGACAGACACGGGTAAAAAAGTTCTTAAAATTACAAATTTTAGGGCTCAATTAGAAAAAACATGAAAATTCCATTTTAAAAAACTGGAAAAAAGAATACACAGGCAATTCAAAAATGAAGAAATACTAATGTTCAACAAACATAATGTTCAAAAATAATATTTTCACCTATCAAACTGGTCCAGAAATAGTACAGAATAGCCTCTCTGGAGGACAATTTTATAAAACAAATAAAAAGAACTAAAAATATGCATTTATATTTGACTCAGTAATTCCTAAGGAAATAATTGAAGAAATGAAAAACTTTTAAACAGTTGTTTAAAGTAGCAAAAACTACAAACAATCAAAATGCCTACTAAGAGAGGACTGGTTAAATAACTTATGGTATATATAATGGTACATAGCGCAAGCGTCAACATTCTACTGAAATATACTGACGTGAAAAATTTTTCAAATATATGAATTGGAAAAAAGAGATCACAACCACTTAACCTCGTGTCCATTTATAGCCGTACTGTAAAAGTTCTAAAGACGGCAGCGTAGGCTGTGGTTGGATGACTCTCATTTGGGGAGGGGGTGAGTTTATTTTGCCTCTGGAAAAAAGTGTGTGTTCACAAAAAAAAACTCGAATGCGGTGGCTGTGTTATTGTCACAAGTGTATTTTATGTGTAGAGAAAGGGATTATTTGTGACCACAACTATCATAACTTATATTACTTTTCACAAACACCTACCATACACCCTACTCCCAAGGCTTCCCAAGGAAGCCCTCCCACTCCATTGATGTCAGCCACAGCCACGTAACCTGCTGTGGCCAGGAGAATATGAGCAAATACGATCGATGGCACATTCCAGTGGAAGCTTTCCATGCATCGTGAGGTTGGGCTCAGCCTCTCCTGTGCTCCTTCTACCACAAGAATGGGCTTGTTCACAGAGGGACCACTCCTTCAGGCTGGATCTCCGAATGAGAAAACACTTGGAGCACAGCAGAGCTCAGCCATAGCCTTCCCACAGTCACCAATATGTAATGGGAGAGGGAAATAAATATCTACTTGATTTAAGTCATTAGATTTGGGGGCTGTTTGCTACATAGCAAAGCTATTTAATAAATACATAATGCAACACTATTCTGCAAAATGTCATTATGGGAGAATTTTTTCTGTTGTTTTGCTTATCCGTATTTCCTAATTTTTCTACTGTAACTATGTATTACATAACCACACAGTAGTTTAAAAAAGAAACAAGATAGCTCAACAAGCTGGAAGGATTCACTTTAACTTGACTGAAAGTATTACAATATCAAAAGGAATACTCATTGTCAGCTATTTGTCAGCCAAGTTAGAAAAGCAAAAGAGCCACACACAGGAGCACTGGCAGTGCCCATCTGTGCACAGTCCAGGGGAGAAGCAGCCTTAGCTAATGGGTTTGGTATATTTTTGGCCCAGTTTGCAATCTCCTACGATAGAGATGGATACAGAAGCTGCAGCTAAGGAACTCCAAGGTAAGTGGTCCACCGTGAAACCTGACATTGGAAATGGCTCTATTGAGCTGCCTCAGCTCAACAATACGAACCGTTCAATTCATCTGACTCCCTTTGTCCTGATGCCACACCAGCTAAACAATCCCCTGAGTATTATATGGTTTCTTGGTAGTTTTACCTATTGGGAAAGAAATTCCTGATAAAACAGGCTCAGATAAAATGTATTTAAGTTAATAAATTGGCATTTAGATAACCACTTTTAGGAAAGAAAGCACCCAAAGAATCATTCAAAAGACACCTCAGAGCTCACCTGCCCCCTCTCCAGGAGACCTACTCTTCCTCTCTAACCCACAGCACTGCCCCCATGTGCCCTGCCCTGCTCTGTGCCAGGCGTATGAGACTTTTCCCCTGTAGAGGACTACAAGCTCCTTGAAACCTCCTATATTCCCCTGGTGAGCAGCAGCAGGTGAGGAGCAGATCCTCAAAAAATATTTGTGGAATTGATTTCTGACCACATTAATTTGGCAGTTTCAGGCAGGGAGCTTTAGGGTTTATGGGTAGTAGCCCCACAGCAAACACATTTACTACTGTTGCCAGAGTCCTGAGCACTTTTTCTTTTTCTTTTCTTTTTTCTTTTTTTTTTTGCTGAGGAAGATTAGCCCTGAGCTAACTAACATCTGTGCCAATCTTCCTCCACTTTGTTTGTGGGATGCCTCCACAGCATGGCTCTCGAGTAGAGTAGGTCTGTGCCAGGGATCCAAACCCGTGAAGCCAGGCTGCAAAAGCGGAGCACCCAACTCAACCACTACACCATGAGCCAGCCATGAGCAGTTTTTTATAAATTACCTCATAAAAACAAAAAGTACAAGACTATGGGATAAAGACCATCATCACACACATGTTCCAGATGAGACACAAGGCTCAGACAATTAATAACATGCCCAGGGTCAGAGCTGCACAGCTGGGATGCAGAGCCCACAAGGCAGCCTTGCGTGCGCTGCCTCTTGCTAATTTAGCCATTATAATGTGAGGCCCACTGGAAATGTAACGGGAGAGAGAAACTACCATGCTCCAACTCAGAACAGTACAGTGTGGGACTGGAACGTTTGGGATGGGAAGTAAGAGCCCCAGAGAGGCACGTTGAGTAAAAACAGACGCCAGCTGTCCTCCGGAGAGGCCAGGACCTGCGGTTGTGTTAGTGGAGCAGGACGTTAGAGTTCTGGGCAAGAGCTGAATTTCTAAGGACAACAGAGGACACGTGGGTCTTTGCCACCGACATTCTCCTTCTCCGCTCTTGGCCCAAGCAACAACCAACCTTGCCACCATCATGACAATCAGGTAAAGCATACTCACTGACAATGCTGGCAAGGGTGCCCAGCCTCCCTCCGGAGGCAGGGAAAGTGGGAGAGAGATGGAAGAATCATGTCGGACTGCCAGTTTAACGAGGCCCGCTTCCATCCTCAGACTTACTCTTTCTTCCTCTTTTACACATATGACAGTGAGAAAAGACTTAGAAAAATCGCAGTAAAGCTCCTCTCCTCTCCCGGTGAGCCAGGGATGATGATAAGCGATGCTCAGAGCTGCCCCGACAGGCTACGTAAGAGCCTATGGAAAGGCATCCGGCCAGCTCGCCCGAAGCCTACACTGCGCCTCCTCACGTCCCAGCTGTGCGAAAACGGACACAGCTTCAGAGGCCAGCTCTGGGCCTAGCGTTTTAAAAGTCATAAGTCAGTCTCCCCACAGACCAATTTCTAAGGTCCAGTCTTAGCAGCACCTCTGGGGAAGCTGTCACTGATGACCTGCAGGGCACATGATATCTCTCTGTGTGGTTCACGAAACTTTTGCTCCAATCTTCAGTCAGAAGTAACGTTTACATCAGGATCTAGCACATGTAAGACATACGTATTTATGTGAAGCAGAAGTTTCAGAAAGCAATCCTTCCCTCCCCATGCGTACGACATTCTTTTCTATTCCATTTTAATAAAATAAATGCTAGCCACAAAACACTGAATTAATTTAATGATCCACTAACCTGTAATTTGAAAAGTACTGGTCTAGATTAAGCAATCTAAAAAAACCCTATTTTAGGACATTTATTTTATTAATGTATGCACATAAGTTATATAAGTAACATAATTACATAAGTAATTAGTTTGTAAACTGACAGTAATTTTAATGCAATTTATTTCTAGAGACTAGAAGCCTTTAGACTTAATTTCATATGCTAAATGTAACAGAATTCTTTTAAAGGAAATCTCTTGAAAGTGTTTCTGGAACCTAAGTATCAGTTCTCTGCCTTGGTCTTACAATCAGTCTATGGCAGCAAGTGAATACAGGGCATGACAAACACCCCCACTAACAACACTGGTCTTTCCTGAACCCCACTGCAGTCTCCAGTTTCTGTCTCAGTTCTCTAGGCAGCTACCCCAAAATGGAGTTGCCATGTAAGTCCATTCAACACGGATTTACTGAGACCCTACCAGGTGCCCAGCACTGCTCTGGGTATGGATGGGCACAGCGGTAAAAACACAGCCTCTACCCTCACGGAACACAGACTGTCATGAGGGAGGCATGGAAGTCCGGCCAGGGTGCTCACGCGCTCTGAAGAACATACAGCAGGTAACAGAACGGAGTGGGGGGTAAGTGTGGCTGGAGAGGGAGGCACAGCAGGAATACTGGTCAAGGTGCAAGCGGCAGGAACAGAATCCACTCAGCTAAGTTAACACTGTGATTTACCAGATACCAAACAATTTACAGATTGCTGGAAAGGCTGAAGAGAAAGTCCAGGCTGAGAATCCAGGAAATAAGCCGTCCCGGAGAACTGCACTGCTGCAGGATCCACAGCCTGGCCACAATCAGGACGGCACCACCTCCAGAACCGCCTGGCCTCTAATGTAATCGGCACCCCACATCCTGCCTCTGGATAGGCGGACAAGCTACAGACATTTGCACGTCTGTCACAGAAGCCACAGAAAACTGAAACCCCAGTCAAACAGCAACGTTACCACAGGCAAGACAGCCCTCCTGATGGCCCACGCTCACCTCACACATGCCACATGGGTAACCTAAACCACATACTGGAACCCAGGCAGCAAGGGAGAAGGGAGATATGGCTTTCACCTCCCCAGGCACTGCAGTGGGACAGACGCCTCTAAGAGAATGTAACATTGGAGCAGGCCTCTGATTAAGGAGGAGGAGGCAACAGAAGGAAGAAGGGTCGAGTGTGGAACAATCAAAGGGCCGAGAGCTGGAACGTGCTTCGCGTATTCACACCGCAGCAAGAAGGCCAGGGTGGCTGAAGCTACGGCAGTGAGAGTCTGGCAAGAGATGAGGCGGAGGTGGGTGGGGGTGTGAGGGGCCAGATCACAGGAGCCCTGCAGACCTTAGTAAGGAGTATAAATTTATTTTTCTAAGTGTGGAGGGAAGTTATAGGATCAAGAGTTTTAAGCAGAGGAGTAACATGGTCTGATTAACCTTTATAATAGACCATCCTAGTTGTACAAACTATTCTCCATGTCTGAATGAAGTTAATGGCTTAAACACATACACACAGTTTAAAAATGCCTAATTGGATCTTGCATAGAATGAGAATTTCATAAACCAAAGGAAAGGCCTACAAGGTAATGTCTCTCAATGTATACCTCTGTCTGTTACAGAGACAGAGTGTGTATGAACACGGTCCTCTCTGCCTTCCCCAGGACCCGGAGGGCTGGCCCGGCCCCACAGATGTCTCCTGCCACTCCAAAGAGATGCGGCTCATCAAGGAAGTGCCTTTTTCTAAAGAAAATTCACACCTTTGGACCAAGAAAACCTGAGATTCTTCAAATGTGAAAAGATATTGCTGGTCAGAAAAGAAAACGAAAATTTGCAGCAGCACTGAAATCAGTCTTTTTTAAAGGAGTCCCAGTATCAAGAGAGGTTTTTTGTTTCCTTCTCCAACACACAATTGAAAAACAAAACAATAGGATGAAATCAAAATAAACAAATCACCAAAGTGAATCATGTTTCTCCTTAATTATTTTTTAGATAGTAAACATTTCGCTCTGACATTCTACTTACAACATACCTACATTTTGTAAGGAGTGGAGCCATAGAAGAAAATTATAATTTTAAAATGTCCAGAATGGGAGTGAGGGGAACCTGCAGTAAGCATACACCCAGTTTAGCATTGTCATGCTTCCGCCAGGAGCACCTCTGACTGGTTTGAACCTATGCATCATAACTGTGATCTCAATGTTCTACCTTAATTTGCTTTTCTTTTTACAATAATGTTTTAAGCTTTTGAGCCTAAACATATTTTGTTCCAATTAAAAAGAAAATGAAGTAGAATTGCAGAAAGGGAGTTGGTATTAAATATATTTGATATATTATCTATTATATATACTTGTATACTAGTTATTATATATATTTCTTTACCTTTTCTCCAAAGCAGCCACAATACTGGCTTTGATGAATTCCTGCCATTTTGACCGAGTCAGAAAGATAAAAAAGCATTACTTCCTTTGCTTTCTTTCCATACAGCCTGCCTTGATGATTTTTTTCATTCGTAAATTAAATCTGAACTAATCATCCTCTTTCCATTTCACACAAACTTTCGCCTTCCCCAGCTCCCCTATGAGCACCCCACTAGCTGAGGTGAGACCTGGTAAACAGAGAGCACAAAAGATGTTCCATGGGGTTAGACTAAATGTCAAAGACGGCTCAGAAGGGTACATGGCAGCAGCTTCCAAGAAGGCACCCAGTGAGCCCTGTCTCTGGGACTCTGGCTTTGGGGCGTCCCCTCCCGCCCTTGTGCCCGGTTTTAATATACTTTCTTCAAGGACGGTTGGTAGAAAGGGGATTTGTTCCATGGCTCCGACTGCCTCTTGCCTCCTATTGCTCCCATGTACACACTCCACCTCCACTTCCCTCCCAAGGTTATAGCAGATGCAGCAGTCTTTTACCCTCACATTCCTTATTTCATTCATTCCTCCATTCATTCATGTTCGTTTCTCTAGAATCACAGAGCAATGTGTCCCTGTAGTCTCATCTTATCCATTCAATGCTCAAATGACCTCCCCTGGCCGCCACAAGGAATTACAGAAGCAGAGCTCTGGCTTTAGCGGACTGTTGTATTTGGTTTTGTTTTGAGAGGAAGCAGAGGCAGGATGACAGAGGAAGATCACTGAGCTTCATCGGCAGACAAAAAGGACTAGAAGGAAATATTCAAAACATTATCACTGGGCTGTAGGAATACTGAACGCACTTTTAATACTTTAAAGACTTTCTATAACAAGTGTTTAATAAATTTTATAATCAGGAAAAATATTTACAGAAAGAAAACATGACTACTGTATGTATTCACATCCAAGCTGTGTTCTCGAGCATGAGCTCTTCCAAGACCAGGAACGTCATACTGTCTCAAGCAAAAGCCCTCAAAGCCCTCAGGGGGTGAAACGTGGTGGTGAGAGGAACGGGAAACACTGGTAGACGAAAGTAGGAAGTCAGGGAGATTTTCTAATTTAGAGAGATGAGTTTGAAAGTAGAGGAGTTTGGTGCAAAAAAACTAAACTAAAATGGGAAAAACAGGTCAAAAAAAAAAAAAAGGAACCAAGTGAGGGGAGCAGAGTTTAGCACAAATGACTAGACAATGTGCAAAAACAGACATCATGGAACTTCAGACTCCAGCTGACTGCCACAGACATCTGTAAACTGTCAGGCAACCGATGGAGAGATCTTGTGAGAATAAAGGACTATGGAATTGAGGTGACAACACAGTTATCCTAGATCAAGAGGAGGCTAAAAGGAAAGAATGAAAACAGGCTGTGACTTCTGACGCTCAAGCAGCCTGCTTCAGAGCACTGCCCTGTTGCGGCTGATAAGCAAGTTTCCAGAAGGCACCTTGGAAGAGGGAGATGAGTGGACGCCATTGAGACTGTCAAAGTAACAAGTTCCACAGGTAGCATATGTAAAGTTCCTCCTCACCAGACTTACTGGGGTATCTGTCAAAAGACAAAGTCCTTATGAAAATTTCAAAAATGTGAAATTGAGAGTCTGGCCTGAGGAAGTTACCAAATCCAGGCTTTTGCCTTATTCCATGTTTTAGAGAATTCCAAAGTAGAAGAACTTTCTCAAGCCACATAAGCAACACTGGAGGAAGCAGAAGACATCTTCAAAGGCACCTTCTTTATTAGGTGCTACTAGTCATCTTACTTTAAAACAACATTCAATCTGTATTAAACTAGAACAAAATACATACCACAGAATCTCATTCGAGAAAGACTTTCCCTTTTTTTTTGAGGAGGATTAGCCCTGAGCTAACATCTGCTGCCAATCCTCCTCTTTTTGCTGAGGAAGACTGGCCCTGAGCTAACATCCATGCCCATCTTCCTCTACTTTATAAGTGGGACGCCTACCACAGCATGGCTTGCCAAGCGGTGCCATGTCCGCCCCCAGGATCCGAACCAGAGAACCCTGGGTCGCCGAAGTGGAATGTGCAAACTTAACCGCTGTGCCACTGGCCTGGACCCTCAGCAAGACTTTAAAAGTCACTTATCCAAATATTCTTTTAGCTGAACCTCTTGTTCAATACCCCAACTAACTGCCCAGTCTATGCTTGAATACCTTCAGGCCAAGAAAGCCACTATTCACCGAGGTGCACATTTTATCTATGGACACCTCCAACTCTGAGAAAGACTGACTTGCTTGTTCTAGGATATTTTATTTTTATTCTTAAAATTGCCTACATCTACTCTTTTATGGTCAAGTAGTTCCACTTTAACCAAACAGCTTTTTCGGAGTACAGCACACATGTGTATGGCAAAAATGGAATCAGTCATCCTCTTACATTTTATTTTGCCAAGGATTTTTGAGGTAATAGGTAAGAAAGCAGTTTGTACACCATAAACTATATACTAACACATAGGTTTAAAAAACACAAATCATATCTCTTCTGCTCATAGCGATGTAAGTGTTATATTTCTCTTACTGAAACACAGAAAAGATATGTAAGTTCTCTCATCCTCAGTGCCCCAAAGTCTACAATAGAGATCTATAGGCAATTATGATGATGCCATTCTGATCCACCCCATGAACGACTACTGCCATACCGAAGATGGCAGAACTCATATGTTCAGAGAAAATCTGCAGAGACATTCCCTGCAAGGAGAGGGGCACACCAGAGAACTCCAAAAACTCACAGCTCTGGCTCTGGATACAAAAACGCAACCGTGTTTTGCTGGACCGGGCATTAAAGCACACAGGCACCTTCCAATTATTCCCACCCACCCGAACCATCAGATCTTTACTGGATTACACACTGCGGCACAATTGCATTTTATGAGCCTCTTAAGATGACCCTTTGAATTGACAACATATTTTAATAAAAGATCTGAAAAAACAGCACAATTTTGTCGAGGACAAGAAAAGTAGGAAACAAAACTTAAACAAACAAAACAAAAAACTGTATCCACATCCTCAAACTACCTGGAATTATATGTGTTTGCAGCTGTATACAGTTGCAAAAAGTATCAAGAATTAGAAGTTCTTGATTGGGATAGAAATATAAAATATGAAAACTGACCAAAAAAAGAAACAAAAAGGGAAAGATTCTTAAAGAAGCACATGTTGAATCTGCCAGAAAAATTGAAAGAAAAATCCAGTGTTTAGTACAAAATCCTCCTTCCTGCCTGACCACCCCCACAATGCTCTGCAGATGGTGACAATACCCATACGCAAGGGTGCAGATGCACGCACGTAATACACTTTAAATAACACGAGTACAACAACCCTAGTCTTCAAGAAAAGAAAAGAAAGGCCAAAGGTCATTTTCAAACACAAATTCATTATTAGTGGTGATGTTTTAAAGGTTTTAATTTTTCCTACTTTGTATCACTCTTCCCCAGAATTTGGGGAGACCAAAATGAGCTCTCATTTAAAAAGAAAGCATGAAGATAGAAATATGCTTACTGAGGGGTAAGCCTCATCACCTAATGTGAACAAGGAGACTAAATCACGAACATTCTACTGGTTTTCTTGGGGAAAGAAGCCACTGTCAATGTTCCTCTGAGAGCAAAGGCCCTCTCGTCTGAGGCCCCAATGAATCGTGTCATTGCCACCTGACCAGCTGGACACCCCCTCAGAACACTCACTTCTGGCTGGTGTAGGCAATTTCTGATACAGTTTCTTTCAAGTAAGCTTAATCGTTTCCTTTTAAGGATCAATTATTTCTGAATAAAATCTGCCAAAGTTCTAATAGAGGCTCCAAAGGCTGGGAGAGGCAAGAGCACCATTTGACATAAGGTTTATTTTGAGATACACCTACAATATCTATCGGGATGAATCACCCATGCCCTAGGTAACTAGGACCAAGTACTTGAGCCACTTGAGACCATTTATCCTTTTATGTTTCTCCAAAGTTCTGTAGGATAGCTAGGACCATGGAAACTTTAGAAGTTAAAGAGACTGACACTTAGTGAGACAATAACACAAAGGTCTCATTTTGTACATGAGGAAGGTGAACCTGTGTGTGATTTTCCCAAGGCCACGGAGCAGGGCACTAGCATGGCCAGGGTAGGGCCTGGGTCTTTCGACTCCTGCTCTGGGAATTACTCCCCATAAACAGATGATCACTCTGGAAAATGTGTCCTATGTTAACCCAGAGCAGAAGGGAGCCATTTAATTACTACAGTAAGTATTTACTAAGTGGTTCCCTAGACAAAGACTAGTGCACACTTCTTCACCCAATAAAATCTAGCCCATAGGGGCCAGCCTGGTGGCGCAGTGGTTAAGTGCGCATGCTCAGCTTCTAGGAGGCCCGGGGTTTGCAGTTTGGATCCCAGGTGCGGACATGGCACCGCATGGCAAGCCATGCTGTGGTAGGCATCCCACATATAAAGCAGAGGAAGATGGGCATGGATGTTAGCTCAGGGCCAGTCTTCCTCAGAAAAAAGAGGAGGATTGGCAGATGTTAGCTCAGGGTTAATCTTCCTCGGGAAAACAAAAAAAATCCAGCCCATAGAGAATTACAGTCAGTATTTATTTAACCTCTTGATGTTCAAAATATGGCTGCAATTAAAAGATAGCTTTCAAAAAAACCTACAAGTCAACCAATGTCTGCACACATACTGTTCCCACTGCAGGGACAACCATTTTAAGTAGGTCACAAATAGTAACGCCACGTAATTTAAAGTGTGATGACTAACAACACATTCTAAAACGGAAGCCAATTTATTGTTATAATTTCTAAACTAGTGCAGACATACAGACTGTGATTTCTGAGCCTTTTTTTTAACAGTATAAATAATATTTCAACTCCCCTTTCTCCCAGTTGCAGTATTGAACTTAAATGTCTACTAGATCAGTGGGTGGAAGATCAAAGAACATTTTTAAAATTTTAACTTTACTACCCACAAGGATGTGGGAGTAATATGTCAGTGGGACTAAAATGTATGTGACAGAGTCTTAGAGATTCCCTAATTTGACAAGGAGCAGGTTGTTCTCTCTTTTAAAGAAGCAACATACACCCTTCCCTTGCTTGGTCTACTTTATAGAGCTGACGAATACAATAAAAAAGTTAAACCAGAATCTAAAAATGTGCATGTTCTTCTATGTTCTCTTCCTAGCTCAGTAAGGACGCTAATCAGAGCTGATAATCTGAGACTTCTCTATGTAAATGGCATTGTAAAAAGTCTCCCTTCAGCTGGGTAACAAGTGATCTACACTAAGAATAAATTTAATATTTAAGAAACAGACAAATATTAAAACTTTTTCTCCATTTCCTTCTCCTTCATTCCCACCCCAAGGGAATACGGCTGTGAGTAAATGTATCTAAACATAATCAATCAGCAGAGACAGGTACCAATCTCATTTCCAAAAGCCTCAGGGCGAGGAGGAGGAAGCAGCAGCAGTTGTGGGCGGGACAAGGACAGCACACTGACCTCCCTGGCCCTAGACACCACTCCAGTGTCCCGACAAGCATCATGTCCTCTCTGTGACCGCCAGACCCGTGCAGTCTGCCTCAGGCCGGCCATCTGCACCACCACCTAACACTAATACTGTGCCTGCTCCCCCCTCCCAATGGTGCTCTTCCTGAACCCCAGAATGCCCTTTCCTCCTCACCACAGGTACCCTTTCCATCTGTCTAAATCCCATCCATCTGTAAGGCCCATTCAAATTTCAGCACCCCACAGTACTAGCTTCCCTGGAGTACCAGATCCCCGCCACGCTCTCATCTTCTGAACTCCTACAGCACTATTATGTGAACCCCATAATTCACACCAATTACAAAAGGTCATGTGTCCTTTGCTGGTTGTTGCATTACGTTACCATTTTGTTTCCCCACCCAAAATGGAAGATTAAGGGCATATGCCAGAACTCACACTTTCAAAATGTTTTCCATAGCACTAGCATGCAAGTGCACAAATAAATGCTTGGGGGGAAAGCCAGCTGCACTGAATTAGCATAGCCAAACTCATGCATCTCAGGAGTGACCCACAAATACTTCTTCCTTTGGTCGTGCATGAACTCAGGTACAAGTGAAAGGTATACGGCTATAAATTACACCAATGCTCCAGCTCCTCTGAAAGACTAGATATAACCATCAATATTATTGTTGCTGTTATTCATCTTCAGAGAAAGCTTAGTGCCATAAGTAACACTTGGGCATGAGCTGTCATGCAAAATTTTTTGAAGCCTTTGTGCATATATGGGTAATTTTTCTTTCACTTTTGGATTCCACCATCCACCTTCTCATTTTACAGCAAGTCATTAAAAGGATCCTTCACCAGCTATTTTAATGTAACCTAACTTAGTTCCACAGGCATTTCTCTAGTGAAGATCTATTAAATGCCCAGTACCAAGCAACATTCTGAAAGAAATACAAGAAGACATACGACAGAGGTCCCTTTCCATTTTGTTAATTCTCAAATGCAAAAAGCACAGAGACATACACCTAAACACACACACACAGTTCTCAGAGAATGTAATAGAAACTTGTTCCCTCTGCATCTCCAGCACCATTTCTCACAGTGCTGCGCACACAGTAAGAGCTCAAAGCATACATCACTCACACTGTGTTCTTCATGAAATAAGAAAATAGCAGGTATAAACAGAGCGAAGCACTGTGGCCTTTTATAAATAAACAATTGTATGAAAGCCAAGTACACAAAAATAAATTAATATATTTTAAGGACATATTTTTTCTTCTGACAATTTCTAAAGAAGAGTTGATTCTCCTACACGCTGTCACTGAAAAACCACTTATTGATTTTAAATCTCCTCTCACGTTCCCTGAAGCAGAAATTAATTTAATTTGAGAGGCAACTTCTGTATCTATACACATGAGGATACCTACGGAAGCCTGCTGTGGCCACAGCAGCGATCTGCTATCATACCTATATTAATATAAGCAAAGGACTGGAAACCTACATGTATAAGGAAAGTTACACAGAAAATTATTCTTTTGCAAGTTAATGATAACAGATATAAAAAGAATGGATATACTAAAAAGAACACAAAAATACAAGCCTTGGGTTTGGGTCACACACAGGCAGGCACAGGTGGAGGCAACAGGTGGAGTGAGATGGCGTCAGGACCTACTAAAGACGCTTCCCAGCAGAAGGAGGATAACAAGGCACCAACACGTTGAGTAGTCAAAACAAACAGCAGTGATATTAAGGCTAGAAACCTCTTTATATTCTTTTGGGGAGGGAGGTTGTAGGAGGGTGGAGGGTCTAAAAGTTAACGTGGGCATGAAATGGTTGAGAAAAGTAAATACTGCTTAATAATTTTAGAACAAATGAATGTATGAATAAATAGAGGAAGGAATAAATAAATGCATGAGTAAAATGAGTGAGCGGATAAATGACGAGTAGTATGAGCTCCTGGATACAAGGGGAATAAATGGATAAAGAAAATCCTGACCACTAGACAGGAAGCCTGGAAAATGTGCAGTGAGCAAACTTACCAGCTCAGGGGGAAAAAAGAAAACATGTAAAAAGTATAAATGTAGAAAGTGAACTGAATTCTCCCACGTAGGAGATCACTGAGCAAATCCTAATTTCCTAGTTCTTTTCTGCCAAATAACCTTTCATTAAGCTTTCAGTGTCGAAAATGCATTCTATTTACTGGCTCCCAATTATGTTACTTCTTGTGTAACCTGTGTCTAGAAGAAGCCCCCACTGCACCCCAATCTCTTCAGGTCTAACTCAACACAAGCCCCAAGAACTCACTCTTCCTTAGGAAACTAAGAAAACAGCTTTGAGCAGAGAGGCTACAAACAGCTTAGGGAAAGAAACGAAGGGGGAGCTGGAGGTAGGATCAGAGCTAGGAAGAAAGTAATACTACAGATCTTTTGGTTGCGACCTGAAGAAAGATGAAAACCAGGTGTCTCAATCACACTTTGTCCTAAGGGGGAAAAATCCTCTATACTTCCTTCGAGGAGGGCAGCTTTTGATTTCTGGGATCACTCGAGGCAACGGGGTTGGCACCCTTTTCTCCTATCCTCCTACTTCATGTCCTATTTTCCCTCCTTTTGGCAATTGAGCATCTAGTGCATATTCATTCAGGATATGTCCCAAAGCAAAAGACAACCAGAGAGAAAGTAGAAGGTCCAGTGAGAGGGCCTTTCTCTCTCTCTCTCTCATTCTATTTCTTTTATGAATTCCTCCAGCATTAACCCTGTAAGATGGGATGGGTCACGTTCTCCTAGGTTATTGATTAAGAACACCGCCACAACTCCTAAGAAAATATAATACTGAGACACATGGCTACTCTCAAAGAAACAAGGGTGGAGAGGGGAAGTAAAACTAGTGGCACCGGTGGCAATGACGCAGAGAGAAAGGAAAAAGGAAGAAATGCCAAGCTGCAGCCAGGCAATGCAATGCAAACCACTGCTTCCCGTCCCGCCCACTTCCACACCCACTGAGTGCTGTTCTTGCGGACGAAAAAAACAGCTTGAGATAGCAACAGAAGAATCAGTGCCAAACCATCCCTCCTTCTAAGCCACGATGTTAACCTTACAGCTCATGGCCATTGTCAAACGACAGAAGACAGACAACAGGAGAAGCTAAGCCTGTGAGTCTCTCCTTACTTGTCCATCACCTCCCTAAACCCCGAAAGGCACTCAATGTGCTAAATCTGCTTCAAAATCACATGAATTGCTGCGCTTTATTTCTCTCAAGCACTTTTTGGAGACCAGCCTAAATTGACATCGATGAGCTAGTGAGATACTGCCAAGTAATAAGCAGGCAGAGACATTAAGCTACTGAACTTTAATAAAATGACAGCTTACAATTTAAAGACAAAGAAATGTTGTTTTTCTTCCACATACAGAAAAGGAATATGGCTGGTTAAAAGATCCCTGATTTTCTCTTATCTCTTTATTTTGATATCAATTGCCATATAATTGATTACAGTCATTTCACTATTATATCAAACCCTAGATATAAAAATTTAAATAACTACAGGATTATCTACTACTTAGACCCCAACTCCCATCCATCCTATGACTTCAAGTCATACTTGTCACAGATTTCCAAACACTGACCTACAAGTCTTTCCTCTCATCTGGGTGTCCATTAGAATGTAAACTTTATGATGGCAGAGGCCTCATCTGTCTTATGTACCTTTGCGACCCCCAGAGCATGAAAAGAGTGGGACCTTAATAAGCATCAACTGAATAAACCTAAGTCCGATGAAATCTCAGATTCATCTTATACAGAATATCTTAATTTCATCCAAAACTACTGCCCCTATCTTTCTCAGTGTTTCTACTGCTCTTCTGGGCTTTATATTTATAGTCTTAATTTCTCTCTCACCTTCATCTCCCCCATCCAGACAGTATACCATCTAGCAAATTTTCTTTAAAAACTATACAGTCAAATTAAAAAGAAATCCAAACCTCCCTCCCCCCGCCTCCCACACGCAATGTCTCTTCTAGTCATCGTTACCTCTCTGCTGCTGCCCTGTCCCAAGCTGGGTATCCTGACCCCAATTTTGGCAGTCTTGTCTAAGGTGGCCTTTTTACTTTCAGTTTCTGCATACTAATTACAGACTAAAAGTCTCTTTTGCTCAAAAGCTCCATGTACTTCTCCATTAACCACCTACTTTCCAAAGTAAAACCATGTTCTTAAGGGAACTACTCAGAGACTGATCTTGCAACATGCCGTATCCATCAAGGTGGCCTCCTCATTGCCCCGCCAGCCTGCTAAGCGACTTTCTATACTCATATTTAACCTGTTTTTATCCAGTTAGTCCATCAGAATGTAAATTCCACAAAGGCAGGAATTTTTTACTGTTATATTTTCAGCACCTAGAATAATGGTGAAACATAGGCTGCCAAAAAATATTTGCTGGACGAATGAAGGAATTATTATAAGAAAAAGAGAAACACAAAAGAGAGGGAGGAAGGGAAGTGGGAGAAAGTGTGTCAAACACCCCCACAAAGGAGCCTATCTTTCAGGTCGAGTCCTCATCTTCACTAATCACGTCGACCTTCCCTCGTTTCTCTCTTCACATGATTTAGCACTTAAGTACACATTCCCAGTACTCAAGAGCTCTGTGTTAGGCACTGGGATACACCAATGAACACAACAGACATGGTCTTTGCTTTCTCCAAACTTACAGTCTAGTGTAAACATTGAAGTCAATTAAAGCCAGATGCCACAGATGTACACAGAAAGGACACTTAACTTAGACATCAACAATAGGGAAGGCTTCGCAGAGGAAGGGACATCTAAGGGAAGACTTGAAGGATGAGTATGAGTTAGCCAGAGTAAAAGCAGGGAGGAGTGCTTGAAGCAGAGGGAACGGCACAGATGAAGACCTAGAAGCACGGGAGAGGAGAAGAGCGTCGAGAAACTGAAAGAAGTTCAATGGTCTAGAGCTCAGGGCACAAAGAGGGCAGGGAAAGAGCTGACGCTGTAGGGACCAGAGTTTGAAGAGTCTTCAAATCACCTTCAGTTGCCCCTTTCCTATCCAAAGGAAAAAAAGAAGTATGAGCTATCAAAATGAATATGAAAAGGAAGTGGGGAGAGGCGAAGGAAAGAGAGAGGGCTATGTGCCAGTCCTCCCTCTGTCTAGAGAATAAACTCCTTGTGGTCTTATATTTTCTCTGTATCCCAAAACGTCTGGTCCAAAAATGGAGTGTTCAAAAAGTTGACTGAAAACTTTGATTTTTCCTGCCCATTTCCCACCCAAAGAAAGAGTAAAAATAAAAGGTAATAATTGAAAAAAGAGACTAATAATTTTAAATGCAGGAGATTTTATCAACTATAGGAACCTTAAGTCTTTTTAATTTTTTTTTTCCCTTTGAGATTCTGAACTTCCTTTGCTAGTCAGCACAGATTTCTGAACTGAACTCCCCTCAGAATCCACAATCCTACAAATTCTCATAATTACCAGGCAATTTGTAAAAGCTTAAGCAATGAGCTAAGGAAACAGCAAACATCAGTTTTGATTTTCCTTTTCCTTTTGCTTCATATTAATTGGCTCCTTTAATCCACAGCAGTTCTTAACATTAGTCCATATTCAATACGGAGTTTTATTCAAATGTGGTACCTTGATTGGGACTGTCTCACCCGGAATTACGTCAGGACAGAGGGCTGTGTGTGGGCACCTGCAGCAACCCTGGGGACTTGCCACCACGTTAAAAAAGGGTGCAACAAGATAAAAGGTATAAACAGAATTTAAAGCTCCCCAAACAAACAAGGATGCAATTGGCGAAGTATGGATTAGAACAGCAGGCATTTTAACCAGATAGTACTTAGCAACTGTGTATTAAGAAAAGCTACCCAGCATCTGTCTCGCACATTACCTTTAAAACATTGTTCTTCCTCAAAACAGCCAGCACTTACTCCAAGCCTTGAATAAAATGAGGATGCTATGAAAACTATAAACGCCATTCTGGGAGGGAATCTTTCACATCCCTGTCTCTGACCTACTCCATTGGAGAGGGAAATAAATCCCCCGCTAAACCTTCCTAGTGAGCAAGTTCCTGATACAATTTTTCTCAGTAATGTCGCTGCAATGCAATGTTTCCACCCAGTAAAAACAACTCTCATTATTTATCGCATTCATTTATTTCCTCTTTCACTAAGGTAGCAAAGCCTGAATTCCATGGAGACTACAAAAAAAAAGCATCCTAAAGTTAAAAAAACTTCCCCTTTTCTAAAATAGGGGCATCATCTGGCATACTAGTCCTTGACTTTCAAAAGTAAGAAATACACTAAAGAATTGCTTTTTTCTAATTACAAGTAGTATCCTGGGTTTTTTCCCCAATGTACCAGTTCTTTTGAGATGTTCTTAATCTGAAATGTTACTTTGGAAAAGCTTCAAAAACCTCATTCATTCCACAACCACAGGACAACAAAATTAAGACCTGACAGTTCAGGGATGAAGATAACATGGCATGATCGTCAACCTCACAATTCTCATCTGTTAATACATCTCTCTGGCTGATAAGTGGCAAGTATTCTCCAATATAAACACACACACGTCACATTATAATTAAAAACTTATCTAGCTTTGATCTCTGTCATTGTGTGAAGGAATTGCAAAACTCCTTTATATATGCATATTAATAAAAAGGCCATGTTATTTCTGAACTAGCAATTTGATCTGGAGGTCTGGTGGTTAAGATTCGGCACTCTCACCACCACAGCCTGGGTTCATTTCCAGATCAGGGAATCACACAACCTGTCTGTTCTTTGTCATACTGTGGAGGCTGCATGCTGCTGTGATGCCACCGGGATTTCAAATACCAACATGGTCCCCCATGGTGGACAGACTTCAGCGGAGCTTCCAGACTAAGAGACAAGGAAGAAGGACCTGGCCACTCACTTCCAAAAAACTGGCTATGAAAACCCTATGAATAGCAGTGGAGCATCATCTGATATAGCACCAGAAGGTGAGGATGGTACAGAAAGACCAGGCAGGGCTCCCCTCTGCTGCACACTGAGTTGCTAGGAGTCAGAATTGACTCCACAGCACTAACAACAAAATTCGATCTTTAACAAAGCCTGCCTACCCTCAGTAACTTCCAAGGAAAGAGAAGGAAGAGAAGACACACTATATCCAATGTTACATTCGCTGACCTCTCACCCATCCATTCAACAAGAACTTACTGATTGCCTCCTGTATGTCAGATACCATGCACCGCAGCATGTTTAGCAGCATCTTTGGCCTCTATCCATTAAATACAAGTAACACCTATCTGTCCCAAGCTGTAACAATCAAAAACGTCTCCAAACATTGCCAAATGTCCAGCGGGAAACACTGCCTTAGAGGTTAAGAGTATGTAGCCACCGTTTTTCAGAAATCTAAAATATAACTGAAAGAGAAGATATGCATAGTTGAAACGTGCTTGAAAAAACTGGAAAAAATATATAAATAGCCTGTAATCGTATTTTAGGGTTGGTGACCAAGTAGAAATTCACATGTACTCAGGTAAGGTTGAAAATAATACTTACTTTTAAATGAAACTAGGGAAAGAGAATTTGCTCCTAAAAACCATTCTCCTCTGTCCTCTCTAGAAAATTCTCTCCTTCCCACCTGCAAAAAGAACCTTCTTCATCATACAGGAAAACATTGATTCTAACTATTGACTACCGAGCTCATGGAATTCCAGTCAAATGAATGACTGGAAGTATGGGAAACAGTAAACAAAACAATAAGATGGGCTTGATATGATTCTCTCTGTCAATTAACAAAGGCAACTTAGATCCTCTAAACTCAGCCTCTTCCATCCATCTGATACTTAAATTTTACTGCCCTGGATCAAACATGATCCCAGTCATTATTTTTAATCAACCGTTCGGGAGAGTTTGGGGAAAGGAATTGCTAGGCAGAAAAACAACAGAAAAAAACTGATAGATCCTTAATTAAAGTACAAAAAACTGACAACAAAATGAGAAAAATACTACCTTGAGCTTTCAAGGGAAATTGCTCACAGAAGCTGATACAAGGACCTCAGAACAAGCATTCATTCTACTCAGGAAATTAAAAGTTGTACTTTTAAAAATGGTTTCAGATCCTTCCACAAAATTTAAAAGAAGACTAAATAACTACCTTCTAAGTTTTTCAGGGAATACTTACAGTCTGAACAGAAAATATACATTGCAAACTCTCCCTAGATTGTCTGAACTTTCGCTTTATTTTTATCCCAGATCCTTCTGTTTTGTTCTTTGCCCACCAATAAGCTATTCATGGAGTCTGAGAGGTAAGTATGGTCTAATCTGGTAGCAGGAAATGCCCTTTAGAGAAAATAAGTCATTTTTTTTCATTGTTTTTCTTTTAGGGGAGTAATTTTTTGCCTCCCATAAACAACTATAAGAAATGGCGTCACTGAGTGCCCAGAGAAATGACCTCTCAGGGGCATTTCAGGAGACACATCTGCTCCAAGAGAGGACAGATACAGAACTGGTAAGGAATACAATGAGAAACAGCTGCTAAAGAATGTTTAACAAATTTTTACCACAATCGAACACTGACCAGTTAGCAGGTCTCAGGAATATAACATCATAGATGCACATGAACAAACAGTAACCAGACGTGAGAAGAGGAGGAAGCCTTGGAAGATATAAACGTCCTGTCTCAGTTATCTATTGCTGTGCAACAAGCCACCCCAAAGTCAGTGGCTTATCACATCTACTTTTTATTTGCTCATGATTCTGTGGATGTGCAGTTTGGGGCAGAGCTCAGAGAGGCTGCTCCTCACTGCCCCACGGTGTTGGCCAGGCTCACCTGGGGCTGGAGACCCAAGGTCCTCACTCCCACGTCTGCGAGCAGTGCTGGCTGCAGCGCAGAACCTCGCTGCTCCCACTATACACACTTCCCTCTCCAGCAGGAGAGCTTGGATTTCCTTCCTTACACAGTGCCTCAGAAACCGCCCCTTCTTAAGGTCTGTAATTGTCACAGAATCACTTCTGCCACATTCGGTCACACTAGGCCAGCCCAGACTTCAAGGGAAGGGGCAAGAGACTCCACTCTCCTGAAGGGTGGAACAGCATGTGCACATAGGGATGGGAAGAATTACAGGTGACCATCTCTGCAGACAATCTACCACAAACCCCATTACTGGAACTCACAACAGCATCAAGGAAATCAAGAGAAAGAAAATGAAAGATGACCAGAATTAAGTGCCTTTTCTAGCCAATACATCCATCTCCTGCCCTTGACTCTTCAGCCAGTTAAGAACAGAAAAGAAAGAACAGGATGGAAGGTACAGCACAGACTACATCTTCATGGAGAGCAGGCTTGATTACAACATCTAATTACGATTCTTTAAAAATACAGAAAGAGGGAACAAAAGAGTAAGGTTATAGAACTACCACACAGTCTCTTAGTACCTTTGGCTAAATGGACATTTTACACAAGATACAAGAATTTGGTACCAGGTAAAGAATGTATAAATTATTAGGGGAAAAAGGAAAAGTTATTTTTAAAAGTGAGAAATCCTACTTCATAGGGTTATGCTTTTAAAAGGTCAATGTTTCTAACATACCCTTCTAGAAGAAGTGAACATCGGAATCTCCACAGAGTAGATCCTGAGGCTAGGCAGCTGCCTTTCTCCTGCACCAAAGCGCGACACTGCAGACCACCACCTCTCTTGAAACCTCCACTCTTTGTGTATAAGAAACAGCAGCAGGACCCATATACGACCTCTGCCAAAAGGTGGCTGGCAGATGGGTTTACTTAAGTGGAGATGTGATAAGATCATGCTGAGTCCCAAGAAATTAGTCCAGTTGAGCCTAAACAAAAATTTCGTTGGATAAGAAGAGGTTTACTAGTTTCACAGAGTGTGGACAAATGTGTCATGTTACAGCGGCTTCCACTCATTTCCTGGTTTGTCATCGTTCCTCTCCATTCTCCTCAATAAAGACAAAAAAAAGGCAGTCTCTTTCTTCTAGCTAGAGATGTTAATCTTCGAACTAGTTTAATACCTTTCTATCTCAGGGGTATCTACCGTTTAGTAGGAAGGATTTAAAGCCTGCAAATCATTTAGGACCAAAATACGGAAATTCAAGTCCAATTACGGGGGAATGAGAAAAAAAAGGAGGCAGAAAAGGCCTTCAACTCAGACAACACAGGAAGTGAAGGCTGACGACCACAGATGAAAGAAACTGGGAAGTGAGGCTTCTTTTGCTGCCTTTTAAATACAGACCTCTAGCCTAAGCCAGCACTTACTTAAATTCTACAGGTATTAAGATCTGTAACACATAAGGGCTGAGCTAAATCATTTCAGGTACCGTTACTTACGGGCCTGGGTAATTCCTCCGATTGAGGAACACCGACCTCCACGTAAAAGGCAAAAGCAGAAAGCTAATGAAGCTCGGAGGCACAAAACCAGACTGGAATCCTGGCTCTGATTCTGTCTAACTCCTGGTAAATTAAGCCTTTCAAAGCCCAACTTTCTTCATCTATAAAACATATGGATAAAAATACCTTCAAGCAATCAGTTGTACCATATGGGTTCAATGAAATACGTTGTTTCTACGCTTGAAAGACAATATCCAAAAATGTAAACTGTGTACAATTGTGATTTATTATTTTTTTATTGCAGTAACATTAAATAACATTATATAACTTTCAGATGTACATCACAATATATTTTGAATTCTGGATAGACTACATCATGTTCACCACCAAAGAGTAATTACAAGCCATCACTTCACATGTGTGCCTAATCATCTCTTTTGCCCTCCCCTCCACTTCCTTCCCCTCAGGTAATCACCAATCCAATCTCTGTCTCTATGTGTTTGTTTGTTATAGTTTTTATCTTCTACTTATGAGTGAGATCATATGGTATTTGACTTTCTCCTTCTGACTTATTTCACTCAGCATAATATCCTCAAGGTCCATCCATGTTGTCACAAATGTCTGCATTTCATCAGTTTTTATGGCTGAGCAGTATTCCATTGTAAGTACCACACCTTCTTTATCCATTCGTCCCTTGATGGGCACCTTGGTTGCTCCCGAGTCTTGCCTATTGTGAATAAGCCTGCAATGAACATAGGGGTACATGTATCTTTATGCATTTGTGTTTTCAATTTCTGTGGATAAATACCCAGCAGTGGGAGAGCTGGATCATATGGTAGATGTATTATTAATTTTCTGAGGATACTCCATACTGTTTTCCATAGTGGCTGCACCAGTTTGCACTCCCACCAGAAGTGTATGAGGGTGCCCTCTTCTCCACATCCTCTCCAACACTTGTTATTTGCTGTCTTGTTAATTATAGCCATTCTGACTGGAGTGAGGTGATACCTCATTGTACTTTTGATTTGCATTTCCCTGAGCTAATGATGCTGAGCACCTTTTCATGTACCAGTTGGGCATCCATATATCTTCTTAGAGAAATCTCTGTTCAGATCTTTTGCCCATTTTTTAACTGGGTTGTTGGGGTTTTTTTGTTGTTGAGACATATGAGATCTTTGTATATTTTGGATATTAACCCCTTATCTGATATATGATTTGCAAATATCTTCTCCCAATTGTTAGGTTGTCTTTTCGTTTTGTTGATGGTTTCCTTTGCTGTGCAGAAGCTTTTGAGGTTGATGTAGTCCCATTTATTCATTTTTTCTTTTGTTTTCCTTGCCTGGTCAGACATGGTACTTGAAAATATGCTGCTAAGACCAATATCAAAGAGCGTAGTGCCTATGTTTTATTCTAGAAATTTCATGGTTTCAGGTCTTACATTGAAATCGTTAATTCATTCTGAGTTGATCTTTGTGCATGGTGTAAGCGAATGGTCTACTTTCCTTCTTTTGCATGTGGCTGTCCAGTTTTCCCAACACCATTTATTGAAGAGACTCTCCTTTCTCCATTGCATGCTCTTGGCTCCCTTGTCGAAAAGCTGTCCATACACGTGAGGTTTTATTTCTGGGCTCTCAGTTCTGTTCCAGTGATCTGTGTGTCTGTTTTTGTGTTGGTACCATGCTGGTTTGGTTACTATAGCTTTGTAGTATATTTTGAAATCAGAGAGTGTGATACCTCCTGCTTTGTTCTTTTTTCTCAAGCTTCCTCTGGCCATTCAGGGTCTTCTGTTGGTCCATATAAATTTTAGGATTCTTTGTTCTATTTCTGTGAAAAATGTTGTTGGAACTTTGATAGGGATTGTGTTGAATCTATAGATTGTTTTAGGAAGTATGCAAATTTTAACTATGTTAATTCTTCCAACCCAAGGGCACGGACTATCTTTCCATTTCTTTGTGTTTTCTTCAATTTCTTTCAACAACGTTTTATAGTTTTTGGTGTACAGATCTTTTGCCTTTTGGGTTAAGTTTATTCCTAGGTATTTCATTCTTTTGTTGCAACTGTAAATGGGATTGTATTCTTGATTTCTCTTTCTGTTACTTCATTGTTAGTGTATAGAAACGTTATTGATTTTTGTATGTTGATTTTGTATCCTGCAACTGGACTGTATTCATTATTATTTCTAAAAGTTTTTTAGTGGAATCTTTAGGGTTTTCTAGGTATAAAATCATGTCATCTGAAAAGAGTGACAGTTTCACTTCTTCTTTTCCAATTTGGACACATTTTATTTCTTTTTCTTGCCAGACTGCTCTGGCTAGGACTTCCAATACGATGTTAAATAAGAGAGATGAAAGTGGGCATCCTTGTCTGGTTCCTGTTCTTAGAGGGATAGCTTTCAGTTTTTCTCCATTGAGAATGATATTAGCTGTGGGTTTGTCATATATGGCCCTTATTGTTCAGGTATTTTCCTTCTATACCCACTTTATTTAGAGTTTTTATCATAAATGGATGCTGTATCTTGTCAAATGATTTCTCTGCATCTATTGAGATGATCACGTGGTTTTTATTCTTCATTTTGTTAATGTGATGTATCACGTTGATTGATTTGCAGATGTTGAACCATCTCTGCATCAATGGAATAAGTCCCATTTGATCTTGATCTATGAACTTTTTAATATATTGCTGTTTTCGATTTGCTAGTATTTTGTTGAGGATTTTTGCATCCATGTTCATCAGTAATATTAGCCTGTAATTTTCTTTTTTTGTGTTGTCCTTGTTTAGTTTTGGTATCAGGATAATGTTGGATTCGTAGAATGAGACAGGAAGCCTCCTCTCCTCTTCAATTTTTTGGAAGAGTTTGAGAAGGACAGGTATTAAGTCTTCTTTAAATCATTCGGACAATTCACCAGGGAAGCCGTCTGGTCCTGGACTTTTATTTTTTGGGAGGTTTTGGATTACTGTTTTGATCTCCTTAGTAGTCTATTCAAATTCTCTATTTCTTCTTGATCCAGTTTTGGAAGGTTGCATGATTCTAAGAATTTATCCATTTCTTCTAGATTATCCAATTTGTTAGAGTATAGCTTTTCATGATATTCTCTTATAAATCTTTTGTATTTCTGAGGTGTCTGTTGTAATTTCTTCTCTTTCATTTCTGATTTTATTTATTTGAGCCTTTGCTCTTCTTCTCTTGGTGAGTCTAGCTAAATGTTTGCCATTTTTTTTTTTTATCTTTTCAAAGAACCATCTTTTGGTTTCATTAATTTCTAGTTTGTTTTAGTCTTTATTTCATTTATTTCTGCTCTGATTTTTATTATTTCCTTCCTTCTGCTGCTTTTAGGCTTTGTTTGTTCCTCTTTTTCCAGTTCTTTTAGGTGCACTGTTAGATTGTTTATTTTGGATTTTTCTTCTTTGTTGAGGTAGGCCTGAATTGCTATAAATTTCCCTCTTAGAACTGCTTTCGCTGTATCCCATAGATTTTGCCATGTCTTGTTTTCATTTTCATATGTCTCCAGGTATTTTTTTATTTCTCCTTTGATTTCTTCATTGACTCAATTGTTCAGTAACATTTTGTTTAATCTCCACATTTTTGTGGCTTTTCTGATTTTGTTCCTGTAGTTGATTTCTAGTTTCATACCTTTGTGGTCAGAAAGGATGCTTGATATTAGTTTGATCTTCTTAAATTTATTAAGACTTGTTTTGTGGCCTATTATGTTATCAATCATGGAGAATCTTCCACATGCATTTGAAAAGAACGTGTACTCTGTAGTTTTTGGATGGAATGTTCTGTATGCATCAATTAAGTCCATTTGATCTAATGTGTCACTTAAAGCCAATGCTTCCTTATTGATCTTCTGTTTGGATGATCTACCCATTGGTGTAAGTGGAGTGATAAAGTCTCCTACTATTATTGTGTGACTGTCTATTTCTCTTTTCATGTCTGTTAATAATGGCTTTATATATTTAGGCACTCATATGTTGGATGCATGGATATTTAAAAGTATTATAGCCTCTTCTTGGCTTGTTCCCTTTATCATTATGTAGTGCCCTTCTTTGTCGCTTGTCTCAGTTTTTGTTTTAAAGTCTATTTTCTCTGATTTAAGTATTGCTACCCCTGCTTTCTTTTCTTTACCACTTGCATGGAGTATCTTTTTCCATCCTTTCACTTTCAGTTTGTGAGTGTCTCTGGGTCTGAAGTGTGTTTCTTGTACACAGCATATATATGGGTCTTGTTTTTTCATCCAATCGGCTACCCTATGTCTTTTGATTGGAGCATTTATTCCATTGACATTTAAAGTAGCTATTGATAAAAATGTATTTATTGCCACTTTCTTACTTTTTCTTTCTTGGTATTTTAGTAGTTCTTCTCTGTACCTTTCTTCTTCTCTTGCTTTCTTCCCTTGTGGTTTGATGGCTTTCTTTAGTAATATGTTTGATTTCTTTCCTCTTACTTGTTTAGTTATAGGTTTCTGGTTTGTGATTACCATGAGGTTCCTATATAATATTCTACATTTATAGCAATCTATATTGAGTTGACAGTCTCTTTAGCTTGACCTTTTACTAAAAGCTCTACTTTTTCACTCCCCTCCTGCCACATTTTATGTTTCTGAAATCATATCTAATCTCTCATTTTGTGTCTATCCATTACCCTCTTATCACTGAAATAGGTAATTTTCATGCTTTTGTCTTTTAACCTACATATTATCTTCGTGGGTGGTTAATCTGCTACCTTTACGGTATTTTTGCCTTTACCAGTGATTTAATTGCCTGTTGGTTTTTTTTTTTTTTTTTTGATAATTTTCTTATCCCAATTTGTGGTCTTCTCTTTCCCACTTATAAATAAGTCCCTTCATCATTTCTTGTAGAACTGGTTTCTTGGTGATAAACTCCTTTAATTTTTGCTTGTCTGGGAGGCTCTTTATCTCTCCTTCTATTTTGAATGATAACCTTGCTGGATATAATATTCTTGGCTATAGGTTTTTTCCTTTCAGCACTTTAAATACGTCATGCCAGTCTCTTCTAGGCTGTTGGGTCTTGGCTGAGAAGTCCACCAAGAGCCTTATGGCCTATCTTTTGTATGTCACCTGTTGCCTTTCTCTTGCCGCTTTTAGGATTCTCTCTTTATCTTTAACTTTGGATATTTTAATTATAATGTGTCTCGGTGTCAGCCTGTTGGTGTTCATCTTTTTTGGTGCTCTCTGTGCTTCCTGTACTTGGACACCTCTTTCTTTCCTTAGGTTAGGAAAGTTTTCAGCTATCTTTTCCTCAAATAGATTCTTTGCCCCTTTGTCTCTCTCTTCTCCTTCTGAGACACCTATAATACAAATGTTAGTGTGCTTGATATTGTCCCAGAGTTCCCTTAGACTGTTCTCATTCTGTCTAATTCTTTTTTATGTGTTCAGCTTGGGTGATTTCCTCTAGTCTTTCACCCAGCTTGGTGATCCATTCTTCTGTATCATCTACTCTGCTATGAGTCCCTCTAGTGAATTTTTCATTTCCAGTATTGTATTCTTCATTTCTGATTGGTTCTTTTTTATATTTTCCAACTCTTTGTTGACATTCTCACTGTGTTCATCCAGTCTCTCCCAACAGCAGTGAGCATCCTTATGAGGTTTTGTTTGAACTCTTTGTCAGGTAGATTGCTTATTTCTGTTTCGTTTAGTCCTTTTTCTGGGGTTTTGTCCTGTTCCCTTGCTTGGAATGTATTCCTTTGCCTCTTCATTATGCCTCTTTCTCTGTGCTTATATCTATGTATTACATGAGTCAGCTATGTCTCCTAATCTTAAAGAAGAGGCCTTATGTAAGAGATGCCTTTTGAGGCCCAGCTGTGCTTCCCTCTCGTCACCAGTTTCAAATGATCCAAAAGTGACCCCTGTGTGTGCTACTTGTGTCCTTCTGCTGTTGCAGGGTTGCTCTTACTGCAGGTACCCAGGGAGTCTAGTCTTTCCGTCCTTGGCAAGCTGTTTGTAAACTGGGTTGGGGGACACACAGCGCCATCGGCTACAAGGCCCAATAGCACATTCCTGTTGCAGTTCTCCTGATAATTGGGTAGGTACCCAGTGTAGCTGGTTGCTAGGCTCAGGGACTTACAGTTACTGTACTTCTCAGGCCTGCAAAGCTGTTGTCAGCTCTCTTAGGAGTACAGCTGAGTGGGGCTGGCCCTAGACCAGAGAGCACCCAGTTGTTTCAGGCTTTGGAAGGTGGGGCCAATCTTCTTTGTGGCTGTTTGTGGAGCAAAGGTCTTCTCCCACTGATAAGCCTCAGCCCCACAGGTCCACACAACTGTCAACACAGCCCTGGTCCATGCACACTTCCCAAACCCCTGGAGTGTATGCAGTCACCCCACTGCAGACACCCCAACCTCTCCACCAACGTTCCCCACAGTTCACCTGTTCCTCACACAGGCCCTGCCCCACAGAGGTGGACACACTTGCCTGCCTATAGAGGATCAAGGCACCCAGTCAATGCAGGCCCACAAGTAGCCTGAGGGCTTGCTTTTGGGTGGGGCTGGTCCTTAGGGTGGGCTGCCTGCCCTGGCTGAACTGGATTAAATCTGCACTCTAGTGGCTGTGGCAGACCCTTGGGCTATCAGGCCAGGGGAAGAACTCCAATGACATCTGCCAGTGTGTGTGTCAGGATGCCTGTACTAGGTCACAACAATGGCTGCCACCAATGTCTCAGCCTCTGGAGAGGTCTCATCTTTCACCAAGATGCACCCAGAGCCTACCAGGTGAGTCTCTTTTCACCCAGGGACTGTGCGCCTTTCTTGTTGGAGATTTTAGGTTGTTCTTTGAGATGGGTGAATTTGTGCTTGGGCCCTTTAAGACCCGGGTCTTATCAGCTTTCATCTGATAGCTTTTCTGTGGATATTCTGCACTGCAGTTAATAGCCAGCGAAGCCAGAGAGTAGGACACTTGCCTCAGTTGTGCTGAGTCTGAAGGGTAATGGGCCCCTGCTAAGGACCCCACTTCTCCAAGGAGGACTGTGTACCTTAGGGTGGCTCCTGCCGGCCAGCTGTGAAGGTCCATGGCTCATGAAGGTGGCTTTGTTCCTATCCGGAAGGAATTTCTGCCTCTTCCACCTCAGGCAGGACTGTTTCTTGTTGTGGGGGTTCTTTTTACCCAGTCTTCAGTTTTCTCTTCAGGGTAATTTTTCCAAGAATAGTTGTAACCTGGTTGTGTTCGTGGGAGGAGTGGAGTTCAGAGTCTGCCTACGCTGGCATCTTGACAAGATCTCTGATTCTGATTTTTCTGTACAGATTAAGGCTCCCAAATAATTAAGACTCCCAAGTCAAAGTTTACTTTTTTTAATCATGGAAAAGGCACAAAATTTGTAGTCAGAAGATGAAGTTTCTAGGTCAGATTTTGCTACTTACTGGCTGGACAATCTTGGTAAATCTCTTCTCTCCCCAAGTCCTAGGTTCTTCATTTGCTCAGCAAACCTAAATGAGGGCCCACTGGGACACAACAGTGAACAGGGAAATCCAGCCCTGCCCTCATGCAGCCTCCCTGTCGTGGTAAGACATCAGAGAAACAAACGCATGGTGCCAGGTGGTGTCACCTGTAAAATGAGGTGACTGGGTTACAGCATCTTCAACACCTCCTGTTGTAAGTCCATGAATGTACGACTATAAATATGAAAGTCACCAAAAAGAAAGGAAGATCACAACTTCTCATGTTCTGATGTTTTCTAAGGTGTTAAATCCTTCTTTATAAAGCTGAAATCAAAAGCTTCCAAAAGAGCAGCAGCATCATTACAACGGCTTTCTGTCCTACAAAAGCAGCCATCCTCCTCTGAGACAAAAACTTAAAATTCTGCTGTTAAAGGGAAAATCAGATCTTCACATCAAAGACTATGCTTTTCTTTATAATCCTAAAATCAATAATTTCGAGGGTAATGCTGGCACATACACACAAGCCCACCAAGCCTTAGCACACACACAACTGATGGCTGACATGCTCACAATGCCAGTTCAGAAGAATATGCTGAGCTGGCAAATGGACTGCAAATGAGCACAAAGAGACACAAACAGCCTCTAGGCTAAGGTTTACAGTGAACAGAAACACTGTCTGCAGCCTCTATCCTTTATATTCTGTTATCAGTCATACAAACATATCTGAAGCTAAAGTAATTAGATGGAGAGTAGGTTCTACGAGGTTGATTTTTCTTTGAAATGTTTCTATTCCTGATAGCATGTTTTTACTGGCAACTTCAAGTGTATAAGCCTTACACAGAAAGACTGAGCTTTCAGAATGAACCAGACAAGGACTAAAAAATAATATTCATAAAGAGTTAGAATCCACACAACTTTCTTAGGCTGGTGAAACTATGAGAACACAAAGGATTTTTGGATATCAACAATGGTTCTTTAAATGATTTTTCAGTGATAAAGTCAGAAACTTTCTGCTTGAGTTGATTGAAGAAACACACATCTGAATAATAAAACTATGTTTTAGGAAATTTATTTGGCAAATTGAACAAAGACTGTCTAGCAGAATTCATTAAAAATCTGCTTTAAAGAATAAATAAAAATAACAATTAGCATATAAATTGTTTTTCTGGAAAGCAGCTTCTGAAATACTTGAACTTTCTTAAAACAGATGTAATCATAAAAAATTTGAGGGGTGGGCCCCATGGCTAAGTTCACACCCTCCACTCTGGCGGCCTGGGGTTCCCTGGTTTGGATCCTGGGCGTGGACCTACACATCACTCATCAGGCTGTGCTGAGGCGGCATCCCACACAGAACTAGAATGACTTACAACTAGGATATATAGCTATGTACTGGGGTGTTGGAAAGAAAAGAAAAAAAAAGAGGAAGATTGTCAACAGATGTTAGCTCAGGGCCAATCTTCCTCACACACACACACACAAAAATTGAGTGCATCTCCTATAATCTAGTTTACCTATTTGAGTACAAGCATAAACCTTATGCCCTCCATATAACTTCTTTAACCCCCAACTTCCACATTTAGGAACTAAGCGTAATTGACTTCATGAGTCACAAGGCTTGACACTCTAGAGTTCTAGAATTCTATGAAATACATCAAGGTTTAGACTAGATTCTCTCCAGACTTTTAGATGATGGATAAATGAATATAATCTAAAGTCTTTTATTGTACATATGTATGTATTACTGCAAAATAAAAAGATTAGTTTCTTGTGTAAATTTAGGCAATAGTATTTGTGATTTAGAATAAAACAAATGCAAAGATCTTGGCTTTGTTATTAATTTAGAAATAGGTCTAAGAGGCTGAAGATTCTTTCATTTGAATATGCTATGTTAAATTAATTGGTATAAATACACTATTATTAATTTACATAGAATCATAAGAACTTGGAGGTGGCAAGGTACTTAGAAATCAATATTCTTTTATTTGTTTTGTTTTTGGGAGGAAGATTGGCCCTGAGCTAACATCTGTTGCCAATCTTCCTCTTTTTGGTGGAGGAAGACTGTTGCTGAACTGACATATGTGCCAATCTTCCTCTATTTTACGTGGGATGCCAACACAGCAAGGCTTGACAGGCAGTGCTAGGTCTGTGCCCCAAATCCAAACCTGCGAACCCTGGGCTGCCAAAGCAGAGCGTGCGAACTTAACCATTATGCCACCAGGCTGGCTCAGAATCAACATTCTTATACTACAGATGAGGAGACCTCTACTGAAAGGCTAAAGGATTACAGGTGCTGCAGTAAGATGACTCACATTACTCACATCCTAGCTCTGCCACTTACTGTGAAATCAGAGGCAATATACTTACTTGCCCTGTTCCTTGGCTTGTTTCTTCTTTTTATCTATAAAATTAGAGATAATGATGGTACCCACCTCATAGGATTTATTGCAAGAATAAAATGTGTTAATATATTTAAACATTAGAACCATGCCTGATACATAATAAGATTTCAAAAATGCTAGGAATTATATCATCTACTGTATTTATTAGTGGATGTATCTGTAGACCAATGAGTGTCAGTAAATAATTAACTATTTACCAAAACTAGTGTCTTTTATTAACCCCATGCTCAATAAGAATTTGAAAGCAGGAAAATCACCAAACCCCCTAGGCTCCCTCCTCTGATCATCAAGGGATTATGTTCACCTCGAGAGAACATACTTCATGGCAACCTGGATGATCCCCAGAGCAGGACAAGCAGGATGGTGGGATGTGAAAATAAAGTCACACAAACAAGAGATGAAAAAATTGGGAGTATTTTATAACTTTGTTAAATCATAAAAGTAATCTTCAAATATCAGAAAGGTCATCAAGTAAAGAAAGAACTAGATTTATTATTCATTTCTCCAAAGGCAAATTTGGCTGCTTATCAGAAAAAAACAAGAACTTAAGATTCCTAATGGTAAGAAGCATTCTTTCAACATGAATGTTAACATAAAAACAAGATGCCGCTTTTCAAATACTGAGAGACAAGTATGCTGAGGGAGCAGTTGGACTAGATGACAAAAAATCTCAGCATAGCAGAACATTAGAACTTGAAAGAGACTTACAAGTCATCTGGTCTGCGGGCTCAGTTGTCCATTAGAATCACCTGGGGAGCTTTAAAAAAACACCACCAATCCCATCCCATATCAATTAAAATCAGAGCTTTCTCGGGGTGGGGGCTGGCACTATGTCGTTTATTTGCGTTGCGTTGTCTTTATAATTCTCCCAGCTGGTTCTAACAGATAGCCAGTGTTGAGAAACACTGCATTAGTTCACAGATGAGGACATTAGGGCTCACTGCTAAAATATAATGGAAATTCTAGTCATTTTTTTTCTAAAATTGTGTCTTTTAATATATTTGTAAGACGAAAACTACCTTAAGAATGATTTTATTCCTTTTTAGAAGAACCTTAGGCATCTAGGTATCACAGATTGCTCACAGCAGCTTTTACCTAGTGATTTAATTAACAAACAAGTTCAATGTTCAGTAATCATTTTGGAAGGCACATATGGAAGACTAGGAAAAATTCAAATGGATGAAAATTTAGCAATAATTATCTTTAAGAAATAAAATATTAAGCAATAGAGAAACTCACTTTGATTGAAAACGATGCTCAGTTATAATTAGTAACAAGGAGACATATGATTCCCCCAGCAGAAATAAAGACTTTAGACAATACACAAATCTGTGTGGAAGAAAGAAGACTAGGACATATAAGGAAAAAAAACGGGTGTTCCTTTGCCTAATTATTAGTTATAGGCTCGCTGTTGAAATACCAAATGTATTTAAAGAAACAAAGAGCCAGGCAAACCTGGAAAACATCAAATGTAAATACAGTGCATTTGCTTGAACTCTGTGGTGAACCATAAAATGTCCTAAAACATCTGTGTTTTATTATAGGCTTGGAAATAAAGAAGAGGATTATATACTTTGTAATTTACTTTTTTAACTTCCACATTTCATGTATCTAATAGTCTATAGATAAGAGGTCCATTTTAAAAATAGTTTATCTTTCACTATTAATGAACATAGTCATAGGACTCTAATTTATCCTATTTTTTAGTAGAAAATATATAAACCATATATTTTTAAAGAATGTAAGAGACTAGATAAAATTAACACTATTAGCTACTTTTAGAACATAAGTTCCCTCCAGAAGAAATTTCAAGATACCACAAATAATGTAACAGAAGTAGGGTAACAGACTGCTTGGTAACTTTCTTCTTCATGAAAAAGCTCAGAGAAACAAAACTGTAAGGTGTGAGGTATCAGCCAAACGTTGACAAGCAGTGGAGGCAGGCCAGCCTGTAGGAGAGGTCCTCAGGCACCGCAAAAGCTGCCATCCTTGGAATTTCTCTAGACCAACTCCATATCCATGTAGAATGGCTTTGCTTGTCTTCTGCTCCCAGCTCTGATCTCCCACCAGCCCACCACACTGGACACTGCCACTAGCTCCACCCTGCCAGCTCCCGCTGTGTTACCTCAGGCTGCATCACCCCACACTGCCTTTACTAACACCAAGTTTTGGCAACCCACTCACTCTCTGCTCAGAATCTGACCTCAGCTCTCCCTTTTCTTCCACTTCACTACTCCTCCTCAATCTGACAGCTTGCAGTGACCTTCTCTTGCTACAAAGACAGAAATGCCTTGGTGTTTCCTGTGTAAAATTCTCAAGTCCAACACATCATACCTTCAGTCCCATTCGTTAGGGCCTCTTTCAGCAATCAAATGATTGCACTGTTAAAGCAGGGAAAGTCTAACAATAAAGTCTCAACTCCTCTTTGAAACTAAACTTAATAGTTCCTCAGTTTCCTCATCTAAAAATTCAGGGATATAAGACTAGATAACCTTTTAAGATTACCTCCAACCCTAATAAAATTGCTCTTGTATTCCTAATCTCAGTGAAATGGCACCACAGGCACCTAAATCGCAGGAGTCATGTGGAAATCCTCTCTCACTCATCCCGGATACAAATGAACAAATTATTCCCTCTCTCTCTGCCACTCCGTCTCCTATTCCTCCTGATTTTACTTCAACCTCCTCTGTGAAACCAACCTTAATCCTCCCACACCTTCCAGCTCCTGTGGGGTTCAGCGCTTCTGCTTCAGGACTCTCTCCTGAGTGTGAATTAGCTCGGGTGCCTGCCTAAGGGCAGAGGGCTTCTCCTACCCTCCAGAAAGATGTCCTGGCACACAGTCAACAATGAATGAAGGAATGAATTCGAGAAAGAAAATTTATAAGGATTTTTAGACCCAAATATAAAAAGGGACATAATATTTTCTGTCTGTTTTTTAAAACTTAGAAAAAACTCTGAGCAAGAGGTGGAGGTGGATTAGAACAGGTGGGGTGAGGGGAAGGCTTAGGGGTACTAGTTATGTGCCAGAAGATATGCAAACATTCTGACATATGTAATCTAATTTAATCCTTATTAATAACAGTTGAAAGGAAGTAATGTTACTCCATTCTACAGACGGAGAAAGGAGCCTTAGAAAGCTTCGTTAATTTGCCTGGTATCACAAAGCTAGTCAAGGAGCAGGTCAGAACTTTACCCATGATGCAACTCCCAGAGCCCACACTCTTTCATTAGATCTTGCTACCCTCATGAACCACCATCACAGCAGTGGCTCTGTGAGCAGTGTCCACTATAGCTAGCCGATTTTATCTGATATTACAATTCTAGAATTTAAGAATTTCCCAAAGTATTTGGGGAAAAGTGGAAAACCCCACAAACACTGCAGCTGTGCTGTTCATGTAACAACTCCACACTTATATGTTGGCTCTAGCTATAGAAACCAGTACCTTTAAAATACAGCATTCTAAAACTCAATCTTGTGCTAAAATTATCTACCAGCATCGGTGGCACAGTGCATTTTGGGATGCCCTCTCTTGTCTACTTCCAGCTCTCTAGAGACTGCAGTATAACAATATGGGCTTCAATGCACTGCATCTAATTTTATCATGAAAGAGAAATGCTCTGCGATCCAGTTACCAGAGATGAAATAGTGACTGTTACAAACAGAAGAAAAAAGCAGGTGGCATCCTGAAGGGAAAAGTGGAACTTAAATGAAACCTAAATGATTCTAAAATAGTAGGTCAGCCAGTACTGTATATTTAAACGAAAGTGTTAAGGAAACCAAGTTAAAGGTGTTAAAATATTACCAAGAGTCAAACGAGGAAAATATGCTTTCAACATTTTCCCTTTTCCCTTGGAAAGCTTTGGTGATTCAAATTTGAGGGGCCCATACAGGGAAGAAATAAAAAGGAGTTACAAATGCCAGAGAACAAAAGAGCATTTTACCTTGGACTTGAATTTCTTGCGATGGTCTTCCCATAACCCTGCAACACCCTTATTTTTGACATTTCACCCAGCTCCACCCTGTGGTCCTTTTAGAAGTCCAGTACAGCCCAAAGCCACAAAGACAGACAGGCCTTAAACCTGCTGCACAGACCTGTACACCTAACATCAGAGTGGCCAGGCTTGGAGTCCCAGCATGATAAAGACCTGCACAGCGTGATAGGCACTGAAGCATGCACAGAAAAAAAAAACAACCTTATAATCACGGGAAAACTGATATCCAAAATATGAACATAAGCATATTCTTTGAAAACGTGTGTTATTTATACATATATTTCCATATATATTCTACCTATGCTGTATACAATATTGATGGCTTCTGTTAAGATATTAGTGAATTCTGGCTCCTACTGTAACTCAGGTGGACCACCACCCCTGGGGATCAGAAAGCAATTGATATCTTTCCCATTTTTAATTATAGGCCTGGAGATTACAGCATTTTGGTGCTCTACTCCAGGGTTTAATCATTCTAATGAAAATTACCAGAATTACTTATTTCTAGCTAAACTCTACAATTTAGGCCTCTTGGTTTATTTCCCATGAAGACAAAGAGCTGGGCACACGCATCCTCACAATAACCTTTCACAGCCTAGAATTATAGGCCAGAGCCATTAAGTTCTTCATTTTCCAAGTTAAGAACCATGTCCCAGGGGATTATAGAGATACAGTTTTCATTTCTAAATAATTTCTATTTAATAACTGACAGCAGGATTCTTTTAAAAGCTGCTATGTATACTTCTCCAACTGTATACTTTGTATGGAAAATAAATGTTTAAACGTTTAACTTAGAAACTGGGAGTTCCCCAATTTGCTGCCCTCCCCCAACACCACCATCATTAACACATTAGTATCTAACCTTCAAGATTCACACATATGAATTTTTTTTAACGGAAATGGCACCACTTGATACTTAAATGTTTTGTTGGATGTTTTTTCCATTTATTCTTAGGAAATAATAAAGAGCTAATTTTATCAACATTATGTGCTAAGTATTATCCTGAGTGCTTTATAGGGATTTTCACATTTAATCTTCATAGCCAGTCCTTAAGTAGATACTATGACTATTCCCAATTTACAGATGAGAAAACCGATGGACAGAGAGAAGAGGAATAATTTGCCCAAGGTCACAGAATCAGTTTTACGTACTGGAGATGGGATGAGAATCCAGACAGCCTGAATGAAAGTAGACACACCCTTAACCCTTTCTCTTCACTATGACATAGGTATCAGTAGACATAACACTATGTGGTTGGTTGGTTGGTTGGTTTTTTTAAGGAGAGACTGGCCCTGAGCTAACAGCTAACATCTGTTGCAATCTTCCTCCTTTTTTTTTTTTCTCCCCAAAGCCCCAGCACACAATTGTATATCGTAGTTGTAAGTCACTCCAGCTCTTCCATGTGGGATGCCGCCACAGCATGGCTTGATGAGCCATGTGTAGGTTCCCATGGCTGCTGAAGCGAAGCATGGAAACTTAACCACCTGGCTGTGGGGCCAACCCCTACTATGTGGTTCTTTGTAATAACTATATTAGTTATATGAATATAATCTACCTAACCCATGATTGATGGACATTTGTGTTATTTTCAATTTCTTGCTATTGTTAACCAGGCTGCAAGTAATGTCCTTGTATACACACATTAATACATTTAAGTATCCAGCATCTATTTTTTTTATTTTGAAATAATTTTAGACTTACAAAAAAGTTGTACAAATATTACAGAGAGAACCCTTCACCCAGCCTAATGTTACCATCGTACATAACCATATGATAATTATCAAAACCAGGAAATTAACATTGGTACAGCACTTATTAACTAAACTACAGACCTTATTCAAATTTCACCCATTTTTCCAATACTGTCCTTTCTTCTACTCCAGGACCCTATCCAGGACCCTTCGCTTCATTTAGTAGTTGTGTTTTCTTGGTCTCCTCCAATCTGTGACGTTCTGTGGAAGAGTCCTCAATTAAGTCTGCTCGATGTTTCTCACACTTGCATTGAGGTTGACATTCAGGGAAGGACACCACAGAACTGACGTTGCGTCCTTAGTGCGTTGTACCAGCAGCTTTATGACATCCACACTCTTATCACTGGGGATGTTAACTTTGGTCACTTGGCCAAGGTGGTATATGCTAGGTGTCTACATTGTACAGTTACTATTTTTCCCTTTGTAATTTATACCTTGGGAGGGAACTTTGAGACTATGCAAATATTCTGTTTCTCCTCAAATTTTCACATACTAATTCTGGCCGCACTGATGGGGCTTGTGGGCAACAATTACTGTGGTATTTGCCTAATGGTGATTCTCTATTTCCCTCTTTGCTTTGATATTTATTAATTCAAATTCTTCTAGAAGAAAAAGCTGTCCCTTCACCACCATTTACTCATTTATTCCTTGGCTATTTGTTTTCTTCTGTGGGGCATAATCTAACTCCTATCACTTTCCTGCTCAAACTGTTCCAGCGGTGGCCATTAGGATCTCCTCCAGGTTGGCCAGGCTGTCCTTTTGGCATGCCTCCCTTCCTATCTGAGCACTTCCTTAACTTTCTGGCACCCCAAGATGTTCTAGGCTCCTCTTGTACTTTCCCTGCCCCAGGCCTAGAATCAAACCCTTCTCCAAGGAGCCCTGGTTCCTCTCATTGGTGAATGGTATCTAGAAACCAAGGTGTGGCTGCTGGGTTGGTCACGGCTAGTAGGTGTCATTGCTTCTAGCTGCTCTCAGCAGGCAAAGCTAGGAAATATCTGTATGTATACTAACCCATGCATACACACCCAGCTGCACCTGTATATCTGTCTATACATTAAAAACTATGACTTCTGGGGCTGGCCCAGTGGCATAGAGGTTAAGTTCGTGTGCTCTGCTTTGGCAGCCCGGGCTTCGCAGGTTTGGATCCTGGGCATGGACCTACACCACTCACCAAGCCATGCTGTCGCAGTGACCCACATATTAAGTAGAGGAAGATTGGCACAGATGTTAGCTCAGGGACCATCTTTCTCAAGCAAAAAGAGGAATATTGCAAACAGATGTTAGCTCAGGGCCAATCTTCCTCACCAAAAAACCCAAAAATAAACAAACAAACAAAACTATGACTTCATGCTGATAACTCCAATTCCAGTCTGCCACCACGTGGTTCATTTTCACTTTCCCCCTTTCCCTCATTTGTCATTTCTTTCTCCCATGGAGAGAAATCCAGCTCATTCTCACCTGCAGTGTATTTGCCTCTTTGTTAGTTACACACAAAGTGACAGTTTCAGAATTGCTAGCTCATAGCATCCTTTACTCATAAGGAATAATGCGAAGTTGAGAAACCTACTGATTTTTTAAGGTTAAAATGGGCTTCTCAAATGCAAATATTGCCAAATAATTCTCTACTTCTTAATAATAATAATGTAAAAATACACCATAAATCGGAGTTTGGCCTTTTTATAAAAGCATACCTGGGTACTTGCAAGAGTACTGACATTACCTACTGGAAGTTAACAACACGGAAAGGAAGTTAACAGCTATTAAGTGAAAAGTTAAATGCCAAGTAAGCTTTTAATTATTACAAACAAGGAAAATACAAGTACATAAGAACTTGAAGAAATTACCTGAGAGAGTTTCTAAAGGTTTGGTTTCATGTATTTTTAATTCAATTTTTCATATAGAAAAACGTATGTAACTGATGTGGTGGACAGGCAGAAAAATACATTCTCAAAAGTCAGTATCATTGTGAAAATATGAAGAGAAGAAAATAAGTGAAAGCAACAGCAACCTCTTACAACCATCGGAAAAACATACCTTAGCATATTAAAGTAGGAAGATGAATGGAAAAGATGAAATGAGAAACAGTCCCTGGTATCTCTGGATATGAATGCTTAAAGCTTTAATCAAAGCAGCAGCGGAGCTCACGGCAGGATGGTGACAATAAGAAGGCTGCACCATGGAAAAGAAAGCAGTGCTCTCTTTGCAGGTGTTCAACAGCTACATTAACCACTGGATGAATTTCTTGTATACTATTTACTCAGATGCAGAAAGCAAGTCCAGAAAAAAGCTATTTCTCCTCTCAAAGCTATTAAAACAGTGACACAGAAGAAGGATGAGTCTCCTTTAGTAAGCCTCTAATCATCATGACCAACACTTCAGGTTTGGGTGGAAGGTGGGAAGAGAAGGAAAGAAAACAAACACTGGCAAAGGATGAGAAGAAAGGTCTGGAAAGACTCTGGAATGCTTAACATGCACTAGAAGTTTAAAGAGCAAAATGAGTCACCAAAGGAAAGTGAAATTTGCTGATCCCCATTAAAAGACCCCTTGGCTTCTTGCCACCACACCTTCCCTTTTGAATTCTATTGCTCACCTCCAGCTTTGGCAAAAAATACCAGCTAGCTATGCTAGTCTCATTATTTTAGCCCTTATATACACTTTCTTCAGAAAGCTGAATAAAAGTGACCACAGGCTGTTATATCCTTTGTATTTTTAAAAGGTTGGCAGGAAGTATTCTAAGACTTTTTTTGTATAGATACACGCACACCTTTCAAAATAAAAAGGTATATGCAATCCTTTTCAAAATCTTGTAAATAAATTAGGTAAAAAGGAAGTGGTACAGAGTAATTAATGCTTTCCTTTACGTGGAATAACTACAAAAAAGTCTGTTGATAATGGTGCAGTTTTTAGACAGATGGCCCAGGGCCACGGCCTCACTCTGCAGAAGCTGAGACTGTAGAGTTATCATCCCCCTAACGCAGGGCACAAGCCCACCAAAAACGGTCAGAGAGGTGATGTGGGGAAATATAAAGGAAGACTGCCATACTTTTACGGAAGGCTACATTCCCTGGTTTTCATCAGATCTGGAGTTTTAAAAAGTTTAGAAATATGGAAATAACTTTTTAGACTTTCATATCTAATTCTACTGGGTTCTAACAGCCAAAGAGAAGGTGATACAAAACTCACACTACAAAATTGCCCCAGTTCTTTTAAAAATAATATTTCTACAAATTAAATGTGTAACTTTTTGATATTCCTCCTATTTTTCTACTCTGATCTAAAAAGTCTGACTTTATGCCACAGTGGCCTGAAAGGCTCAGTGCAAATGGTAACTGGCACACATGGAGGGCACTCCTGGCGAGGCCTGGTCTAAGTGCATCACACACTGCCACCCTTCCTTTCTCCACACTGGCACCTAAACTTACCCCCATTCAGAGTGTTTTCTCCTATTTTGGCTCCACGGCATCCATCACTACTGCCTTTTAAATGATAACTTTAAGGCTACCTCCTCAAAGGATGTTTTCCCATCTGCTCCCCAGCTGGAAGTCATTTCTCTTTATTCTGAAAGCCTGCAGCCCTTTATATGTGACTGTCTACCGCAGGCAGAATTCTAACGATGCTGCCCCAAGATCCTCATCCTCTACCTGTTCAACAGAACATTCACCCAGGTGCTACTGGGAAAGAAGTCTGCAGACAGAAGTAAGGTTACAAATCAGCTGACCTTAACAGAGAAAGATTATTCTAGATTATCCAGATGGGCCCCATGTAATTATATAAGCCTTTAGCAGAACAGTCACTCAGGAGATGCAACAAAAGATGAGGCACAAGTGGGGGTCAAAGAGACAGGAAGAGTGAGAAGGACTTAACCTATCACTGCTGGGTTTGACAAGGGAAGAAGGGGACCAGAAGCCAAGTATGTGAGTGGCCTGTAGAACATAAGAATGACCCCTAGCCAACAGCCAACAAGGAAAGGGGACCTCACTCCTACAACCACATGAAGCTGATTTCTGCCAACAACCTGAAGGAGCTTAGAGTGGATTCCCCCTCAGAGCCTCCAGAAAGAAACACAGCCTACTGACACTTCATCTTGTGAATCCTGCAGCAGAAGAATCCAGGCCGACCCAAACCTCTGACCTGCAAAATGGTGAGGCAATCAGTCTGTCTTGTTTTAAGCTGCTAAGTCTGTGGTAATTTGTTACAACAGGAATAGAAAATCAACATGCTTTCTTTTGTACTTTATTCTGTTTAATAGTTCAAATCTCAGCGGACACCAGAATCACCTGAGGAGCTTTGTAAAACGCATATGGGCCCCATCGCCAGAGATCTGAAAGTGCGGAGGGGTGGAAGGGAGAGCATGGAGAGGCCATCAGTTTTCGTTTATAGCTCTGCCAGTGACATTTTCCCCTAATATTTTTTAATATCAGTATCAGCCCAGAAAGTTCTTGCATGCCCCTTCGCAGGTAATTCCCATCTTCATATCCCCAGAGTTCATATCCTCACTGTTCTGATTTTTTGTCTACCAGAGTTTAGTTGTGCCTATGCTAGAAATTCATATAACAAAACTACACATTGATACATTTGTCTAAAGCCACGTTGGTTCATGATGTGGTCTGTGTTGGTAATCCATTCCTTCTTATTGAGCATCACATCGCATGCATATACCACAGTTTATCATTCGCCTGTTGATGGACATTTGGGTTGTTTCCAGTTTTGGTCTATTATGAATAAAACTGCTATGAATATTCTTGTGACATATGCTTTCTTTTCTCTTGAATTGCTGGATTATAGGGTGAGTGTTTCTTTAGTTCTATAAGAAAGTCCAAGACCTTTCTCTGAAGTGTCTATACCACCTCAACAGTTTCCATCTGAGTGAGAATGTCGGTTGCCTACTTTTTCTCCCTTCACCTAAATGATTTTAATGTATAGCCAGAGTTGAGAACCATTATCCTAGATTAAAAATTCATTCAGGGCAGGAGGCATGTCTTACTCATCGTTGCTTTCCCGAATATATTTAGCACGTCTTTACCAAAGCAGGAATTCACAAATCCTATCAAATTTCATCTTAATCCACCTTCTGACTTTTGCCATACATGGCAAATCTATTAAGTATGCCTTCTATACCTGAACACAATTAGTGTCTAATTCTGAGTAAAGTATTTCATGATCTGTGTAATCATCGGTCCAATATTTGTTTTCCCTATGAAATTCTGAGCTCCATGAGGGCACGGCCTGTTCTGTCTTATTAAGGATTGCATCCCTGAATCCATCGCAGAGAGTGGCACACAGCAGGGTCTCAATAAATAAACGATGTGCTTTGTGGAAAGAAAAACCCTTTCTCCAAGTTTTTTGTTTTTTTATTTTAATTAAAACAACAAGGTACAAGTCTCCACTCTACGAGAGTCCTTGGTCTATAGCTCTCAACATTTTGGGGCACAAACGTCCTTGTGCAAATCTGATTAAAGCTATGAATCCCTCGCGCATTCTAAGAAAGAAGATGGGATCATGTCTACATGCACTCACACTCGCGGCTCTGCCGCACAATATCAAGGTGCTCACATGGTGCTCACAAAGCTTAGCCATGATCAGAAATCACTGCGCTGTGTTCTATATAAAACCGCAAGCATTTCTTTCACCAGTATTTGCTGAATATCCGGTTTGTCCTGGAATTACACTAGGTATAAAGGATACTGTGACCAAACAGTCACAGTCTCTACCCTTAAGAAGAGGGGCAGGGAGGAGGCCACACACAAGTGACAAGCAATACCATTTAACCGAAATTCAGATATTCTCACAATTTTTGCCTAAGTTAACAACATACGACCAACAACCTGAAATGCAAGTAACTCTTCAAGGCAATACGTTGGATATACAGATTTACCTTTGATTTATGTTTCCAGAAGTGACAGAAGAGGAAAAGAAGAATAACAACTTATCTATGTTGCATTCTCAAGGAATAATTGCTTCTGGAATTATGACACCTCATGGTAAAACACCTCAGCCCAGGAATAAGCGCTGACGTCCTCTGGTGGTCTTCTTCAACTGGCAGAGTGTCAAAATGAACACAGTACTTCATCCATCCAGGAAAGAACGTGAGGGTGTCGGAAATCTCAACAGGCAGTCTGGCCAGATGAGGAGGGAGAGCCACAACAGCGCGTCTCCACTGACCCTGAGGCACAGTGTCAAGAGGAAGGCTGGCGGACCTACACAGTCCCTGTGAGGTCTGGGAAAACACGTTCCTGGTGTTTCTGAGAAAGCAACATCACAGAACCAAAACTATGCTGCTATCTATGGAAAGTCTGAGAGAAGGGTATTGTTTAAAACAACTAGAATAAATAAAATGCTTTAAAAGAACAACACAAAAATCCAAAATTGAGAGAGAATGGAGTTCAAGAATGTTTCTGGGTAGAGAAATGAATTATTCTATATTCTTTAAATACCAAAATCTTTATAAAATAGTTTTGTTGGCAATCTTTCCAAATCTATTTCACACTCCCTGTCTCCTTAATCAAACTAAGTAAACATAATGCAACATTTCTGATGACTCATTAAGTACATCCATTATTCTACCATGCCATAATATAGCCATTCCCTGAGAAGGTACTGACTACACAGATTTGTCTGCCCTTTGTCAAAACAACTCCAGCTCTTCCACTTGGAAACCCAGCGTTTTTAAGGCTGCATTTTCTCTTTACCTCATTATCAAATCACTTCTTGCTAATGTCCATATACCAGATTAACAGTACTCCCTCCAAATTCATCCTTCTAATCCATGACTAACTAGGAAAATAATTGTTTTCCCAAAGTAATTTCAACTTAAAAATTTAAACAACAACCTAAATGCTGGTAGCCAGCCTTGGTGGTCTAGTGGCGCTCTCACTGCCACAGCCCAGATTTGTCTCCTGGTCCGGGAACCACACCACACCATCTGTCGGTTGTCATATGGTGGTAGCTACATGTTGCTGTGATGCTGAAAGCTATGCCATTGGGATTTCAAATAGCTGCAGGGTCACCCATGATGGACACATTTCAGTGGAGCTTCCAAACTAAGACAAACAAGGAAGAAGGACCTGGCCACTCACTTCAATGGCCAAAAACTTGGCCATTAAAACCTTACGAATAACAGCAGAGCATTGTCTGACATAGTGCCGTAAGATGAGAGGATGGTGCGAAAAGACCAGGCAGAGTTCTGCTCTGCTGTGCACGGGGTCGCCAGGAGTTAGAATCGACTGATGGCACTAACAACAAAAATGCCTGTGTTTTATTAAATTTGTTATAGAAAATCAACTGGATGTGGCTATTACCTTGTCAATGAAGATCTGGCTCAGAGATGATCAGTGGCAGTGCCCAGCCCCATCCACAGTTTTTTTTTTTTAAAGATTGGCACCTGAGCTAACAACTGTTGCCAATTTTCTCTTTTTTTTTATTGCTTTTTCTCCCCAAATCCCCCCAGTACATAGTTGTATATTTTAGTTGTGGGTCCTTCTAGTTGTGGCAGGTGGGATGCCACCTCAACATGGCCTGATGAGCAGTGCCATGTCTGCGCCCAGGATCCGAACTGGCAAAACCTGGGCTGCCGAAGCAGAGCACGCAAACTTAACCACTCGGCCACAGAGCTGGTACCCACCCTGTCCACAGTTTTAAGCGGTTGTTTGTATACTGGTATCTACCTGGGTCTACATGGCTGTTTGCTTAGGATATATCAGGGAAGAAGATTAGGCCAAAAACTTTGAAGTAAAAATTGTGGTTATTATTAAAAACAGGCCATAAATGAGAGTCTGAATAAAATTTGTAAGGTTTATTATACAGACTCTGTAACACCCATTTGTCTGTCTGTTCAGTTATTTTTATTTTAATTTTTTGTGTGTTTTCAACATCTTGAGTCTTTTTCAGACAACTGACCTTTACATAAGTGAAGTATTAAAACAATCACAAAATAAATTGTTTTCCTTTATGGGACTTTTTTTTTATGGTACAGCTACAAACGCCTTTAAATTAAAATGCATTTCTCCATATCCTTAATGGATAGGTAAGCACTGTGTTTAGGACGAAATATTTGCTATGACAGTTTATTTGCCATTGGGTTGCAGGCCTGTTAGAAGAAGCGCATCCCTCCTGAGAACCACCCCCATCCCCATCTGGTGTGTCACAACCAAAAGAGGATGGCTGACAGTCACCATGCGACCTACTACATCCATATCACTATTACATATTCATGCTCGAGTGACAGAAGCAGCTACCTTGATGCACTATGTTATGATGTTTAAAAAACGCTCCAAACATACAAGCATTCTCACTTGTGTGGACACATCTGAATATAAAATTCAGGAGCACTTCTTCAAGATCAAATTAAAAATAGAATCTGAGAATCATTAATATTCCATTTCAGTACCCTTAACGATTACTACCTCCCTACTCAAACTTTTTTCTTTTCTTTTTTTTGGTTAAAAATCTGTTTGTACTCTTTAAGCAGCATCTGTTCTGTCAAAATGTTCTACCAGACATTTTTTTTAAAAAGCATGAACACGATTTGTGGATCCTCAGCTACTTTAAAGTATTATCCTCATCATCGCCACTGTTTTTCACTCAGGGTCTGAACCTCACCAAAGGTAGCATCATTCTCTCTGTCCCTGACTCGCCTGTGACCGGAAGCAACAGCATGCTTCCAGATCTCCATGGGGGAAGCAGGAGCAGAAACGCATCACCAGCCTTTTATCACAACCCAGCTTGATTCATTTCACTGAAAAAAGCAATATTCCATATTTTAAGCCAGAACCTTTAAAGCTTTTCTCTTAAAAAGCTTGCTCTCCTGCTTATAGCAGGATAAGCATCCAAGCCCTTTTCCTCCATAGATACTGTTGCTACCAGGTTTCCATGACCTTCTCTTGGAGAGAGCTCACCTACTCTAGGCAACAGTTGATGCTCTTTTTTTAGCTACACTTAAATACCACCCATAAATTCCTATTTTCAACTACATACTCCAAATATAACTCAGATCAAGTATTTTTGAGAATTCACTTCAGGCTTTTCATTTATAAAAAGTTCAGCCTTTTTTCATACTGGGCCTGCTTCTTCCTCTCATACAAATCTTGAGTGATTCTGTGAGAATGCTGCTAAAAAGGGGCAATTTTCTTGGATTTAAATCTGAACTTTCACTATTAAGTACACACTTCTTTATCTAAAGCAATCAATATAATATAAAAATTAACATTTGAGAGATGTGATTTGAGTTTACAAAGAAAAAAATGACATTGAGAACACTCCCAATATTTAGATTGAAAGGATACTTAAAGATCACATATCGAGTTTTTCCAGCTTCTTCTTTGCCACAGAATATTTTGCTCAAAAAACATGAGTATTTGGGCACAACAGAAAACAGAGTAACAAGTTCTGGTTGTGGCGGGGAGTGGTGACAGCCAGGGGCGGGCGCTGATGCTGTGAGCTCCAGGAGCCTGAACGGAAACCCTGAAAATTAGGTACACAGCCCAAATATCTTATTTTACAAAGAAACTAAGGCACAAAGAGGTGCAGCTATCACCCTGAGCCTCCATTACTAGTCACTAGCATCACTAAGGCAGGCTCGGAGCCCAGTGACTTCCACAACCCAGTCACAAAAGCTAGAGCAGTGTGAGAAGCAAAGCAGCCAATGTCTATGAACACGACGATGCATTCTAGATGGCATGATGCTGCCCACTGGACACACAGCATCCTATCTAATCTTCAGAATCACTCTTGGTGAGGAAGGTGTCATTATTCATGTTACACAGGAGAAAGCTGAGAAAAGTTAAGCTGCCTGCCCACAGGAAAACACTGGGCTTGCTTTCCAGATCTGACACCGCTCACTCCACATGCCCACAAAGCCTCCATCACATCCTGCCTAACAGCGCCAACAGGAACTCGGAGGAAACCACCAGGCTTTTCTACCAATAATGTTCTTCACACCACACGGCGTAGAACAACGGTGATAGAGGAAGCGACAGAGGGGCAATCTGGAAAAACAATTTAGCAACAGAAACTAATTCAATAGCTGATCTATTTCCCTCAATACTTTCACCACTCACGTCCAAGCCACCATTCCTTCTTGTGTGGACTCCCGTAACCATTTCTTTACTGTCTTTTCTATTTCTACTACTTCCTTCCAAACAATTCTCCACAGCATCCAGGGTAATAATAATAATTTTTTAAAAAATAGATTCATGTGATTTTCAACACTTGAAAATAATTCCCATTGCCTTTTTCTTAATACACCATTGTTTTTAACACTGCTACACAGTTATATCTAACCTGTTGAGCATGATAGTCAGTACTTTGAAAGAAAGACCAAGAGTAATAAAATTTCATTAAGGTAATTTTTAAATGATACCTAAATCTCTGGCTGAATGGAGAAAAACTGCCCCATTTGCCTTTCTTTTTAGTGGACTTTCTTTTTCCACTGAATATTTTGAGATAATTGTAGATTCACATGCAGCTGTAAGAAATAAGAGATTTCTTATACCGTTTGCTCAGTTTCCTCCAATGGTAACATTGGCAAAACTAGAGTATACTATCACAACCAGAATACTGACATTGATAAAACCCAATCTTATTCAGATTTCTGCAGTTATACTTGTCCTCACTGATAATAATGGCAGCAAAGATGAAAGAGAATAGAGCAGAACTGGGGAACTGTTGCTTAAGGGGAGCCTTTTGGTAGAAAGAAGTGCAGGGCCATTCTCAGCATCAAGTGTCCAGGCTGCTGCCCAATGAGAGGGTCCAGGTAGACAGGAGAGGGGCCTGGGAAGTGGGCTGCACTGGCTCTGCTCTCTCTTTTTCAGAAGAATCCTTACAGCTCGTGCTGTTCACTGTGTAAACAGGTCCTTTTCAGAGTTTGAGCTTATAAAAAATTGCTTATCTCTAAATTTTTAATGGCTGATTTTTTATTTTTGCTTATCCTTACATACAACTGTAATTGATTAAAAAGCCTAATGGTTATGAACCAGCATAGTATAATTTTACATTTCCTAATTACGTTTCTTCCTTGTCCAACAAAACACATTAATCTTTATTTAAAACGTGGCGTTCTTTCTTGATCTTTTGAGTCTGTTTAAATGCTACCCTCCTGGCTAATTTCTCCATCATTTTCACAAATTATTTTTCTCTAAATATACAAAATGAGAAAACTGCATTTAAAGCAAAACATATAATGCTTTCAGCCAACTACATGTGTTAAGGAATGGATGCAGTTGTAACCTATATATTTTTAGAGACTTTTTTTTAAAAAACCTCACCTAAATTCTGTTTCTTGGGAAAGCAAGGGAGAACAAATGCATATGAATAAGAACTTTTATTTAACAATTCACTACATTATTTACCATTTCACTAGCGGAACGAAGCATGTGAATTCCACTAAGCCAGGCAGCTGACTTACATTCTTTCAATTCAACTGCCACTCCCAACCACCCAGCAAGCGCACGCGCACACACAGACACACTTTACCCTTAACTGCAAACCTGAGAGTGAAAAAACTTTTAGTCTTCCCTTAAGAGACTGCAAGCTAATTTCAAAGTTAATAAATTCCCAAGTAAACGAGACAGAAGTCAGCCATTTCTACCAGAACTTAAATTTCCTAAGAATATTCTAAAGTCAAACATCTAATCATAAGCAATAGCCTGAAAGGATGGCATGCTATTGACTTGCCCAAGCAAGATTTATTTCCTTTGCTTTGTAATGATTTACAGTGGCAATGACGTGTAACTGCAATTACTCTTAAAGCTATTTGTGTACTTAAGCAGATTTAGGAGGAGGTATGTTTTAAAACACTCGGCGAATTGTATTCAGTTTTGTTTTTCAGTTATGTTAAGATCATTCTGAAAGACCCGGGTGTTTTGTGGTGTTGTTTCTGTCCTCTACTTCCTTAAGATGATGTTGTTGGGCCCCAAGGCAAGCTGCTCCAAAACAGCGCACAGTGGCATACTGGTTCTTTTGAATTAAAGTCACTTGAGAAGCAAAAAGGAGTACTGTGACCCTCCTGACCCTGTGCCCCTGAAGCAGGAAACGTCTCCCACGTGAAAGGCACCCTGCCTCGGACCAGGGACAGAGAGACACCCTCATCACCAGAGCTGGGGGATCAGGGCAGGAGTAACCTTGGCATATTTTTATTAATTTACTACCCCAAGCCCAAACTCTGCTTAGATTCCTTACTAATCAAGCACCCAAACCTAAGTTTCTTTGTCCTGTCAATTCCTCACAAATTTATTGTTTGTTTGTGTAAAAAGTATAAAAGATGCCTGCTTTGGTCACTTCTCTCATCATCATTTTTATGATCTCCCATACATACACATTAAGTTGGTTTTTCTCGTGTTACTGTCTAGTGTTAATTTATTATTAGTCCAGCCACAAGAATTCAAGAGGGGTAAGGAGCAAATTTCCCCTTTCACGACAATACAAAAATTCTTAAAGAAGGTATTTTTTAGCTAATTTTTTTTTCTAATTCCTCTTTGCACTTATTGAATTTAACCGCTGTTCAAGAAAAAAAATTAAAAACCTAACCATGACTAGGATAAAAATATTAAGGAGAACATTATTTGAGTATCAAGTGATAGGCAGCAAAAAGAAAACTCGGAGAGAAAACAATTAGGATTTCATGTTTCATTGTCAAAATATTCAGTTTGATGCCTCCTCAAAATGAAATTATTGTGCAACCAATAACAGACCTTCCACCCTATATGTTCCTATGCCGCTTTTCACTGGCTCCTTTTCTCTTATTTCATATTGTTTCTTCTCTTGTTTCATACGAATATATTTTGAAATAGCTACTTCCCCTCTAAATATGTAAATAACTGGGGGTCACCACCCATCCCTGTGTCTCTCTGTTATGTGCAGCAGTACCCCCTTATCCACAAGGTATATGTTCCAAGAGTCCCGTGGATGCCTGAAACCACTGATAGTACCAAACTCTATATATACTATGTACATACATACCTGTGATAAAGTTTAATTTATAAATTAGGCACAGGAAGAGATTAACAACAATAACTAATAACAAAATAGAACAATTATAACAATATACTATAATAAAAGTTCCTGTGGATCTCAGAATCTCAGCATATGACTTAAAGGAAGCATTGTGCAGCTTCTCTTTGGCGTGGCCAAATTGCCAGCATCACTACTTTTGCACGTTGGGGCCATTATTAAGTAAAATGAGGGTTACTTGTACACAAGTACTGCAATTCTGCGAGAGTCAATCTGCTAAGTGAGACAGCTGCTAAGTGACTAATGGGCAGGTAGCATGTACAGCATGGAGACACTGGACAAAGTGATGTTTCACATCCCAGGTGGGATGGAGCAGAACGGCGTGAGATGTCATCATGGTACTCAGAACGGTGTGCAATTTAAAACTTGTGAATTGTTATTTCATTTGATGTTTTCAGACCACAGTTGACAGAGGGTAACTGAAACCAAGGAAAGTGAAACCATGGATAAGGGGGGACTACTGTAAGGAGAAATGAAGATTATCAACCAACAGAGTTAGAAAGGGAAAGCAGATTGGACTGAAAATAAAAATGCAGGTTTTGTATTAAAACCAAGAATAGAGGTTTACAGGAAACTTAGAAAAAAATAAAACGTAGGGAAACAGAAGGCAAAGGAGTAAGGTGCTACATTTTGAACATGAGATAGAGGAACATTCAAGTGAATTTTTTAATTCTTCTACAAAGAGTTTCAGAAATACACATATGATGACATGCCAACACTCTCCCTAGTCCCTTGGTATCTGCCCCTGAGGAGACCAAGTGGAAGAGATCCCCAGACTAAAATAGTCAAGAGTCTATGGAAACTGCTGAAACAGCAGCAATCCCTGACCTGAGCCTTGCGGTCTAGGACTCTCCACTCGGAGAAAACACAAGAGAGGAGGCAGACATCAAGCAACACTTCTTCCCCAGAGATTTTGAGTCATTTCAAATAATTCACATCTCCATTAATATTCTAGAATTATCTTGACATCTTTAAAGAGGACAAAAACTAATATGCTTCCTCAAATCTTCTTCAAGATTCCAGTACTAGTTTAAGACCGAATTGTCCTCACCTTGCAGCACTTCCTCTCCACTTATAGCATCAAAGACCCAAACCAAACATAAGATATAAAAATGTGGCAAGAGGGGTAGGCCCAGGAGAAAGGGACAGTTAACAACATAAAAAGCCAAGAGAAATATAGGGTTAACCAAGGTTCACTTTCAGGTGCCTACACAACGCAAGCAATGCAACAGGTTAAGACAGACTTTACAGAACAAATGCTTCTTGTAGAGGCTTTTGATAGCTATTCTTTAGAACCAACAAGTCTTTGGCAAGAAAGCAAGCCATAAATGAGGAGGATTCAAAATTTTACCATAAAAGGAGGAAACAGTCAAGGTTAGGGTCACAGATTGTTCCTTTTGAAGAGCAAGAGGATGCCTGTGCTTAGCCTAAAAAGGTCTAGGGAATAGAGGTCTTGGTCTGTTGACAAGAGTCCCACTTGGCCCTAGGAGTTGTACAACACCTTAGGTCCAAATACCCACAGGATGGGATGGAGTCCCTTTCCAGTTCACTTTGAGCCAGATAAAGAACAATATTAAAAATAAAAAGGTCTAATAGCTAACACATATAGCATTTACTACATGCTAGGACTCTAAAGGCTTTATATATTAACTCATTCAACTATTAAAACAACTAGATGAGATGGGTACTAATAAAATCTCCCATCTCACAGATGAGGAAGTTGAGAGACAAAAGTTTAAATGACTTTGCTCACAATCCCTCAGCTAGCAAGAGAGGGGAGCTGGGGTTAGAACCCAGGAAGTACAGTTCCCAAGTCCCTAATCAGAATCATCACACTACACTGTCTCTCAGGAAGCTGAGCCTCCAATCCAGAGCCGGCCCACATTTTACATCCTTATCCCTCTCTTTTCATGTCCTTATGAGTTTTATTATTTATTAGAGAGTCTTAGGAATGCCTTATTAAATCTATCAGAACCAAAAGCAGAACCTCCCCTTTCCCTTTCTTTTCCACCTTGTCTCCAGGGACACTCAAAGGTAAACCACTGCCACGTGTTGGGATGGGCAGGCCTTGTAGAGCAACAGAACATCCCAGATGGTTTGGTATATTTCACTGAATGAATTACTGTCTTGATGTGATGAGGTAATAGGGAGGGGCACTAATGAGAAAGAGAGAACATTAATGTTTATGCGAGGGAGATGAAATGGAATAATTACCTAAATAAAAATCAAAGTAAGTCTTCTACTGAAATCGTACCTATCCTCCAAAGGCCTATCTCAAAGATCACATCTCCCAGCCAGACTTCAGCTTAAAGAACCTAAATAATATTCTGTTGAATGCCTTTGGTATCTCACTTATTACAATTTATACCATAGGTTTATCTATAACATACTTGAAGCAACTTGTGCGGAAAAAATTATTAGCACAAGGCACTCTATCTGTTTAGGTCATCGGAGTGAAAGAGAAACTGCAGTGGGAGTGGAAGTTGTGAAAAGGGGTCAACGTACCCCCCAGCCCTCTAGGGCAGTCTAAGGCAAATTCAAAGCAAGATAATAACTGAAGTCTCTGAATTGAAGGCTTGAAACAAGTTTCTCATTTTTCATACATTTAAGTATGTTAAGGTCTTTTTTTTCCATAACCATTTCTGTTGAGAACAAGCAGAATTCAGATTATACTTTTATTTTAATATGGAATAACTGTGCATTTTAAGGGAGAAAAAAACCCCTCCATCTTTCTCAATAGTTTGTGATCTCTGAGGACAGGGGCCCATTTGGTTCCAGTGAGTTCTCCAAGTCCACACACCTGGTGAACATACCGTGGGCCTTCACAAATATTCTCGACTACACAACCACAACCACACTCAACAAGAGACAGAAACCTAAATGCTACTTTTGATTCAAAGAAATCTAAAAGTAATGACTTCTATATGTAACCATAAAAGCCTCGTTTCAATCCAAGTAACTTTAAGCTTCTTATCTCATAAATTAAACCGAATGTTCTACATGCCTGTAATTTTCTAAGTTGGAGAGGGGGTGGAAGAAGAGAGAGAGGAGTTACTCAGAACCTGTAAAATGATACCAAACGTTTTTGGGTTTATCTGTCTGTATGTATGTATCTGTGTGACACGTATATAATCATATTTCTCCCCCCCCCAAATTCAAATGAATATTCCACCCAATAATTAATCTCAGCAGATAATCAAGAGATAGCTATGGAGAGAGAGAGAGAAGAAAGAGGCACAAAAGAAAAATAAAGAAAACACAAAAGAAAGGGGAAGACAGAAATAGACCAGCAGGAAGAAAGGAAGGGAAGGGAATGGGAAAGGAATAGCCACATAAAGAGTGAAATGAAACAAAAACAGTTCAAAGAAAACTTTTTCTTGTTGAAACTTCCAGTAAAATCCAGATTCCTGCCGAAATGGAAAACTCTCAGCTTGGGTGAGTGACTGGCTGAGGTTTGTTATGAAAGGAAATCAATATTTTACTTGACAATTTCCACTCTAAATGCCACTGTCATTTTCAGTGCCATTTCGTTGTCATCTTCCCACAGTAAATAAAGAATAGTATAATACATATTATTCCCCCTGAGCTTTGTAAACAAGATCTCAATCGCACAACTCCAATAAATCATCCAGCAAATTCTTGGCAGAGTAAATCAAAGAAAACACGTTTACCCGAGGTGAACGGCAGCCACTGGACTGTGCATTAACCAAATTTGGTTTCAGACAGCTCCACCAAACACGCTCTAAATCTACCCAATAATTTGCCCACAGCCATGCTGCCATGAGCCACCACTAAAATCTAAAAACTTCACTATGAAAATGTTTCCCATCAGTTTTCATTTCTGATGTAACTTGGTCAAAGCCTCTTAGACAGACTCCATTATTTTCCATGTTAACACCGCTAGGCTGAAAAAGAGGCTTTCTTTGTCCCGTTAATGTGGGTCTACTGTACAGCTTCAGTGGATATATGGAACATATTTATCATGTCTCAATCCAACACCTCTTATCCCCCATTCCCATGTGGAACTGTAGCTTTAGAAATGGCAACAAATCTACAAAGAAACAACTTGAAAAATACCTTCCTTATAGAGTTACTTTTCTTGCTGCTTTTTTCATAATGTAATTTTTTAATAAGCTACAATTAAAGTCAGTAAGACTTAGAATCTCATAATACCATAGTTTTATAAGCTTCTTCCATTTTATATAGTATGTATGTCTTTCCAAATCTGGCAGAACCCTATTCTATATATTTTACATAGTTTAAAAATCACATAAAACATAATAAAGGACTTATCTTTCAACTACATTTCCATATTATACCATGATTCAAATGTGCCACCCTTCTTAGCAAATTCATTCGAAGGAACTGATTCCAAAAGAAATCTACAAGTGTATAAAGTTTTTTAAAAGAAGGCTAGAATCAAACAGAAATCTGTAAAAGTCACATTCTCGACATACACATCTTATCCTGAACTTCTAAAATATTCACATCCGTTATCAATCACTATTTTATATTTGATGAAATGTGTATCTCCTTTATGCTGCTGCAGAACATTATGAATTCCAAAGTTGATTTTGCTGTCTCCTTGAAATCAATTTGATGATAGGGATAAACATGGTGATTATTACCAATAATGAAGCCAAGTGCTAATAATTCAGGCGTTCTACAATTATTATGTTTAATTTAGTCTATTTCCAGAGACAACCTGAGTGGCTCTGTGACTAGGGACTGAACATAGGCAGAAGTACTTCCATTATAGTCTGCAAACTCTTTCTTGTTTCCATAGCGAAAATACCTTCGTGACTTTTCTCAAGTGATAACAGTCTGCTTACAAATAAATAAAAAACCGCCCACTACTTTTATCAACAATTATTCCAAATCTACTTATTATCCCACCATTATTGATTACAATGTGGACTTTTAGGAATTATTAATTGAAGGGTACTTTGCAGTCTGACGCATCAAGGACAAGACCCAAGAGAAACATCATCAATAAAACCAAAAACAAAAGAACAAAATACTTAAGTGATCCTTAGGCTGTCCATTTTGAATTAAAAAGCAAGCAGAAAATATAAACATAAGTATATTTTAAAAGCCAGTATTTCAATGCTTACTTTCAGGAGATCCTTGGAGAAATCACCACCCTCATTTACCCCTTGGAGGTTTGCAATGAACTCCTGGCAGGTCATCTTCTTTCCAATATTCTGGAATATAGGCAAATAATACATCATAATGACATATATGGAATTAAGATTAATTCCTAAAATGTGATCAAGCAAAGCAAGATTGATTTGGATTTCAAAACATGAATACACACCCCTTCCCAGAACATATATATATACACACACACATACATAGAATACAAATTTATATGTACAACAAAAACAGACGGTTTATTATGCTTTTAAAACTGTCATTAAATATAAGTAGCAAAATTACGTCAAACCTTTATTTTAACTTAAGAAAAAATCTGAAAAATCTATACATTTATATAATTAACAGTTTTTAATGAAAAATATAGATTAAAATGACATTTCTGAGCTTAATTCTAACAGCTGTTTATTTGCTTGTTTATTTGTATTTCCTAAATACTGTCCAGAACTATGAAGGATCTGAGAATTTAGCTTACTTTCAAGCTAATAAGACTAGTCTGTCAATCTCATGAATACTGGCAGAAGTAGTAAGACTCCTGGGGCAGACACACAGGAATTTACCACAACAATAGGGATTAGCCAGAATATCAGCATTTTCTTGCTCCAGTCCCAAGTCTCATTTCTCACAGAGCAACTTGTGTTGGGCCAGCTGACACCTGCACATGCAGTGGATTGTGATACAGGCAAGGAACCCTGAGATTTGGGAACCTGAATCTTCATACTGGGCAGTAAGCATGCTTGCTCCTTTGCTCTAAACCGAGAAGCCAGCTTTTATCTTCCAAAGCTATAAGCAGACCTATCCATTGCTCTGGGGTTACCACACCTTCCAAAAGCTGCTCGCTATAGAAATAATCTTGAAAGATAGACCAGAACAAAGGCAACCAAAGCTTCTGTTCACAAAAGGTGCAGAAAAGCAAGAGACCAGTGGAGAAGTGTGTCCACACACACTGCCAAGCCGACTCAAGGATAATAAGTTTAACTAAAGAAAATCTCATTAATAAACAAAACATAATTAGAAAATCTAAACTACAAAAAGAGAAAAGATACAAATATGCTGACTGGGAAAACTAATAAAATTACTATGACAGAGAATCACCTCCTATGCCAACACCAATCAACTGGTCAAAGCTGCCAGTTGCGAAGGATTCTGAGGTTCAGTCTGAACACTAGCAGAAATCCATCACAAGCACAGGAAAGGGATAAAGAACACAGACAAGAGGCACAAATATGGGATCTCCGGCAAAATGCGGTCCAGGCGAACCCGAAGTGCACCCACATATTAATATCCCTGTGCACAACACACATACAAGGAAAATGTATGTTCTGCAAGGCTATTTTATTCATAAAAGACTAAGAGTGAGGTAGAACAGTAGTCTTCAAGCTGGGGCAGAATACTGCTGGAGGTAAAGACTGTAAAGGGATGCAATGCCATAGAGAGTTTTCAGTGAGCACGCATACAGAAGCTTAACTTTCAAAGTGCAGATGTGCCTGAGAACCTACAACCTATGTGTCTTAAAAGTAACAGCTTCCTACTTCCCCTTTTACGACTGCTCTTCTACTTTACAACGTGAAACCCAAGCTACCTAATTAATTATAGTGAAAATGCTAAATATTTTTTGTTAAAAATCTTGCTTCTTCCATCATCAAAGAGGGCATGATCAGACTTTACATGAAAGACTGGATGAATGTTTTAACGAGAACTGGCTTTGCCAACTAACTTACTTGGTAGACAGTTCCCGTAATTTGAATAAATTAAGTCTGCAGTCCTAAGTTGTGATAAAAATTTATTTAAAGCACAGAAAGGAACTTTAATGAAAAATACTGTTTCACAACATTATATTGAATAAGACATCTCAATTTTCCCAATCTTACCAAGTGTATCAGATCAAACAGTGCGCCTCAAGGTAAAAGCAACAAGCATCATCAATAGTCATTTTGACTGACTTGGCAAGCCCTTTTTAGATGTGTTCTGATGATTTGAGAAAACGAATGAATAATGACTAGGCAGCAAATTCTTTTCCAAGTCAGGTGGATTCCAATTCTCTTCTTTTTAACAAAATTAAAAGAGGACATAATTTAATCCTCAGTTAAAAAACAAAATGTTTTTTAATATAAGATTTGGTGAATTCAAATACTTGTATCATTATCTGTTTTTTAATCCATTTTGTATTGTTAACAAGGACAAAAATTTCTTTTGGAATGACTGATATTTAAAAACTTCAAATCTTATAGTCATAGGAAAATGGAACTTTCAATTTACACAGTTTTTTGTTGCAAATAAGTATCAACAATAATCAATAAAACATTCCCAAGTATAAAAGCATATTACACGAGGAAAAAAAAACTATGGAAAAGTAGACAAGTTATGAATACTAGGAGAAAAAGAAATGGAATATAATGAGTTGATTTTTTTATATAATGGAGGAGAGCCAACTCACTGTATCTTTTAAAATATCAGCTTTATTGAAATATAAACTTCACCCTTTTGAACAATTTAGTAATTCTTAGTATACTGAAGTTATGCAGCCATCACCACTATCTAAGTTCAGAACATTTTCATCACCCCAAAAAGACACTCTATCCAGCAGCAGTCACTCCCCAAATCTCTCCCCCCATCCCCACTACCCACTTCCCGGCCACCACTGACCTGCTTTACACTGACATGGATGTGCCCAGAGAGGACATTTCAAATAAATGCAATCATAGAAACCGTGGCCTTTAATGACTGCCTTCTTTCCTTTAGCATAATGCTTTCAAGGTTCATCCCTACTGTAGCATGAATCATTTTATTGTCAAATAACATTCCATTGTATGAATGTACCAAATTCTGTTTATCCATTTAGAAGTTGATGGATATTTGGTCTGTTTCCACATTTTGATTATTGAATAATGTTGCTGTAAGTATTTGAGTGCAAGTTTTTGTGTAGACATACGTTTTCATTCCTCCTACGTACGTAGCTCAATAGTGGGATTGCTAGGTCATAGGGTAACTCTGTGCTTAATCATTTGAGGAACTGCCAGAATGTTTTTCAAACTAGCCACACCAGTTTGCAGTCTCATGACAAGTGTATGAGAGTTTCAATTTCTTTACATCCTCACCCACACTTACCTACCCTTTTCATTTTAGCCATCCTACTGGGTGTGAACTGGTATCTTCTGGTTTTGATTTGCATCTCCCTAAGGACTAATGATGTTCAGCATCTTTTCACGCACTTATTGGCTATTTGTATATATTCTTTGGGGAAACGCCTATTCAAATCCTTTGCCCTTTTCTTATTGTCTTTTTATTGTTGAGTTGTAAGAGTTCTTCATATATTCTGGATATAAGCTCCTTCTCAGTAGATAATTTGCAAATATTTTCCCTCATTCTGGGGGTTGTCTTTTCACTTTCTTCATGGTGTTCTTTGAAGCACAAAAAGCTTTTAATCTAGATGAAATCCAATTTATCTATTTTTTTCCTTTGGTTACTTATGATTTTGGTGTCACGTGTAAAACATTACTGTTTAATCCAAGGTCACAAAGATTTACTCCTATGTTTTCTAAGAGTTTTATAGCATTAGCTCTTACATTTAGATATTCGATGCATTGTTGCATTCATTTTTGCACAGGGTAAGAAACACAAATGTAACTTCACTCTTTTGCACGTGGCTATCCAGTTGTCCCAGCACCGTTTGTTGAAAAGGCTATTCTTTCCTCCAGTCTCAGCATCCTCGTCAAAAATCAACCGACCATAAATGGAAGGTTTACTTCTGAATCTCAATTCTATTGCATGGATCTAGATGTCTGGTTTGATGCCAGTACAATATTCTCTTGATTCCTGTAGCTTTGTAGTAAGTTGTCTTCGTATTTGCATTTTTTATTGTGGTTAAAAAAATGCATAAAAAATTTACCATCTTAACCATTTCTAAGTGTACAGTTCAGTGTTAAGTATAATCACGCTGTTGTGAAATTTATGTCCAGAACTTTTTCATCTTGCAAATTGTAAACTCTATACTCATTAAAAGACAACTTCCCTTTTCCCCTTCCCCCTAGCCTCTGGTAACCATCATTCTACTTTCTGTTCTATGAATTTGACTACTTCAGATATTTCATATAAGTGGAATCACCAATTATTTTCTTGTAATAACTGGCTTATTTCACGTAACAAAATGCCCTCAAAGTTCATCCATGTTGTAGCATCTATCAGAATTTCCTTGTTTCTTAAGACTGAATAAATATTTCATTATATGTCTACACCACATTTTTGTTCATCCATGCATCTGCTGATGGACATTTTGGTTGCTCCACTTCTTAGCTATTGTGCATAGTACTGCTATGAACAGAGGTGTGCAATATTTCTTTGAGCTTGTGCTTTCAATTCTTTCGGATTGACACAGAAATGGGATAGTTGCATCATGTGGTATTTCTATTTCTAATTTTTTGAGGAACCTCCATATTATTTTCCACAGGACTGCACTATTTTACAATCCCACCAACACTGTACAAGTGTTTCAGTTTTGCCACATACTCACCACACTTGATATTTTCTGGGTTTTTTTTATAGTAGCCATCCTAATGAGTTTGAAGTGATATCTCATTGTAGTTAAACTGGCATTTTCTCTGATGATTAGTGAATGTCGAGCATCTTTTCATATGCTTGTTGGTTATTTGTATATACCATCATCAGAGAAATGTCTATTCAAGTCCTTTACCTACTTTTAAATTGGGTTGATTTTTTTTGTTGTAGATTTCCAGGAGTTTGTTACATATTCTGGATACTAACTCTTCATCATATATGATTTGCAAATATTTTCTCCCATTCTATAGGTTTCCATTTCACTGGGTTGACTGTGTCCTTTGATATACAAAAATTTGTAAGTTTGATGTAATCCCATGTCTATTTTTGTTTTTGTTGCCTGTGATTTGAGTGTCATATCCAAGAAATCATTGCCAAGTCCAATGTCATGAAGGTTTCTTCTAGGAGCTTTATAGTTTTAGGTTTCATATTCTGAGTTAATTTTTTACATGGCATAAGGGTCCAACATCATTGTCTCGCTTGTGGATATCATTTATTCCCAACACCGTTTGTTGAAGAGACTGTCATTTCCCAATGAGTGGTCTTGGCTCCCCTACTGAAGATCACTACACCATAGATGCAAGGGTTTATTGTTGGGTGCTGTACTCTACTCCATTGGTCTATTTGCCTGTCTTTATGCCTCTTCTGATTATTGCAGCCTTTGTAATATGTTTTGAAATCAGAAAGTATGAGTCTTCCAATTTTGTTCTTCTTTCCAAAGTTGTTTAGGCTATTTACAGTCCCTTGAGATTCCGTACGAATTTTAGGATGAATTTTTCTATTTCTACAAAAAATGTCATTGGAATTTTGATAAGGATTGTATTTAATCTGTAGATCACTTTGGGTAGTATAGACATCTTAACAATATCATCTTCCAATCTAAGAACATGGTAAGCCTTTCCATTTATTTGTGTCTTCTTTCAGTAATGTTTTGTAGTAAGTTTTGAAATCGAGAAGTGTAAGCCTCCAATTTGTTTCTCCTTCTCTGGTTTGTTTTGGTTGTTCAGGGGTCCTTTGCATTTCCACATGAATTTCAGGATTAGCTTATCAATTTCCGGGAAAAAAAAAAAAGTCCAAGTGGGATTTTGACAGTGATTGTGTTGAATCTGAAGATCACTTTGGAGAGCGTGCCATTTTAATCTAAGTATTCCAATCCATCACCATGGAATAACTTTCCACTTTCTGGTTTCTTTCAACAATGTTTTATAGTTTTCAGTGTCAACGCATTGATCTTACTTTGTTCAGTTTATCCTTAAGTATCTTATTGTTTCTGATGCTATTGTAAACGAAATGAATTTCATTTTCATATTGTTCATTGTCAGTATATAGAAATACAATTGATCTTTGTACATTCAACTTTTATTTATATTTTTGCTAAAGACTGCCACCTGAGCTAACATCTTTTGCCAATCTTTTTTATTTTTTTTTTGCTTTTTTCTCCCCAAATCCCCCCAGTACATAGTTGTATATTTTACTTGTGGGTCCTTCTAGTTGTGGCACGTGGGACGCCGCCTCAACATGGCCTGATGAGTGGTGCCATGTCTGCACCCAGGATCCGAACCAGCGAAACCCTGGGCCACAGAAGGGGAGCACACAAACTTAACCACTCGGCCACACGGCTGGCCCTTGTATATTCAACTTTTATTCCGCAGCTTTGCTGAACTTTTTTTTTTTTTATTCTAATAGAGTTTTTATTTTCCTTTCACAGATTTCTCAAGGTTTTCCATAAACAAAATCAGGTCTTCTGCAAACAGAGATAATTTTACTTATTCCTTTATAATCTTGATGCTTTTTATTTCCTTTTCTTATCCAATTACTTTGCCAAAAATCTTCAACAAGTTACATACAAGTGGCAAGAGCAGACATCTTGTCTTGTTCCTGATCTGTGGGATAATTTTCCACCTCTCACCACTAAGTACAATGTTAGCTATGAGATTTTCGAAGATGTTCTCTTTCAGACTGAGGAAATTGCCTTTTATTCCTGGTTTATTACATGTGTTCTTTTTAATCATGAAATGATGTTGGATTTTGGCAAATCCTTTTTCTGTCTTTACTGAGATGATCATGTAGTTTTTCTCTTTTATTCCATTAATAGAGTATATTGGATTGATTTTCATGTGTTGAACCAATCTTGCTCTCCTGGAATAAATCTCAAATGGTCAGGATGTATAATCCTTTTTGTATGTTGCTGGGTCAGGTTTTTTGTTTTTTTTTTTTTTAAGGATTTTTGTGTCAATAGTCACAAGAGATATTCTTAAGGGATACTGGTTTTCTTGTGATTGCTGTGTCTGGTCATGGTTTCAGGGTAATACTATTTTCAAAGAATACTTTGGGAAGGGTTCCCTCCTCTTATTTTTTCTCAAGATTTTGTGAAGGATTTATATTAAAATTTTTTTAAATGTCTGGTACAATTCACAAGTGAAGTCATCTGGTCTTGGGTTTTTCTTTGTGGGAAGTTTTTCTTTCTACTGATTCAATTTCCTTACTAGGCTATAGGTCTATTAGGATTTTCTATTTCTTCTCGACTCAGTTGCAGTAGTTTTTACTTTCTAGGAATTTGTCCATTTCACTAGGTGATCTAATTTATTAACATACAACTGTTGATAGTATTCACTTATACTCCTTTCTATATCTGTAAGGTAATAGTAGTGTCCCCTCTTTCATTACTGTTTTTAATATTGAGTCTTCTTTTTTCATGGTCAGTGTAGCTAGCCACATGTCAATGTTGTTGATCTTTTCAAAGAATAAACTTCAGGTTTCAATAAAACGCTTCTCTATTGTTTTTCTATCTCTATTTCCTTTATTTCTGCTCTATATTATTTCCTTCCTTCTGCTTCCTTTGGGTGTAGCTTGCTTTATTTTTGTTTCTCATACTGGAAGGTTAGGTTATTGTTTTGAGATTATTCTTTTTTTAATATAGGCATTTATAGCAACAAAATGGCCTCTTAGCACTGCTTTAGCTGCATCTCATAAGTTTTATGCTGTTTTCATTTTTACGCATCTCAAAGTATTTTTTTAATTTCCCTTGTGAATTTCATCTTTGACCCTAGGTTATTTAGGAATGTGTTGTTCAATTTCCACAAATTTCATTCTGTTAATGATTTCTAATTTTATTCCATTGTACTCAGTGAACATACTTTGTATATTTTCACACCTTTTCAATTTATTGAGACTTGTTTTACGTCCCTTCCTGGAGAATGTTCTATTTGTACTTGCAAAAAATACATATTCTGCTGTTGTTGGATGGACTGTGCTATAGACGTCTGTTAGATTTAGTTGGTTTATAGTGTTCTCCAAGTCTTCTATCTCTTTGTTGATATTCTGTGTAGTCATTCTAAGCATAATTGCAAGTAGGGTATTAAAGTCACAAACTATTATTGTTGAATTGTCTATTTCTCCCTTCAATTCTTTTTTCCCAGATTTACTGAGATATAATTGACATATAACACTGGGTAAGTTTAAGGCGTCCAACATGATGATTTGATATGTGTGTGCATACACAGTGAAATGATTACCACAATGACGTTAGTTAGCATATCCATCACCTCACATAGTTACCTTTTGTGTGTGTGTGTGGGGGAGGGGGGGTAATAAATTTCCTATTTACTATCTTAGCAACTTACAACACAGTCCCTGGCAATCACCAATCTGCTAATTCTATGAGTCGGGTCTTTCCTTTTCTCCCAACTTTATTGAGATACAATTGACATATAACATTGTGTAAGTTTAAGATGTACAACATAATGATTTGATATATGTAGACACTGCAAAATGACTGCCACAATAAGCTTAACACATAAATTACTTCACATATTTACAATTATTTTTGTGGTGAGAACTTTTAAAATCTATTCTCTTCTGACCCATAGTCAGATGCATTATCCATTGCACAACTGGCCCACCACTAAAAATCTATTCTCTTAACAATTTTCAAAAATACAATACAGGGCCCAGCCCTGGGGCTGAGTGGTTAAAATTCAGTGCGCTCCACTTTGGCAGCCTGGGTTCTCAGGTTCAGATCCCAGGCATGGACCCGTTCCACTCACTAGCCATGCTGTGGAAGTGTCCTACATATAAAATAGAGGAAGAATGGCAGAGATGTTAGCTTGGGATTCGTTTTCCTCAAGCAAAAAAGAAAGCAGGAGGATTGACATCAGATGTTAAATCAGGGCAAATCTTCCTCAGTAAAAAAAAAAAAAATTACAAAATACAGTATTGTTAATTATTGTCATCATGCTGTACATTACATCCCCAGAACTAATGGATCTTATAACTAAAAGTTTGTACCCTTTGACAACCTTCACCTATTCCCCTCCCACACACTTGACCCTGGCAACCACCAATCTGCTTTCTGTTTCTACAAATTTGGTTTTTTTAGATTCCATTGTAAGTGAGATCATACAATATCTGCCTTTCTCTTTCTGACATTTCACTAGCATAATACCCCCAAGGTTCATCCATATTGTCACAAATGGCAGAATTTTTTCTTTTTTATGGCTGAATAATATTCCATTGTGTGTGTATATGTATGTATTTATGTATGTGTGTAGATATAGATATATATACATATAGATATATCACATTCTCTTTACCCATTCTTCCATCAACAGACACTTAGGTTGCTTCCATGCCTTGGCTGTTGTAAATAATGCTGCAAGGAACAGGAAGGTGCAAGTATCTCTTAGAGATAGTGATTTCCTTTCTTTTGAATGTATATCCAGAAGTAGGATTGCTGGATCATATGGTACTTCTATTTTAATTCTGAGGAACCTCCATACTGTTTTACATAATTCATGTACTAATTTTCCTTCCCACCAACAGTGCACAAAGGTTCCCTTTTCTTCACACCCTTGCCAGCAGTTTTTAATTCTTGTCTTTTTGACAACGGGTATTCTAACAGATGCTATCTCACTGTACTTTTGATTTGCAGTTTCCCGATGACTAGTGATGGTAAGTATCTTTTCATGCACCTGTTGCCCATTTGCATATCTTCCTTGGAAAAATTCAATTCCTTTGCCCACTTTTAAATCAGATTATTATTAGTAGTATTGCTGTTGAGTTGTATGAGTTCTTTATATATTTTGTCTATTAATCCCTTATCGGATATATGATTTACAAATGTTTTCTCCCATTCCATAGGTTGCCTTTTCATTTTGTTGATGGCTTCCTTTGCTGTGCAGAAGCTTTTTAGTTTGATGTGGTCCTATTTGTTTATTTTTGCTTTTGTTGCTTTTGCTTTTACTGTCAAATCCTAAAAGATCGTCGCCAAGTCTGGTGTTAAGGAGCTTACCTGCTACATATTCTTCTAGGAGTATTGTGGTTTCAGATTTCATGTTCATGTCTTTAAACCATTTTGAGTTTATTTTTGTGTATGGTGTAAAAGACAGTGGTCCAGTTTTCTTCTTTTGCATATGGATATCCAGTTTTCCCAACACCATTTATTGAAGAGATTGTCTTTTCCCCATCGAGTATTCTTGGCTGCTCCCATGTCAAATATTAGTTGATAGTATATGTGTGGATTCATTTCTGGGTTCTCAATTCTGTTCCATTGGTCTACGTGTCTATTTTTATGCCAGTACCATACTGTTTTGATTACTACAGTTTTGCAGAATAGTTTGAAATCTGGAAGTGTGATGCATCTAGCTTTGTCCTTGCCCCCTAGGGATGAATCCCACTTGATCATGGGGTATGATTCTTTTAATGTGCTGTTGAATTCGGTTTGCTAGTATTTTGTCAAGGATTTTTGCATCTATATTCAGTGGCCTGTGATTTTCTTTTCTTGTAGTGTCCTCACTTGGCTTTGGTATCAGGGTTATGCTGGCCTCATAAAATGAGTTTGAAAGCGTTTCCTCCTCCTCTTGAATTTTTGGAGAAATCTGAGAAGGACTGACAATTTATCATGAAAGGATATTGCATTTTGTCAAATGCTTTTTCTGTATCTCTTGAGATGATTATATGATTTTTATCTTTCATTCTATTAACGTGATGTATCACATTCACTGATTTGTGTATGCTGAAACATCCTTCTTTAAATTGGACAACCTAGAAGAAATGGATAAATCTTTGAATTCACCAGTGAAACCATCTGGTGCTAAGCTGATCTTTGTTGAGAGGTTTATGATACTGATTTAATCACCTGGTTATTCATCTATTCAGGTTTTCCATTTCTTGGTAGACTGTATGTTTCTAGGAATTTATCCATTTCTTCTAGGTTGTCCAATTTGTTGGTGTATAATTGTTTATAACAGTCTCATAATTCTTTGTATTTCTGTGGTATCTGTTGTAATGTCTCCTCTTTCATTTATAATTTTATTTATTTGAGTACTCTTTTTTTCTTGGTTAGTCTAGCTAAAAGTTTGTCAATTTTGTCTATCTCTTCAAAGAATCTACTCTTAGTTTTGTTAATCTTTTCTATTGATTTTCTATTTGTATTTCATTTATTTCTGCTCTTATTTTAGCTCTAATCTTTATTTCCTTCCTTCTGCTAACTTCGGGCTTAGTTTGTTCTTCCTCTTCTAGTTCCTTGAGGTGTAATGTTAGGTTGTTTATTTGAGATCTTTCTTTTTTCTTGACATACGCACTTACAGCTATAGCATCCTCTTAGAACTGCTTTTGCTACATCCCATAAGTTTTGGTATATTCTGTTTCCATTTTTTATTGTCTCAAGGGGTCTTTTTAATGTCCCTTTTGACTTCTTCTTTGATCCATTGGTTGTTCAAAAATGTGTTCTTTAATTTCCACATATTGGTGAATTTTCCAGCTTTCCTCCTGTTATTGATTTCTAGTTTCATACCTTTGTGGTCAGAAAAGATACTTGATATAATTTTTATTATCTTCAATTTGTTGAGACTTGTTTTGTGGCCTAACATGACCTATCCTAGAAAATGTCCCATGGGTACTTGAAAAGAATGTGTATTCTGCTGTTGTTGGATGGAATACATTCTGTATATGTCTGTAGGGTCCACTTGGTCCACAGTACCATTCACATCTGTTTCCTTATTAATCTATCCATTGGAGGAAGTTGGGTATTAAACTCCCAAATGTTGTATTGCTGTTCATTTCTCCTTTTAGTTGTTAGTACTTGCTTTATATATTTAGGTGCTCCAATATTGGGTGCATAATGTCCCTTCCATTCATCAGTTGTTTATCCATGTATTTACGGGCTGCATTATTAAGTGCCTATACTGATTAGAATTGTTATATCCTCTTGATGGATTGACCCTTTTATCATCATAAAATGTCTTTGTCTGTAGTAATTTTGGTCTTAAAGTATATTTTGTTGATATTAATATAGCCACACCAGCTCTCTTTCAGTTACTATTTGCACAGTACTTCTTTTTCCATTCTTTTACTTTCAACCTATTTACCTGTGAATCTAAGGTAAGTCTTCTGTAGACAGGACACAGATATTTTTAATCCATGTTTCTAATCTTTTAAGTCCAATGTCAGGATTTCCTCAGGGACAGTTTCTATTGACAGCTATCTTTCACTGTGTATGGGCCATACTTTCCTGTTTCTTTGCAAGTTTCATAATTATTTGTGGAAAAGTTATATGGCAACTCTGTAAATCAGATTGCTCCCCGTCCCCAGCTGTTTGTTGTCACTGTATTGCTTGTTTAGTGGCTTTTCCAACACTAATTCTGTAAAGCCTACATTCTTTGTTGTGTGTGGCCACCGAAGTCTCTGCTCCGCTAGCTTAGTAGTCAGCTTATTGTTGGACAAAGATTTCCGTAAATGCCTTGAACCAGTAAGTACCCAAGCCTTTGCCATGAGGTTCTATGTGCATGCTGAGGCATATCTTCAGTGCTCCAGGAGGCAGTTTACAAGTCTGTCTTAGTCTTCACTTTCTGCTTGAGCAGAATCTCAAGGTCAGATAGAGGTGAGAGCTTAAGGCCTTCTCAGGTTTTCCCCAGGCATGCAGACAAAAATTTCCAAGAATATGTCAAAGCTTACAAAAGCCCTTTTATATGCCTTATTTCTCAGCTTTTCCTCTTAATATTTTTGGTCAGTCTCTTGTTGCCCCAACTGTCACCACCACCTCAAGCAGCAGTAATGCTGAACTATAGCCACATGCTCTGGAGAAAAGACTATTTTCACTGAATGAGCACAGAGTCAAATCAAAGAGAGGCAAGGCCTGTGAGTGAGGATTTTCCAGGGAGTTGCCAGACAATTCCCTGGGAATGGAGCTTTTGGAGGATCTCCAAACTGCCCACTCCAGTGGATGCTAGGCTTCTGTCTGCATAGCTACTGTGACTGTGAGGCTGTCGGTTTTCAAGATCACTGTAGAGATGGGGAGAGGAGGATGGCAACAGGGCAAGTGAAGACACCACACAAAGCTTCTGACTCATGGAAATTCAGCTGGTTGTTTTTTCTTCAATAAACACTCTTTAGGTTGTTGCAAGCCTCTGGTTAATTTCCAGAGTTCTGAAACTGTTGATTTTGGTCTTTTTTTGCCAGTGTTCTTACTGTTTTTTGGAGGAGCAGATTTTCAGAAGTACTTACTGTCATTTGGAAATGCTTCTTCCTCACTATGATCTTTAGATTCTAACGAAAGACTATTTTTTAATATCAATAATGTCCACATGAAAAGCTCTCTTTTTCTAAGTTTTAATTACTTAAACTTACACTAAAAAAATTTAGATTATTACTTAAACTGGAAGAAAGGATAGTTTTTTCAAAATTCTTTTGGAAGACTCATGAGCAATATTTAAAGATCACTAGGTCAAAAATGCTACTTTAAGACATGAATTTCTACTGTAAGGCGTAAATAAAACTTTCATCATTTAACTAACAATAATTATGTTTTATAACATTTAAAAACAATAGTAAAGGCCCCAAAGTTATTTTCATTTATAAAATCATACCTCGTTCCAAATTCAGATTTATTTTATTTACTAGCTTATTTGGCCTTGCCTTTTCTATAGTTTCACAGTGACCCTAGCATTGCCTACATTAATATAAAGATACCAATTTGACTCACACAGGCTTTGAAACAGCCATAAGGAAAGTAGCAATTAGAGCGAAAACGGATATGTAAATTCAAACCAACAAAAAACAATTTAAAAATTCTGGGTCCTTCACAGTAAGGAAGCATCAGTGCAATCACCCAATACATTGTACCAAAATTTGTCTGACCAATGCAGGGAAGGAATAAAGATAACCACGATACATGGCTTTCTATGGGCCGAAGACGCCCAACAGCCTCTTGAATACTTGATTAGTTGAGTTTGTTTATATCTGCCATTTACTGAGCTGCTCTGACTCACTGGTAATTCCTCTAGCTAAGGTTTAGGAGCAAAGCAAAGGGTCAGATCAGTCCATTTTGCACCTTACTGAGATATATATTTAAACATTCCCCAAGTTTTTATACCATTTTATCGGGGAGTAAAAGTAAAATGAAGTAAAGTTTTTATCATCAAGAAACACTCCTTATGATATGTGGATTGTTTTCTCCTTGTTATACCAGATTGTCTCAATTATTCTGAAATACTATTATTCAGACAAACGCTGTCCCCTGAACAAAGCTAGCTCTAAGCATCGACTCTGTATCTCAGGGATTCACAGGCAGCAAAGGGAAACTCACATCGTCATGCTTCTATGCATTTTCTTCTCAAACTGACTGATAACTTTGGAACAAATTAGCCCTGTTCTGAAACAAATGCTGGCAGCTGCATGCCAGGGCAGTGCTTTCACAGCACTGTCTCATACTCCGAACTCCTTCCCGTTGAAGGAGCACAGCATGGAGATCTGAACAGGCCTCCTTATGCACTGAGAAGCATGGAAACTGTCCCTTGAAATGAATGCAACATTTCCAACCAAATCAGATGCTCAATGAATATGAATCTCTGGATCATTACCTTAATAATCAAACCTAAAAAGATAACACAAAATAGAAAATCCACAAAAAGTAAGAATTTTATTTGAAATCTCAAAATACCGGACAGGCCGAAATCTTGTGAGCCAAACAGGTACTATCCTTAATGAGAGAAAATATTCATCAAAAAGTCAAAAACCCTAGACTGAGTGTTCACATCTTCAGACAAATTTAAGGCTATTCTCCAAAATGATAATATTGCCATTTTCAAATATATTTTCTTACAATACAAAAGAAAGCTGTTTTCTACATTTTCTTTTAAAGATATATTAAATGCCTTTTAGAGAGCAATTCTTTGATGAATTTATCATTTCTGAAAAACTTAACTCAGGTATGTTTTTAACACATTCCCACCTAGAATGTTAAGTAGAAGGATCATCTTCAACTTCACCCTACTATGTTTGGGGGAGAAAGTAGAAGGTTTCATGGACTAAGGGCAATAGTCTGGAAGAGATAAATTCTGTAAATTTCTGTAAAGAACCAGAAAGGAAATATTTTAGACTTTACAGACCATAAGGTCTTTGTTACAACTATTCAACTTTGTCATTGTTTTTATTTTATTTCTTTGTTTCTGAGGAAGATTAGCCTTGAGCTAACATCTGCCACCAATCCTCCTCTTTTTGCTGAGGAAGACTGGCCCTGAGCTAACATCCATGCCCATCTGCCTCTATTTTATGTGGGACACCTGCCACAGTGGTGCATAGGTCTGCACCCGGGATTCAAACCAGCAAACCCCAAGCCACCAAAGCAGAACGTGCGAACTTAACCGCTGCACCACCGGGCGGCCCCTCAACTTTGTCATTTTAGTATGAAGATGTAAACAAATGGGTGTGACTGTGTTCCAATAAAACTTTACTTACAAAAAGAGGCTGTCAGCTGGATTTTGCCTGTGGATCATACTTTGCCAACTCCAGTATAAAAGAAAACTGGAAAGAGGTAGTAGTGGTATTGAGGATGACATCATGAGTGACCACACAAATAGATTAGGCATCCTCATGTCTAATTAGCAGTAGGCATGAAATTAGCATGCCTAATTTCAGATTTTCCCTTTGCTAAAGTTATGGCATTTCTTCCCAGCCCAGCAGATAATCAGCTCCCAATTTTACTGGTAACAATGAGAGCAAAGGGGGAAAGTTAAGATGGAGAAAGAGTTTCATTCTTAACAGAGTCATCTAGAAACCATATAAGCTACAGTCCAAAACTCAGCAGAAGTTGACCAAGACTCTGCTTTGAGTATGACTTCCCTGACAACCTGGGGAATGGAACCTCCCACCAAGCTCTAGCCAAGGCCTAACCTAAACTCAGTCCTAAGAGAAAGCTGCTAACAGGGCCAGCTGTCTCAGTTAAGTATTCATCAAGAAAGCAGACTACAGCATATACTCGGACCTAGACGTTGAAGAATTAGATAAAATAATCCTAAAATTTTTCATTTTTAACAGTGTAGTCTGGAAGCTTTGTAGAAACGTTTTAGGAGAAGGTAAAAGCTCTCATGATCCATTGGTAAAATCTGGCTTATAAATCTTAGGATATTAAAAACACAGCAGGCATACCCTCCCACATGACAATTCCACCTCCTCTAACATGTTACGATAAATGGTGAAAAAGCATACTACTGATTTGGTAATTACTTCAGTTCTGTAGCTCTGCTAAAAGCTCCTATATTTTGCTTTTGTTTTGCATGCTTCTCTATCAAATAAGCTTAATTGTGTTATGCTGCCCTCAGGTGTCCATTTTTTTATATACATGATCAGTGGGCAAAGCAGGATCCTATCTAAATTTCCAAACCAGGAAGCTATAGCTGTGATATTCAAAGTGTTCTTTCATAAACCCCAATCACAGAACTAATGTAAGTGTTAAAAGTTCAACTTCAGGGATATCTGAAATATTACCGAAATTTTTCCTACCACTTGTGTAATACATTGCTGTTGAAAAAGGAACCAGAAGTGGCATAAAGAAAAAAAAAAATATATGACAACTGAAAAGGAATACTGCATGCAACACAGTGATTCTCAAAGTGTGGTTCCCGGATCGTGTTGAAGGTGTCTGTGAGGGCAAATCTATTTTTATAATAAGGCTAAAAACGGTTTTTACTCTCTTTCTCTCACAAGTTACAGTGTGGAGTCTTCTAGAGGCTACATGACTTGTGATATACTGGAACAGACTAAATGCAGAAGCAGAGAATCTAGCTGTCTTCTATTTAACCAAATCTGAAATAGATTTGCAAAAAATTTTAAATACTTTTTTTTACTAATTTTTTGTTTTTCTAAGTACAATTATTGTTCATAAAAAGTATTTTATTCATTTAATGAGTTTACTTAATGCTATTTTTAAATGATTTAATAAATAGGTATTTTTAAATCTTACCCATTTTAGTGTCTAATATGGTAAATATTAATAGGTATAAACAAAAGCTCTTTGGAGTCCTTAAAAACTTTTAAGAGTATACGGGGATCCTGAAACCATAAAGTTTGAGAAGTATTGTAGCAGATTCTCTCACTACTTCATAGAAAGTGTTTGCTCTAAAATTTGAGAAGATAAAGGAAAAGACACTGACCTCATTATCAAATTAAAAAGACCAACTCAACTCGACTTCTCACTTGATTGTCATAGAAGGACAGGCATTAAATTACATAATGGGGTTCGAGGTCGGAGGTTCCAATCACCATCCTCAATTCATCGCTCCCCAAATCATTTGCAGGAAGAAAGGAAGAGCAAAAACTGACTTCATAGAGTTTCACCTGCTTTCCTTTATCATCTTCTACCAATGAGCTTATTCAAATGTGGAAAACTCCTAACGGTAAGAAGGGATGTAGTGACTGAATAATGTCCAAATTAAACAATCTGAGGTCCCTAAATGAGCCCTATTGACTTGGCTGATAAAAGCTATCCGTGTTGTATTTTCTAGGTTTCAACCTATTGTAAAAAAAAACCAGAACTACCTCCCAAAAAAGAAAAGAGTTAAGAAAGGAAGAGGTGGGGATAGGGAGGGAGAAACGTAGGAAAGGAAAAAAAGAATGGAGGTTTTCATTTTGAGGGGTCATAGAAGCCAAGAAAATCCACCAGTGCATGATTAATTTTGACATGCTTAAATAAGGATTCCTGTTAAAATCTAGGTAGTTGCCAATTTGACAGTGAATTATATTCTAAAGGCCATTTTTAAATTGAAAAATTTGAAATCATGACATTTTTCTATAAAAACATTTCCACAGATGATGGTTAGGTTCTCAGGCTATTCCATAAATGCTCACTCAGGTGACAGAAATCCTAACAGTAAAACTAAACTCTATCCCCCACTAGAAACTCTTGGAAACTCTGAATCTAGATCCCTGATTCTGTGAACTTTCAGTGTCACTCACAAGCTCCAGGGACGAGAGCCTGGTGGAAGCCCCTGCAGCTGGGGAGCTTCCAATCAGGGGAAAAGAAGACTGGGCACAAGGAGCTAGAACAGAGGACTCCCGGGGAAGGAGGCAGTGCGGCCTGATGAAATTAAGACCAAGGCTGGAATCTACAGCAGGGTAAAGCTCAGATAGAAAAGAAGAATAAATGCCAGGATGGCTTTCCTAGCAGCGGGCATCAAGGCTGTGGGGCAGCACAGCAGGAAGAGGGATCCACAGAGGAGACAGGAGGAAGGGAGGGCATCGAGGCTGTGGGGCAGCACAGCAGGAAGAGGGATCCACAGAGGAGACAGGAGGAAGGGAGGGCATCGAGGCTGTGGGGTAGCACAGCAGGAAGAGGGATCCACAGAGGAGACAGGAGGAAGGGAGGGCATCGAGCTGCAGGGCAGCACAGCAGGAAGAGGGATCCACAGAGGAGACAGGAGGAAGGGAGGGCATCGAGCTGCAGGGCAGCACAGCAGGAAGAGGGATCCACAGAGGAGACAGGAGGAAGGGAGGGCATCGAGGCTGTGGGGCAGCACAGCAGGAAGAGGGATCCACAGAGGAGACAGGAGGGAGGGAGGGCATCGAGGCTATAGGGCAGCACAGCAGGAAGAGGGATCCACAGAGGAGACAGGAGGAAGGGAGGGCACCGAGGCTGTGGGGCAGCACAGCAGGAAGAGGGATCCACAGAGGAGACAGGAGGAAGGGAGGGCACCAAGGCTGTGGGGCAGCACAGCAGGAAGAGGGATCCACAGAGGAGACAGGAGGAAGGGAGGGCACCGAGGCTGTGGGGCAGCACAGCAGGAAGAGGGATCCACAGAGGAGACAGGAGGAAGGGAGGGCACCGAGGCTGTAGGGCAGCACAGCAGGAAGAGGGATCCACAGAGGAGACAGGAGGGAGGGAGGGCAGCAGGTAAAATGCACTGAAGACAGCTGCTGGTTACTATAATGATAATCACACGTACAGAAACTTCCTGAGGACATTATCTATCAACCTTATGGAGGTTTGTGGTGCTTTTAAGGGAGGAAATATAAAATAGCACCATATGAAAAGTAAAAGCCTAAATTGTTTAATAATAATTCTTATAAAAGTCATTTTCCACTTCTGACAATAAATCAAATATTGTACCACCACCCGCACTCCTAGGACCCTGGAGAGTCAATCTAAGAATTAGAAACCCACCATCAGCAATGCAGCTTACAGAGTGGAAACAATGAACTCTGACCTAGCTCAAACACAGTATCGTTCTAACATTATTTGGTTAAAGAAAAAAAAACAAAACAAAAAAACCTCTACTTTATTCCTTGACTTCTTTCTTCCCCCTACCAGTATGGGGTACTAGCCTTGGTTTTACCCCTTATCCAAACTATACAACCCAACCCCCCAAAAACAGTAGTCTTGCCTCATACGTTAAACTCAGAGCGCTGAGGATGATATTCAGTATGCCCTGAGCATCCCAGAGACAAAGTATCTGCAGGATGCTGGCCAGAGGCAGACAGAACCACCACTCCAGAAGAATCGCACCCCTGCTCCCTTATAGCCTGTGTGCTGGGTGGGCTGTCTCCCGCTAATACTGTAAAGCAGAGAGACACCTTGAGTAAAATAGCTACTAAAAACCCCAAGCCACAGTGTTAAATGGTAGATTTTATCACAAAATCTTGATTAAGAATAATGTCCCGGCTACTGCCTCCGACCATGGCCTGACCCCCGGCAGCCACTGTCTCATGGATCTCTTTCAACTTGTAGTAGTGAAACTGGCCACCTGACCCTGCATCTATCTATCCCACTCTTCAGTTAACTCAGTTCTGAATCTAAACCTTCCTCCCCGCTCAGGGTCCAGCCCTGGTGAGAAGTCCCTGCCTGTTGCCCTGTCCCTGCCCCCTAGCTTCAACCTCAATGATGATCCTGCCAGGATAACTGAATCTCAACCATGGTCCAAGGACAGAGAGCTAGTCATAGTCAAGAGAGCACACTTGAAGATTAGTCCAGAAAGGAATAGGTTTGAATCTATCCTTACATGAAAAGTCCTTTTATTCATATCATTTCCAATAGAATACAAGGCTTAAAAATTTTTTTCAACTCTTTTCTTTGTTGAATAGTTCAAATAATATTCGATACAACTTAGTTCCAATATAGCAAGAGAAAAATAAACTCTAGGCTTTGTTTTAATAGAAATGTGTCTGTATGTGCAAAAGTTTTATTTACATATATAATTTATAGATGAAGAGGCATTTTAAAAATAAAAGAGATTACTTAGCAAATTAGCCATGTGCCAAAATTATAAAATATTTATTTAATCTAAGAGAATAAACCACTTGGAGACAAGTAAAAAAGCAAGTCAATACTATTGCAAAAATAATGGTAAATCATTCATATTTTTAAAAAATAGGTACTGAAGAGAATCACCATTCTTAGCTCCAGTGAAATCATTATAACATCTGAATGAATTTCTCCCAAAAATATTGCATATACTTCAGACTGGCTTTTTCCTAGCCTCCTTAGTGAAGTTTAACTATAATTCAACATGTCAGTAAAATACCTCCCCAGTGCTTTTCCACCACAGCACTTAGGTTACCTGCTACCATTTCTGCAGTTAAACCTGACTAATGGAGGTTATCCTAGCCAACATTACCAGAGATGAGATTTGACCTCCATGAATACATCTCATTCATTTCTGATCCTTACCCAAATGGCATAGAACTTGGAATGGAGTAGACACACTATAAGTGTTTGCTGAATGACAAATAAATTAGAAAAAGAAAGATAGAAAGGCATTCCAACATGTAACACCATATTAGACTTATTATATTAGTATACATTCTATCATTTTATTAGTAAGAAATTAGCAGGAAGCAAAAAGGCCCATACAACGCATTTTCAATGCATCCTTCCTTAGAGTAAACAAAACTCACCAGAAAGATTCAGAAAGAACAGCCAAAAGAAGTTAATCTCCCAAATTATGTTCCCCACCACCACCCCGCCATGAAAGCATGAGGACAAGCTTGTCTCAGCACTCCTTAGAAAGGTCATGCTCTTGTGTTGCTATTATGACAGGATGGTAAGTAAGAAAAGGAAAATGGCTTATTAGTCATTCCCCAAGAGGATGATTCTGGCATAAGAGGTGATGGCCTTACACTATAAGGAGAAAGTGAAAAGGGGCAGACATTAGAAATAATTCACTTTATATTCTGAACAATTCACTTTCATAGGGGCCATGCTAATAAGTCAAACAGACACCGGAACAATAAATCAGGCAATCATGATGCAAGAGAAGCTACATCCAAAATTATGGTTAAAAACTTACCACCTAGAAGGAAAATTTATTTTTAAAATGAATCCAGAGGAGGAAGATAAGAGAAACACATTTTCATGTGGTTAGTTCTTATGACAGCTAGTACATATTCAACAGACCTGTAACAGCATGCATTGTAAATAAGGATAAAAAAATTTAATTTATAAAACCTGAATAACAGACAATCCTGAGTATGTAGCACACATTTTTAAAAACAAAGCTGAAAACTAATAATCACTAAAAACATGATTTTTAAGATGATATAGAGATTTACTTGTATTTATAATTTTCTCCCTCTTATATGTAATTCTGCCACTATAACCAATTGTTAAATATGTATAATTGGCATAACTCAAGACAATATTAAACTGTTCATTTATATAAACTGTTTCTTATACTCTAGTTGCCAAAAAGAAGTGTGATGCTTCATTTAATCTCCTTTCAATTCCTCAAAAGTGGTCAAAGACAGAGCAAGAACAATCTGAGATCTGTGGTTCTGAACCTGTAGGCTACCGACACTGGGCGTCGACGGCTTGTTTGGACATCAAGCATGCTGAGTTATCTGAATAAATAATAAACCTCACACCTTTATTTACTGCTACATTTCAAATTATTGTGATTAACAACATACGTGTTTATTTGAAAGTATTATTAAAGTAGTTCTCAGCTTTTTAACAAGCCATTCAGTTTTTCATGGAAACAAATTCCCCAAAATCTCGCCACTTCCACAAAAGTTCTATGAGATCCTCAATCTTTAAATAAGAACTGAACTGTTACTGGAGTTTTTTTCATCATTACACATTTTCTCAGTCAATAGATGCTAAATGCACAACTATCTTACGTGGATGGGCCCTCAAAGCATCTGATGTGAAGAAGATTCCTCATGCTGGGTATCACTGGCTTAGATCAGTGTTAGATGTGGACAAGCACAATCAAAATTGTCTCCTTCAGCTCAAAGTCAAGTTGAGAAGTTGAGTGGGAGCAAAAGAAGGGGACAAAGTTACAACTGTTATCATAAGATGGGCAGAGAAGAAAGCAGCAGAAACTTGCTTCCCTGGTAACAGGACAACTGAGGTTAGGACAGTCCATTAATTGGTCAGCCCCATAACAAGCTGGATGAACACTAGATTCTGAAACTCATTTCAAGGCTCACACCATGGGAATCCCAGTACCTTCATTTCCAGAAGCCATATTATGGCCCTATTACCCAAGGATGTCCCCTGAAAATATCTACATGTTTTGTCAAAATAATCTTTGGACACACGTTACATATGTCTACAAGTCACTAAGGTATTCTGAATTCACATCTTTCGAACTGCAAAAGGAACCTCCCAGCTGAGTATTGTGACATTTGTGAAGATGGTGTTAAAACTATAATTCTATCACTACCACCTCTCTTCACTTTTCTGACAGTAGAAGCTTTTTTTCCCTTCAGTCCATCTTACTGGCCCCATACAGCTCCATTTTGCCTTTTTTAAAGAGGAGCACCATAGATTTGAATATGGGGATTTGTGGCCTTTTGGAACAGGAGAATAACTTTATATCTAACTTTCACTTCTTTTAATGTGATTTTTTAAATTGTAAGGTAAATCATATAGCAAATCAAGGGATGATGTAGACTCTTTAATTACAAGAAATCTGATTTTCTCTTCAAAATAAATGGACTGGGTACTATGAAATAATTTTTCTGCTATCATATATATTGCTCTATAAGCAACTAAAACATTCTCCTTTTCTCTAATATGAATAGTTTAAGTAAATGCTAAAATTCCATGAATTTCATGAATTCCATGAAAGATGAAAGCTTATCTAAAATTATAAATTTAAGAACTTCATCCTATATTTTAAACAGAAGATGACAAGGCAATTAGATTATCTTGATATTTCAACTGGGAAAAGACCAAGTGAGCTCCAGAGTGTAGAAAAGGCTGAGTCCGTAACACTCACTACTGTAAGACTGCAAACACAGTTGCTATTTTCAGATCTAACTTCCATCCTCCTTCCATCCTTGTACATCAGCCCTAACAGTGAACCAAAAAACAAACAAAATAAAAAACGAAAAGTAACAGCTCTGTCTCTGCCTCCCAGTGGAGAAAGAAGGTACAGGACACACACATCACAGATAAAACAATTCCAGACATGTAGACAATTACTCACTTAAAATCACTCTCTGTGTTAGCATGTAAAATAAGTTATTGCCTTCTCTAAAGATTTATCTTTACCCACCTGCCGTGTAGAGAGAGAGAGAAAAGGAGGCAGAGAATAAATGTGTGTGAGCACCAAAGCAAAGATAAGACCAAGATATTCTGGATTTCTGTAAGCTTCACACACCTACACTTACATGGCCGTGGAGATCTGTGTTGAGAAGCATCATCGCACAGGTGAGGCAATGGACCCCATCTAAGGAGAGAGAGAAGGATAAGGAAAGAAAGCATTAATTCACTATTTCCTGTTGGACTCCTTATTATCATTAAAATAGCATACATTAGAAACCTATGAAAACACAACCCTGCAGCAGGGCACAACTAATCATGCTCATTTGGGGAGACAGAAAATAGATAAGAGTAAATTATTATAAGGACCTCAATGTACAGAGTGGAAGTCTACTGGTGATAAAGTAAATTATTCCTAACTCTCTGAGGGACAATTTAATGGTACATATCTTAAGCTTTGAAATAGTGCCCTTTGACACAGCAAATCTATTTCTAGGGCTTCACACTAAAGAAAGAAAGATCTACACAAAATACAAGGATATCCAAAGAAACATTGTTTACAATGGGGAACAAGTAAATCCGACCTTCAGAAACACAATTCTGTCATGTTGAAGTCATTAAAAATGTTGTCCAAGTTTACATGTTGAAATAGATATTTCATAATAAATTACTATATGAAAAAGAGATTATATGCACTATGATTCCATTTAAATATAAATACATCCAAAAGAAAATATAATATTAAAAGAGATTATCATCTCTGGATAGTGAGATTATAATTTTTATTTATATTTTCTCAATTTTCTATAACACAAGATATGGAAATAAAAATAAATTATTTAATACTGTTAATCTTTTTACTTTCCAAGAGGAAAATGAAGTAGAAAAGAAGCAAACATTAAAGAAAACCAAGGTTTGTGCCTTCTACTGTTTACTGGGTATTAGTTCTCTGGCTGACAACATCTAGACAGGAACAGTTATCCTCTTTCCTGGCATCCTTTAAACGCATTCTTTAGGTTGACTGGTCCAGGATACCATGGATCAGACAAAAATAAAATACTGAAATAATCTATGAAGATTAAAAAATTAAATATTCAGAGGAAAAAGTTGCCCAAACAAGAAGGATCACCTCATACTTAAATGGAAACACGACTTTCTCTTCTTACTATATAAAGAAAAAGAAAAAGTACTAAGAGTTAAGCTTCTCATTTCCAAACCTCAATTCTCCTCCCTCATTCTCCTCCTGCAATTCTCAATCCAAGTATAGCAGACAACAGCAGTTGCAGATGCAGAAAAATCTTCTTAATCTATGCTACATGTACAGAAAGGCCTGTGCAATGACTGAATTCATGAATCAAAGACAGCTTATTTTTCAAAAGTATGCCTTTGAGTATAGTAGGTGACTTCTATTATTAATGTCTCTAAGTGGATGCTACTAAATGCCTATGTATGTTTATTCCAGTTCCAGTTTATTATCACAAATTCTAAACATATTTAAAACAAACTCCTGAAAGCATTTGTAAAATTCAGTAGTCAGCTCTCAAATAACCTTATCAACAGCCAACTGAGTGCACAAATCCATATTCCTTATTTCACACAGGAATGTCAACATCTTCTTAGATTTGAAGAAAATTCTAATAAGAACAACCCTCTTCTATCCCTTTCATTCTCTAGTCAGTGCTGACAGTGGTAAGAGACAGTGAATAAATGGTCTAAATATAGTCAAAGAAGTAATAAAGAAAGACAAGCTCCCATTTTACAGATAGGAATGTGACTTCAATAATCAGATAGTTAATACAGCTACAACCTGCAGGGCGGAGGCAGGCGGAACAATCACTTTAGTCAATATCAAATACACTTATCCCAGTTAATTGGCAATACTGAAGCTAAGAGAGAATTACTATTTCTATTACATCTCATCTCAGTGATTTATTCCAGAATTTGTAAGTTTATGTAAGCTCCTCCAATTGCAAGTGAATGTGCTTGACTTCAAAGCCTGAAAAACTTTGCTATACTGTAGGAATTGAAATGGAGAAAAGATCCCTCTTCACCCGGTACATCAACAATTAAGAAGTCTAAAGTTGCTTTTTAAGAATAGTACAATAAACATAAACTTATAGTTTATTAAAATCATAAACCAAGTCAGCAGTCAGTGTTGTTATTACGAATATCAAACAAAATCACCAGAGATATACCACTAACTCCAGTGAGATTTGTAAATGTTTCCAAAACTCACCACAAAACCAAGCACATACACATTTCATCAAGAAGTTTAGAGATCAGATGTAGAGGAGGAAGAAATAAGAAAACTGACATTTCATTTAGTATAATGTGCTTTGCACGTAAAATCTCAGAGTGACAAAGCGTGAGCAATTTAAAGAAAGCATATTGTCATACTACGGAACTGAAAACTAGAGTAAAGATAACTAAAAGAAGAGTAAAGAATATTATGCAGTTATTAAATATGATGCTTTTAAACAACATCTGATGGCAATGAGAAAATCCTCACAGTGAAAGGGAAACAACTCTAACAATTCTAATCTGATATTAAATGTTGTATAAATAGACTAGAAGGAAGCAAACCAAACTTTTAAGAAGAGTTGTCTCTAGCTAATTTGAGATAGCCAGATGATTTTCATTTTCTTCGGTATAATTTTCCCTATTTTCCACAATGAAATGTAACTTCCATAATGAGGAAAATAACCCTTGTTATAAATAAAAATTGAAGCATTTCCATCAGATTACCTTGTGAAGCAATGGTATCTGGGTTACAATAAAAATATCTATTGGAGAAGTGTATTAAAACTCTCTCTCGTTCTTGAGTTTCTCCCACAAGAGAAAATGCTTTAAAGAAATACCTAAAAAGGAATTAAGAGGAAAAAAGTGAAATTTTAGAAAAAGTCACTGTTTTCCTTATGTTTGATAGTTAAAGTTAATTCATACAAATATAAGAAATTAATTATACAAAATAAGATATTCTACAGTGATTTAAAAAAAATCACTTACTAAAAGACCATTCAGTATAAATTCATGCTGACATTTAAATTCTATAAAATGTCAACATAAAAGATGACATGGCAATAATATGGTGGCCAACACATCAAGAAAAGCTTTGGGGAGGCAAGTAATTTCCCCACATGACTAAGTGTCGAGTAGCCAATTTTAGATCAGTCAGATAAAAACGAAAGAGCACTTAAGACAAAATGCATAACCACATAGGCTGGTTTTTTTCAACTGTTGCCAATCTTCCCCCCTCCCCAGGCTTCTTCTCCCCCAATTCCTCCAATACATAGTTGTATATTTTTAGTTGTGGGTCCTTCTAGTTGTGGCATGTGGGATGCCACCTCAATGTGGCCTGATGAGCAGCGCCATATCCGAGCCCAGAATCTGAACCAGTGAAACCCTGGGCCGCCAAAGGCGGAGTGCACGAACTTAACCACTCGGCCACGGGGCCAGCCCCTAGACTGGGTTTTAAAACTCTACATGGATAACAATCTTTTCCTCATTTTGTTACATGATTATAATCACCACTGACCCACTGTTAAAATCACAATTATATTGTCTTGTACACAGTAAATTTCTGTTAATTTTATTTTGCCTATCGTCACATTATTAATTTGTTACACAATGAGGAAATTAGGAGATAAAACCCTAATTTATTCCTTGAATTAGGAATAAATTAATCTATGTATAAAACTTCTTTGAACAATAGAAAATATGCCCAGAACCACACACCAATCTAAATCAGAGTCACTAAGAGTATTGTCTATTACAGATAAATCCAGATGACCCTCACTTGACAAAGTAGATGCATTTCCCTAAACGTGAGACAGGAAGCAAAAAATCATTTAAAATGTTCTAAGAAATCTTACTATTGAAAAAAACATATAATAAATCTTATTACTATGATGAAAATGTTGCTCTCTGCCTTATTTATAGTTAATCTATATTTATTGATCAAACTTTAATTTTTCATAACTTTTTTTTATGAACCACATCAAAGAAAGCAAAGCAGAAACACAGATCTTTTCTCCACTCTTACCTGTTTTCATGGAAAACCTATGAGTACCCTTGATTCATGCAAAGAGGCACAGAATAGGTCACTGTTGTGCATTCTAATGCAAATGTCCTCACTTCACCTCCCAGGACTCAGTTTCCTGATTTGTAAAACTAGAGGGTTACACAAGATGATCTCAGAATTCCTCCATGTCTGACACTTTGTAGAGACTATAAGGTTACATGCTCACTGTGTTTCACCCACAGCTGCTCTTAGAGTTTTATAGTCTAATATGGGATGAGAAGTGAGGGTCAGTGTGCTTAAGACACCTTCATTTGAACACATCAACAAAAAGTGCTACTGCCTGAAACAGTTTTACTGTTTACTATCAGATACTTTCTACTGATATTTATATTGATATTCATTTTTAATCCCATTCATGAGTTAATTCCAAAGTATCGTCTTAAAAGGTTATTTGGCTATTGTAAACAAATGCTTAGGAAAAAAAATCTATAATTCTGCAGTCTATAGACTCTGCCTTTTTCTTTATTCATCATTCGAAAACTACCTTCCCACAGACTATTTTTTCTCAAGACTTACTTTGCCATCATTCTTTACTGTCATCTACTAGATGCAGTCATGTGTGGTTTCATAAAAATGATGTATTTTCTCTTTTTTTTTTTTTGCTTTTTCTCCCCAAATCCCCCCAGTACGTAGTTGTATATTTCAGTTGTGGGTCCTTTTAGTTGTGGCAATATTTTCTCACTTTTAATTACATTTAACATCTATAGCATAATCTGAGCTAATTCACAAAGTAATTGTGGGTTTAAAAAAATAAAATCAGATTTTAGCTCCAGCACATTACTTTCTTTTCTCAGAGTTAATTATTTGGAGGCAAAGAAGAACAGAAGTGATGCTTAATCATACCTGAGAGACTGATCCAGCGTCATTCCTGTAAAATCAAAAAACTTCAGATATTCTTCAGCAACTAGTTTGCTAAATTCATTGCTATAAGAAAACATAATAGACTTGATTATTAAAACTGAAGCTATTAAAACACACATACAAAAGGATACACTCAGACACTGGCCTCAGGACGGAACGTACTTCTTGCCTAGGTGCTTTGCAACATCCGATCTTTTGAATCTGTCTAGTTGATAAAGGCGTTTGGCCAACCTTTTGGCTGCTTCTATGTTGCTGCTGGTACCATTACTGAGACTTTCCGGGGTCTCCTTTTCCAGAATTTCAGTGCTCCCCATTTCAGAATGAGCCTCTAGCAATGTTGTTTTCACCCCAGCGTTGCTGTGAGAATTGATAAAGAAGGAGAAAAAAGAAAAGATTTTTCTTGTGCAGCAAAAAGGGAAATAGCTAATGAAACTATCATGATATTGTAGAGCCAACTAAATGAACACTATTTTAAATAAGATTGTCTTACAGTTATTCATAAAAATATTTTCTGTTACTGTACTTCAACGTACTAAAGAAGTATTGCTTAAATCCTCAATGAGCAGGTCTCAAACCTTTTGGTCTCAGGACCTTTACATTTTGAAAAGCATGAAGGATTCCAAAGACCTCTGTTTATGTGAGTTATATCTATATCTGTCTATCTTATATCTACTATACCTATATGATACTCACCACATTAGTAATTAAAACAGAAAATCTTCAAATATTAACTCATTTAAATATAATAAATCTATTTCACGAATACATTTTTATTAAAAATAACTATAATTTCCAAAACAATAACAAAATTCAATGAAATAAGCAACAGATTTACTTTTTTTTTTTAAACAAATTTCTTTAATAGTTGGCTTACCAGAAGACAGTTGGATTATCATAGCCACTTCTACATTCAAGCTTTAACAATATACTGTTTTGGTTGCAATACATTGAGAAAATCTAGCCTCATACAGATATTTAGTTAGAAGAATGACGAGTATTTTAATATCCTTTTCAGATAACTGTAGATATTCTTTTTTGATATGACACCCAAATAAGACAAGTGGCAGTTTCTTAAAGGTTAGTTGCAACACAAAATCTAAAATTGTATCAAGGAAATTTTGTGCTTTTACATTAAAATCTATCTTACACTTTGAATGAACTTTTACCCAGGCATTATTCTGCAACATGCATTGGGTCATCTGCAAAATATTTACTGACACATGTCATTTTATAATATTAAAAAAATCACATTCATTAATGTCACTACCAAAATCTTCAGAAAAGTCTTAGGTACTGAGGAGCTGTCAAACTTTTGGTGGCAGATATGATTTCCAAAATTCCAAGTTTTAACTGAAAGCTCAAATTTTATCATTGGCAACAAACATTGTGAGATGTCCTTAAAATAATAGGCTCACTCTATTAATTTTCGAGAAAATGTTTGCCAATAACCATAGTTAGTCATACTTTGAAGGAAAAAGGGCATTCCAAGAAAAACAAAACTAGTTTATAGCTCACAACTCAAATTACACATGAGTGCTTTTCCTGGCAGCAACCCGCAGGAGCAGGAGTCTGCATGAACATCTTCCATTCCATCACACGTGAAATTAGAAGACGTGTTCTCAAGAGTGGAAACGTAATTAATCTGTACTGCTTTATCAAGGACAGGTGAAACTGCTTTATTCAGGTGAAATTGGCCTCTGTTTTTATTTTGAGTCCAGGGCAATGAAGAATATACCAATAACTAGAACAGTGTGGTACCACTACCTTGATATGCGCTAAGACCCCCACAATTGCTTTCGTACCATCAGTGCAAATATCGACATGGTGAAAAAGGAAAATAATGCTGTACAGTTATTATAAAATAACTTTGACCTCACGACCCTACAGAAAAGGTCCTGGGAAGCCCCAGAGACCACACTGAGAACCTCTGCTCCAGAAAGGGGTCACAAGCTCTAGCCTGTGGCTGGCTGTGGAATGCTATATCATGCATTTATAACACAAAACCAACAAGAACACAGTAATTTCCAAATCTTCATTTTTAACTTGGTAACAAAACAAAGCTAGTTCGTGATAAACTACTGTGCTTAAGCAGCCTTCCAACACACCACAGATTCTAATCCAGACATAGTCAGAATTTTTCTGTAATGGATCAGATAGTAAATATTTCAGACTTGCAGGCCACAATAAGATCCTTTCACACAAGATTATTTTTGTTGTTTCGTCACAATCTTTAAAAATATAAAAGCCATTCAGGGCTAGGCTGAATGGAGCACACAGGCCCTGCTCTATCCCCTAGTTCTTTAACCTGGCCTGAATAAGTAAAGTAACTATTTATTGTCTAAATCAGAACACTTTGGAGAGGGAACAGAAACCATAAAATCATTAAACATGTAATTATAACTGTTACAAAGCGTAAAAAGAGCATTACCCAAGAAAAATTAGTTGTAAACTTACATCATGTAATAAATGACAAAAATCACAGTAGCAAAAACAAATATACTTTCAAGAAGAACTGTTCAATCCCTATTTTGTCATTTATTCTACCCAACCTAGAACTTCCTGTTTCCTACTGCTCCTCCAACTCAGTGGCGGCCCGGCAGCGTCACCACCCCGCAAATGTAGCTCAGGCCAAGACCTGCTGGCGCCCATGCGGTCCTCAGGGATGCAGGGTCCCAGGCTTCCCCAGCCACTGTCAGCCTGCAGGGAGTTAACTGTCCCCAGCAACCCCTCTCTAAGCTGATCTTGTCAGCAAGTCCTTCACATGCTGTCCTTGCAAAGGGGAGGGAAAAGAGATAGAGGTGATCACACGCTGTCTTTTAGACTCAACTATGTGAAAATGCTGTTCAATGCACATGTCAGCTCACACATTCAGATGAGACTGTGGAGAAGCTGGAAGCAGAAAGCGGATGTTTATCAATCCCATGCTGACTTATTTTACCAAAAAATGACGATGCTTCACTTTTTAAAGTCAAAGTCACAGGCTAAACCATAGTCAATGCCAGGACAACAGACATAAAATGGAACTAACCGCAGCAAATCAGGATGTTTGGCAACCCTCCTTCAACAAACAGCCACCTAAACAATTTCCTAACAGAAATAACCACTAGTTGAAATTAACTGCTTCATATGATGACATCTTCATGCAAATATATTTAAATATTTTTTCATCCTAAATATTCCTTTATAGAATTCACACTACCAGCCAATTTTGTGAAATTTATCCTATCAGAAAACAATATTTAATTATTATGTACAGCAATCTATAATAAGTAACCTCAATAGAAGAAATTTCTTTTAAGGGCAACTCACAGTTACTTTGTATTTTTCCACATAAGTGGTGGAAATGTAAAATACTGACTCCAAGAGCCATTTTAGTTACAATCAAGTATTTTTTATAACTAAAAAAAATCCCTGGAGTTGTGTTCCCACGCATTCTTTTACTCTACATATTAGTTATCATGTAGGAAAAACAAATGTCAAAGAAAGAATTTTCTTCTCAATTCAACTGCTACTTACTGTTCACTTTTCGGGGCAAATTCATGGCATATATTTAATCATTCCTGGTAAATAATGTAATTATATCACATATATAGTATGGCAAAGATTTTGTTCAAATACAAGAGACTTATCCTATTGAACATATATTCTTAAAAATGTAGCAGTCAAAATAATTCCTGTTTATCATGTTTCTCATTTCTCATGTTTGTCTCCTCTTTTTATCTTGCCTAGCCCAGTCTATTTCACCTCATTTTCTTTACATTCACCAGGAGGAGGTAATTTTAAAATCTGTACACATCAGACTTCTCTGGATCTTCTTGAAAAAACCTTCAGTAAAAAAAGAAAATAAGGACTAAAATGAGGATAAATACCTAGATTCCTAGATGGCTTCATACTGTCTCACTTCTCAATTCATGAGATTACATGAACAAAAACAGAGACTGCTCCTTTTAAGTCAGAAAACCTGGAAACATAATGCCACCACAAACTCACCAGCAACCAGAGAGACAGCAAGAAGAACTCATCACGGAGCCCAGGGTGCGCCTGAGCCGCAGAGCCCCTCCCCAGTGCTCCCTGCCCCACAACTCCAGTGCTGGCTGCTCTACCCGGCCTTCCAAGGACCTGGCTCCCTGTGAGGTCACGTTACTATGACCTCACATTCTCAGCAGTGTTTATTGTTGGGGTTTTTGTAATGTTTTTACAGCCCCAATAAAAACAGGAGCCAGAACACAGGAGCCCCTGTACACCAAGAGCATAAACAACAACGGCAGCCCAGCGTCGTTCACACTTGATAAAGCAAACTGGATGATCCCTCTCAGTGGGGACAACACCCCATTTTGTTTCCTGGAATACACAAGTTATTGTCCATCTATTCTGTTGAGTATTAGATGCTTTCAGTGGTTTGAAGTTTCCCTTCTTTTCTCTAGTTCCCCTTTTATTTCCTTGATCAAGTAACTTTACAATCTCACAAGGTGAATTCCCTACCAGTCACTTAAATAGAAAAGACTTCACAGGAGGTTCTCCCTGTGTTCTGTAAACGCGGTACGTTATCCTCCAAACAAATGTGGTAACGCTCTCATCAAAGAAGGATCAGACCATTGAGTCTCATCACCAGGCCTTTCCGAACCTTTTTATCCTACTAGGATTACCAGATTTTCCAAATAAAAATAGGACACACCCAGCATAATTTGAATTTCTGATGAACAAAAAATAGTGTTGAGTATAAGCATGTTCCAAATATTGCACAGGGCATACTTACGCAAAAAAAATTGCTCACTGCTTATCTGAAATTCAAATTTAACTGCACATCCTATATTTTATCTGGTAACCACATCTCCTGAAATGTTTGCTCTAAGCTCTATTTAAAGAATCCCAATTAGGGTATTCCCTGTCCATTGGTAGCATGTTGCGCAATCAGCTTCCTTCTGGGTTTGTTTTGACTTGCTTCTGTGATTTAATTTTCATTCCTACTATTTTTCTGTTCTTTTATCAAGACCTTCTCTCAGTTGCCCATGACCTACTGATTTTTCTCTAATGTCCTCTAAATACGAAAAAAAAAACCCTCTTTCTCTATATTTTCACCCTTCTTTTCCAGCCTGCACACTGCCACCACAGAAGTGATAATACACCTCCTTTACAAAAATCCTACACAAGATAAAGTCCATATTCTGTGTCATGTCATATAAGGCCCTTCACAAGCTGACCCCAACTGCTCGTTTCAATCTATCATCTACCATTTTCCTCCTGATCCACCTACAGAGAAATATTACCTGTGCTCACACATCCCTTTCAGTGTTGTTTCCTTTCTCACTCTTATTATCCCCACCCCAATATTCTTGGGTGCCCAAAGTTCTGCAAATTCTTACTGACCCTACAAGAGCCCAGGTGAAATAACAGCTTTTCTAAGAATCATATTCCAATCCCCTGGCTGCATTCTCAGCGCACCTGAGTTATACCTTTATCATAGGTCTGCCTTTTAAAAATCCCATCTCTCTCCCCCACCAGTATCTATACACACCACAGGAGAAGCTTGAAGTTATCAATAGCCATCTGTTAAAAGAATGCAAAAACTGAGCAATCATCTGAGTCCATATCTTGCACTGTCTTCTATGCTATGCTATGAATAATAACATGTGGCAGTCACTTTCTAATTCATTATGACTAATCCTCTAAAGTTCCAAAGAGACTGATATCAGCAGAAGGTACCAGACAGATTGTCTTATTTCATATTTACTTTGAATTTAAATTTTAAAAAATTCTTTAAATTTTTATTTAATCATGGTAATAAAACTAGGATTAAAAAATAAAGTAGGTTAAGGTGTCAAAGGTTTCCTCCTGTATTTATAAAGCATACCTGGGAGTGGAGCACAGAAACAACAAATAGCCGCCTAGTTCAATTTTATACATACACTAGGTAAAGGCAAGTCAGAAGAATCCCAAAGAGTGGGAAGAAATGACTCCAGTTACAAGTGGAATAAAAGAACCAGACAGAGCAAGATGACCCCGTTGCCCCTCTTCAAGCTGAAGATACAAACACAGAGGCCTGGAACCAATAGACTCAAGAAAGCCAGTACAAATGTAGAGCTTTCGTGGCTGGAATGAAAGTCAGTAGAGAAGAGTTCTGAGTACATCAGAAGCAAGATACACTTAAAACTCTCAAGCATAAATTCCCTCTAAGAAAGGAAAAGGAATCTTGTCGACCATCATTATCTATGGCATTTATGTCTCAGGCATTCCAGATAGTACATAATCTAATCTTGAAGTAAACGTAAATGAGAAATGATTCAGAACAGCTACAGCACCTCCAGTGGTACCACTCACCTAAGGGCATCTAACATTGGAAGGCATCTGCTATGCGCCAGCACTGGGATACGCACTTCCTAGGGACGGTCTCATCTAATCTTCAACAATCTTAGTGAAATAGGTAGTGGTATCCGCATTTTACAGATGGAAACTGAGGCACAGAGCTGGACACAGACAGTGGGACTTCAGCACTCCAGTCCTCTATACTCTCTATTACTATTCATTTTGCTACATTTCTAGTCATTTTCTGGTATACATGTTTTCGCTGATTCAACAAACATTAGCAAATTATTTACCATGTGCCAGGCAAAGTTTTAGGTGCTTGGAACATTCAGTAAACAAAACAAAACAGAAAAAAAAAGAGAGAAAAAGAAAACCCTTCTACCCCAGGGGAGAAATAAACAATAAACATAATAAATGCATAAACTATATAGCATGTTAGAAGATGATAATTGCTATTAAAAAATAGAGCAAAGAAAGAAAGATCAGGAATTCCAGTTTGGGGGCGGGAGTTGATATATTTTATATGAAGTGGCTAGGGGAAGCCGGAGCAACTTGAAGGGCAGAGTTGCCAGCAACTAAGGGAGGGAAGACTGAAGTTGGTACAGGTTTTGAGAGAAAGAAGTTCCACTGTAGACATGTCACCTTTGAGGTATCTATTAGATATTCAAGCAGATACATGGACATGAGGCTATGTGAAGTGCTCAGAAAAGACATGTGCCAGACAGTTAGCCACTCCAGGGAATTCTCAGACTGTTGGCCTCAGGTGGCCCCAGCACTTTCTTTTAAGGTCCAAGATGATTCTGATGTGATGTCAGGATTTTGAGCCACCACTTTAACTCATGGGAAACCACTAGGGGTCTAAAGAAGGGAAAAGGGAATCAAACAGACTTGGAATTTGCTAGGATCACTTTTGCTTGTAGCATGGGAGAAAAACTATAGGGAGACAAAATTGAAGGCAGAGAAACCAGCTAGAGAAACTTATCAAAATAGCCTGGTCAAGAGATAAGGACCTAAATTAAAAAACAGTTCATGTGAATATAAAGGAAAAGCTTGTTCTGAAAGATATTTAGAAAGCAAAGTTAAAAAACAGTTCATGTGAAGATAAAGGAAAAGCTTGTTCTGAAAGATATTTAGAAAGCAAAGTGGGGGCCGGCCCAGTGGCGCAGCGGTTAAGTGCGCACGTTCCGCTTCGGCGGCCCAGGGTTCACCCGTTCAGATCCTGAATGCAGACATGGCACCGCTTGGCAAGCCATGCTGTGGTAGGTGTCCCAGATATAAAGCAGAGGAAGATGGGCATGGATGCTAGCTCAGGGCCAGTCTTCCTCAGCGAAAAGAAGAGGATTGGCAGCAGTTAGCTCAGGGCTAATCTTCCTCAAAAAAGAAAGCAAAGTGAAAGAACATAATGAGTGATTTGGGATGTGTGTGGAGTTGTGCTCACAGAGAGCGCAGGAGGCTACTCTGACTTAGAAGCTGGGCATAATGTGATGCCACCAACCAAGACAATGAACACAAGACAAGAAGAGAAGACATACAACAGAGGGCACGTGTGCATACAGAGAGAAACAGGACATAGAAGGACAAAAGACCATGAGTTTGGTTCAAAGACATGATAAGTATAAGGTGTCCAGAGGACACCGAGGCAGAGCTGTCTGGTTGCTACAGCAACCGTCTGCTACCTGTGGAAACAGTATAGGCAGAGTAGTCACCCCTATATTGGTGGATGGGATCACCTGGTGAGAGGCTGTAGCATGCAATATGACGAAGGAACCCTGAAACATGCCAACAAGAAATATGTCTAGGAATGTATTCATCTGAACACAATTCCTTTATAGCAAAAGAATTAGGAGGTCTCCCAATTCTTTATAAATGCAAGTGCTCAGTTTGCCAGTAAGTAACAATTATTAATTTAGAAGATGCTAAAAGCAAGTATCTACCAAAAATCTCGAGCCTTTATAGGAGAAGCATAAACAAAACCTAATTATCAAAACTCCTACTAGCTACTTCTCTGTTCAGCAGAGAGGCCAAAATTCAGTCTTTACCCATGAAGAATTTTAACAAGTACCACGTGGAGGTTCTGCCTCCTCAGGATACCTTTTAAACCTCACTCATCTTACTCAGCCTTACATTCAGTATTCCAGAAGAGGGCACCAACGTGCAAGGCGGTGGCACAGAAACTGACCAAACTCACCAAGTGAATGAAATAGGCTGCATTTGCCTTGGGAGTATTGATTCCCAATAAACAACCGGACTCTTCACCCTTCTTAGACATTCATACTCTTCTGGGGCACGATCCAGATGACGCAGGTTTTCACTTTTGGGGTTCTTTTTTGTTTTTCTCTATGAGGCAGCAGCTTTTCTGGGTCAGCTCTCAAACAAGGATGTAAAATCCGTATTACTATCAAATCAACTTTAATTCAAGCGCATCATAAAAATTTGAGATTAATCGTTTGCAATACAATCATTACTAGATGTTCAGTTTGCAAACAAGGAGGAAAAAAGATTCAAAAACATTTACACATTCATTATTTGCATAAAAGCTTCTTTGTGCCAACTGGGCTCAGTGAATCCCAATTCCACTGTACAGGAAAGGAGGAGTGAACCATTTGCAGATGGACTAACTTATTTTCCTGGAATGCTCTTAAAATGTCATTGGATATTCTGATTTTATATCTTTCATGAAAAACAGCTTTTGGCTATGTTTCTTCATTGCCTCGATATGACATTAAAAATCTCTAATGACACCATACCACTCTCCACGCAGGCAAAAGGAAATAAAGCGGGGGGGGCAACTGCATTCCATTTCCTTGTAAATCAATAAGTAGGCAGTCTGAAGTTGACTGTGTCATTTAATAACTGTGGTTAAGATACACTGCACACTCAGCTGGAGACAGGGTGGTCTGAATTTAGACAACACACCCACCTCTCTTCGCAGAAAAACACCTGCTTATCCAGGCCAAGATATCACATCCCTTCCTGTTTCTCCAAATCCAAATTATCTAATTTAAAAAAAATTTGTTTAGAGGAAAGTACTGACAGTCTCAATAAACAAATACATCATAAACTCACAAAAACACTCCCTCCTTCAAAGGAAGAGGTAAGAGGTGCTACTTGGCCCCATGACACAGGAAAAAAGTAAGACGGGTAAAAGGGACTTATCTAAATGGCCAGAGACCAGAAACTTCCCTCGTGGAAATAAGTAAGGGTGCTCTTACTGCCCAATGCAATACAATTATAAACAAGAAAATTTAACACCCTTAGCAGAATATTTACTATAACATAGAATGAGATCAAGTCTATCCTTCCGAAGAAAATTTATAAAAAGAAATGCCAAATTTTTAAACGTCAAAAATTGCCTGGACTAGCTCCTCTTTCCTTTTCTCTCTGCAATCCCTACCAACTACAAAGAGACAGACAGATGGACAGACAAAAAATAGTCACATACATCCCTATATAATAAGAAAGATAATGACAATGGCTGTTTTTACATGGTGTTTATAACAATATTATTCCTTAGTGATTCCCTCTATAGAAGGCCATTCAATAATACAATCTATCATTTAAGAAAAAGTCAATTCAAAAGTAATAAATCCCAACCAACCATCTAAAAACTCAATATATGCTTTATTATTAGTTAAATCATAATCATCTAAATTTTTGGGGGGTTCTTAAGGTATGTTTTCATATGTGATTATCTGATACTGGAAAGTGATCAGTTTTCTGTCACTATGTTGTCTCATTGAGGAAAGGTTCTGACTAAAACATAATGGTTTTAAAGTGCCATACTCTGCCCCTTCCTACTCCCTGAGGAAAAAAAATGCTATGAAGCACATAACTACTTTCACCTTAAACCATCTTCTAACTATTCGCATTAATGGCGTCCAACACATTTTAAGAATGCAATGAAAAATTTTTATGCAAAAATTTCTCTTCTGTCCACATTTTTGCTGGGTTGAATTAGAATTGGTATATATTCACTGGGCATCAGAGCTGGGCAACGAAAGAAGGTATGAAGAAGGTGGGCAGCAGCGGGGGCTCAGGACAGCCAGGGAGGGCACGAATGAACTCTGGCCAACATAAAGGGCAAGAGACACTCCACAAAGTAGACAGTCCTTACATGGGTAAACCACAATCTTATATTGCACACAGCTTGTTAAATCGCGTCACATCCAGAGCTGGTGCAGCTACACCAGCCCTGTGAGTCCCTGTTTCCTGCCCAGCACACCGCTCAGAGGCGCCTAAAGCTGGTCGGAAGTACCCTCTTCTAGTTTGAAAGCAGTGCCCAGAGTTAGAAGATGCATCTTAATTCAGGGATTCAAGTTGAGCGGGTTTTTTAAATTAATCCCTGCTAAAAGTCTCGACCTAGAACTTATTTCTTTTTAATGTCATTTACTTGAGAATAACCACCATTAGGGATAAATAAGTAAAAATTCGCTTATTAAACATAAGTATTCTATCCCTAAACTAAACATTACAACTGCTCAAAAGTGTACATGGAAATATGAAGTTGACTTGATCAAATACCCTCTCGCATGTCGAGGTAATAAATATTATCATCTAGCCAGAGACCATCAGTTCTGCTCTCCTCTGCTCCCTCTTCCTTTTCTCTGCTAGCTCTTCCATCTTCTGAAGAACAAGAGGCTTTAAAAATATTTTGTGTGTTTAGATACTCTCCAACTTTTACCATCTCTGTTAGTGCTTTCTGCTCTATCCTCATATTCCTACAAATAGCTGTTTTCGCCCTCCTGTACCCTGACCTTGGCTGTGCTCAGAACTGCCCGCCTGCCCTACAGGGCCCCTCTGCTGCTGACACATCCACTACCTGACAGTGCAGTGTCACCTTGCAAACACCTTCTGCAGTCTGCACAGCCCATGCAGTTCCTACTACAGCAGCATGTGTATCAGCGTATTCTCTCCATACTGAGTTTCCCCCAACTGCTTCTCATTGCAACTACACTGAAAGCTGCTGTATTTGATATGTGGAGAGTTTCCCAGATTTGCCTAACAAATTTTGTGTGCAATTTTAAAGGGAAAAAATTAGCTCCTTGACGAGAGTGCAGGAAGATCAGCAGGAAGAGAATTCTCTAAGGAAATAAAATCCTGTATCTGTCACTTTCTGCTTTCATCTCTTTACAATCAGCTCACCTGGAGACAGATCAAAGGGGCCACCTTCCTCTGGGGCCATGGGAATAACAAGGGACTTCTCCACTCTTTATTGCCTGTGATGAGTTAGTGAGAATATCCACACACATTTTTGTCTTAACATGTTTTATAAACATGTCTAGAATGTTTACTGTGCTCTGTACACTGTTCTAAGCACTTTAACTAACCAAACCCCTTTAACAACTCTACGATAGGTACTATTATCATTCCCATTTTACAAAGGAGGAAGCTGACACATGGCGATGTTAAGTAATTTCACATGGTCACACCGCTGGTAAATGGCAAAGCTGGGATTAGAGCCCAGAGCAGGCAGTTTTAGCTGCCGAGTTCAAGCTCTTAACCAATATGCTGTGGCCTTTCTTCTGTGCTATATTACTATAGATTACACTTCAGGCATAACATTGGTATAGAGAAAAAAAAGTCTACTTTTTAAAGGACATCCATATGACACGATTATGGTTTCATAATTAAATGTATACAACCAAATTTGCATAAATTCTCTCTGCAATTACTTAGTAAAGCACCTACTATGTGCTGGACATACGTATAGATGTAGGGGTGCAGAAAGGACTGTAACAAAGTCCTGCCCTTATGCAGTTTTACCTTCTAATAAGAGGACACAGACAGTAAACCTCCCCCCATGCCCTCCTTTTACCCTTCCACAAATATTTGCTGGATATCTGTTATGAGTCAGACACTATTCTAGGTAAATATGAAGTGTTCAATAAAGCATCAGACAGACAGAAGTCCTTGCTTTCCATTCTAACATTCGGACAGTGATAGTGGTAAGTGCCTCGGAGATAGACAGCCAAGTAAGGGAACGCGGAGGTAAGGCTGCTATTTTATTCATGGCAACAAGAAAGCACCATTTGAGTAGAAAGCTAAAGAAGTGAGGGATAGGGCCTTGCAAGGTATCTTTAGAAAGAGCATTCCAAACAAATGCAATGGCCTGAGCAGGACTGTGTTTGGAGCAGAGAGAGGCCACCGTGGCTACAGGGGAGGGGACGGATGGGCCTCAAGAGGCCATTCACTTACACTTCCAAAGTAGTCACTCACTCAAAATTCCCCAAATCAATGCCAGTTTTCAAACATCTCTGGTCAGAAAAGGCACAACAATTTAGAAGAGACTGTTAGCATCTTGTACATCTCAGGCACACTGTCAGTTCCTCCCTACTTCTGTAGAAGGTTTGAGGACCCTCAGCGTCAGCTAAAGGCCCAGGCTCCAGTAATCATCTACTCCGTCCCGCAGCACGAAGACCCGCTGCATACGCTCTCCAGTACTTTCCCCACAGGGTTGGTCTGTGACTTTTCTAAGGCTGAATCCAGATCTTCATCATACTTCTATCCCAGTGCCTAGGGCGATGGCTGGCACATACCCGTGTTCAATAAGAGTGTCCTAAGTCAAACCGCAAAAAATTCAAAAAGAAAGTCAAATGACTGTGTGCTCATCTCAACACACCAATCAACTTGACTGGAAGATGCCTGAAAATAATAATCAGGATGCTTCCTCTCATGAACCTGTATAAAAAGCTGAAAGTCTCCACTGTGAGTTTTGGTGGCCTATAGCCATCAAGTTAGAATTATTCCAGTAATTCTAAGTACTTTCCTCATTACGGAATCTAAAAGCTTTGACCAATAGAAAACACTTACCGGTGAGTTCTCTCTAGACTTTTTTCCTAGGTTTAAAAAATTTTTAACATTACCCCCTCTTTATTAACACAATGGGTGAACAGGAAAAAGCAAATATGAGAAAGTGGCCAAAGCTAAGTGGGCAGAATGCAAGGGGGCCTCTCAATTCTTAGTAAACTAAACATAAAAAAGGAAAATCATGATTACTAGATAAAAAGATCATATACAGTAGCCTAAAAAGAAAAGTAGCATTGCCAGTTTCCAAGATCTGTATGTTCCTAGGCAGGATGTTTAAGCTGGTTTCTTCCCATCTTCAGTTATTATTCTGTAAAATAGTTACCAAATTTTAGGGAGCTGTATATCGCCTACCTTGCCCTTTGATTTCATACTATCACACTCCAAAATCAAACTATCCTGCAGTGGGAGGGGGAAGAGCTTTCTGTTGCTTAATGTAAATTACATCAGTTATCTGCTATCTAACTCGTTTTAAAGTATTTTGGTATTTTAACATTAAATCCTGGGATTTTGGAGGTAGTTTAGTAATATGAGCTGGAACAGATTTAATTACTGGACATGAGACAAGACAATCTGCTCTGCAAATAAGCTGAGAATTAAAGAGACACAGAAGACAACAAATTTAGTGAATGCCCCTCTCTCTCAAAAACAGAGAGAGAGTCTTTAAAATCAGATGAGGAGAAGAGGAGAAGTCACATTTTCTGGCTTTCAAACATGTGACAAGCCCTTTACATATATCATCTCATTTTAACGAGAAGCAGAACTTCCTCCTAGTGCAGGTTCTTTCAGTGAGTTTTAAAAAGGCATCCCTCCGGACAAACGAACTACAGAAAGGCATCTACTTTGGTACTCATTTTAGATGAAGGAAGCTCTGCCAGGGCTCACAGCTGAGCAAATGGACTTCAGGGCATGTGTCTACTTCTCACATCCAAGACCCCTGAGGCGGTCCAAAGAAATTATGCAGTAATTAGGACAAGCACCTACCTTTAGGCCACATGGCCTTAAGAAAGCAAACTGCAGAACTTCCCAGCAATAATCACCCAACAACTCAGTGTTCACATGACAGACAACAACTGAGGTTGAGAGATAGCACTTGCCCTTCGAATCACGTCTTCTGACTCCAAATCCAACACTTTTTGTCCACTGAACCATTGTCTACAGCAGAAATGACAATGTAAATAACTGGTAACAGTCAGCCTTCCCAAAGGGTAGGCTCAGTCTCAACAAAGTGTGGCAAATATTTTTCAAGCAAATTGAAAATGACAAAAAGTCTGGTCAAGGGAAAGGGTGGTGGGAGACACTTCTGGAGGCCCAGAATATTAGTAAAGGAAAGGACGACATCAGAGGCAGTGTAGATCAGCCTGAAGCCGCAAAAGGCATCCTCCAGAACCAGATCACAGCTCTTCCTATAAAGGGAGGTGGACAACAGGAAAAGCTAAGGATGCTACTGAACAGAAACTCAAAGTCCTTTCCCCGTCCCGTTTTTGCCACCGAACATCTCCAGAGAGATGAGGCAAAAGTGGCACTGCTTTTGGCAAAAGTATCTACATACAAGTCCATATTATATTTCATTGATTCTTAAACACATTTTCTTTTTACATTTCATAGTTCCTGAAATTAGGATGGCTTCTTATATAGCAACCAGTACAGCTGCTGTCTGCCAGGCAGGTGTATGTTATCTGCGTTCAAAGGAAAATATACATTGTTGGTTTAATCTTGACTTAACATTTACAATGTCTTCAAAAAGACTATGCTATGAATTGTTTTTGAAACAAAAGTATTGTGTATGGATAAGGCATTGAAAACAAGCAACTAAAATAATTATTTTTATGTATTATTTTATGTGAAAATCTATAAGTTTAAGAATTATTAAAAATTCTAAGTGTTAAAAGCTTTGTGTCATAGTTAATTGGTGGTATATTACTTGGTAGTTAATGATTTATCTCCTAATCAATAGCATCTTACATTTAAAAAATTCTAGGCCTCTTTGTTTTTACTAGTGTACATTTGCCTTAAATTTCAGTATCATTTAGTTTTTAAATAGAACATTGTATTCTCTTCCTTGATTTACTGATTTATAGGCCATAATAGTAAAATTCTTTACTTTCCATTCACTCTGTTTTGGAGGAGACAAGTTATTTTGAAGTTCTGGCTTTTACATTTAATTCTAGAATTTTATGGCAAACTCCTCAATCATCACCATTCAAAATGACACAAACATACCCTCTAATCAACATTTTAAGATACTAAGTGTAGCCAAATGAGAACAATATTTTGAAAGCACTGCTATTACCCTTACTTCACAAAGAACATATTTGACATTAGAATTAAAATTTTGCTTCTCCAATTTAAAAAAAAACATAATCGTACCAAGATTCAAAATGCTAAACTTTAAGACTACAAGGGTCTATTCCTCATCAGAAAAATACAAAGTAAATGGATTTTATGTGAATCACTTAAGACCAGTATTTACAATCAATGTCTAACAAAATCAGATGAAAACTCAGGTTTTCTCTAACAAAATTGCATATTATTTTTCTCACTGTTTGATGAGTTTCTGTGGAAATGAAGACTATTTTCCAGTTAATTCAAACATTGCTACAGATATTAAATATCCATATTGCTTTAATATCAAAATTTTGGACTTTTTCATGCACAGACACACACACACTAATAAAGCTGCAACTCCATACAGTTTATGAACTTCTACACTCATGGCTTTAAATAATTTTTTTTATTTTGAACCATAATCTATTCCATCACTTCAAACTTTATATTTTGAGGAAGGGATAACAGGAAAAAAAAAAATCTCTTAGAGGACAAATACCCTCCATACTGTAAAAAATAGGAAGGGCAAGTAATTTGAGTATTTAACTTCTATATCCCACACTGCAGATTCACAATGCAGGCGAGCACTAAAGACTTAGGATATTCAGGAAGAGTTTTACTTTATTTAACCTTGATAAAATCGTTTTGTGGTTTAGTTTTGTGGTGAGTGTACTACTCATTTATTTCCTATCTATTCTACATGGAACACACACATTGTGAAACACGCATTCAAACTTTCACTAAGCTATTAGGTTTACCCAATAAGATGTTCTTGTACCACAGAAACTCTGCTTGAGGAGGGGCTGTGAGAGGTGGCCTGCACCCAGCAGATGGCCCAGGCTGAGTGAGCACTCAACTTCAGAGCAGCAACGCAAACAGAGAGAGAGCTGGTCACACATATGCCTTCCCAGAAAGGAAGTATGCTGCAGAGCCCTAGACAGCATCTGTTGTCTGTCCACCCCAGTTCCTCGAAGGGGATCACTCAGGCATCACTTGAGGGAAGGAGGGGAAACCTGTTTCCCTTCTTCAATACTACAGCGGTCCGCTGGAGTGTTGTCCTAATACTCCTTCGCCCCAGCCCAAGCCAGACAGACACACACTTAAGAGCAATACCCTATGCCATGGTGCAAGCACAAAGTGGAAATAGCCTCAAACAACTTTTAAAATGGTGAGAACGAATGACCCAGCTGTGATGTCCCAAGTAAAACTGTCCATCCCTCCACCAGTACCCCCCACGGACAGTCTCCCTGCTTCCTGACCTAAATACCACAGGTGGTGATGAGAACTACGCAGCAATCCCAACCACCTGCCACAAGAAGCAGCGATGAACCCCGAAAACAGCCTGCACTTACATTTTGTGACTTTCAGAGAACACTGACATTTCTGATTGAAATTTGCCACAGAAATATAAAATATACAGTCCTCACTAGTATGTTAACTCCATATATATCTTATCTTTCTTCTAAAGTAACAAATACATGTCAGATGACCACGTTCAGATCTCTTTATATTTAGAGAACAAGAATATTTGCTTGTCCACCCTTCTCCCCAGTCCTGGCCCCACTTAACTCGTACCCTAGCATACACAGTCACTCAACAAAGAGCAACTAATCCAGTCAATCTGCTCTATGAAGCTTTTATTTAAGCTTTACTCTTTAAATTTATTTCTGAAGCATATGATAAGTCCTATCACTCTAGCTTTATAAAGCAATAAGAAGAGGAGGGAGGGAGGAAGCGAGGACAAAGAAAAGAACAAAGTGACTAAGCCGATGGCTAGAAAAACACCCAAGAAGCCAAAAAAACCTACCAGTCTGGGACTTCCACTTGGAGGACACATGCCTTCCTTCTGAGTCTGTAGAAAACAGAATTCACTTCGGCACCATTCTTAAAACTCATCTTTAAATTTCTCCTTCAACTATAGTCAAATCACCTCAACAATATTACTTTCACATTCTGAATTTCTATCCTTGGAACTAGGACTGATAAAACCTAAACAGATTTTAACTCAATCTTGCCAGTCCTACCAAAAGATCTCGACCCCAACTACTTATAAAAAAAAAAAAAAAGAAGGAGGTACAAGTCAAGTCGAAATAATAGCAAAAGTGTGAATCCTCCCCTCCCCTTTATCCACCAGGTGTTAAAAGTCCTGTCCTACTGGAGAGCAGGCTGGCTTTTTAGTCCTGCCACAGGATAGCCTAAATTCTGCAATTTACTGCACTGCCACCAGCCCAAGTCACCCAAGAGATGACGTTTCTGCACCTTGTCACAGTGCTATCACATGCTAGTCACTTCACAGCAATGAAAACACTTGAAGAAGTAACTCCCATTGATACCATTTAAAATTTGCCAAAGTTTAGGGAAAGCTCCTTATAAGTGAGGATACCACTACCTGCTCTCCCCCCTTACAGTTACAGATAGTGCTTTAGACTAAACACACATCACACACACAAACACACCACACACACACCCCCACCATGTTCACAAATGTTTCCTAATGCTCTGGGGATGAGGTCTGGAAAACACTATAAACTTAATGGATGAAAAAAACTGAGGTTCACCGAGACTGACTTCGCCAAAGACAGAAAGCTGTTTAGACACAAAAGTGGAAGCGAACTACATCTGTCTGTCTTCAGTCCTAGAGTGCCTTCAACAGCAGACAATCCACTGCACTGAAACAGACCTTCAGTACAACTGAAAGCCCATCCTTAAGGAAAAAAATGATGGGTTTGGGGACTCTGACCTGGACTCGAGTCTCAGCCCCACCTTACATCACCTCCCTCAGCCTCGGTTTCCTCATCTGCAAATAATGAAGATCATAAAACCTGCCTTAAACTGTTACTGCAAAGATCAGATAAAATCAGTCACTCAAAAATAGTGATTACTACATAAGATTTTTAATGGTTTCTCCTTCCCAGAATTCTTAATTTTGCAAAATATAAATTAAGGAAAAGTTCCTCACCACTCCCCAGAATAAATCCGGGGCCATGTACCAATGCCTAAAGCACACACTTTACTATCCGTGATAAATGCTCCAGACAAATGCGCATTGTTTGGGGGCAGCAGTTAACAAAAAAGTAGAACCAATATAACTTTGTTCAAGATCTGACTGGAATATAGACCAAAAAGAGACAAACTAACCCCAAGTCAGAGCACAAATAACACACAGTGTGATCCAAGACTCACAAGTCCAACATCACCTCTTGAGCCAAGTCTTGGAACAAACAAGCAGCCTAGAGTCACCCTCTTTCCCTATGTCTCAAAAAACAGTATTCCATAAAACCCAAGTGGCTCCAGGCTCTGAAAATTAGAGCTGTAAAAAAAAACCAAAAACAAAAACTTTTTAACTTTCCAACATTTCTCAAACTTATTTGACCACAAATTCTTTTGTGCTGCAAACATCTTTCAACATCTCAAGAACAGAATTTGGAAAACCCTGACTTACTGCAATGCTGTCATATACTAGCGCAGCTCCTCAAACTGCCGTTTGCATTGAAATCACCTGGGGGACCGTTACAAAAGCAACTTCTCCAGCCCCACCCTAGACTTACAGTTTGAGAAGCAACGGGTTAGTTATATGTCCAATAAGCATCCCAGGTTATAACAGATTTAAAACCACTGCACCAGTAGTTTCAGAGTCATCTCTTTTATAAAGAACACCAGAAGCTCTCAAACTTAAATGTCTGTAAGAGTCACTTGGAAAACTTGTTAAAAAATGCACATTACTGGGCAGCATCCCTAAAGATTCAGACTCACAGGCTCTGGGATGCAGCCCGGTTTGAGAATCCCGCCTGCAGAAGGTACAACTGAAAGTTCAACGAAAGTCAGCATCTGCTGGCAATAAGCATGCTCATCCTAACCTTCCATTTTATAAGAGGGTAAGCAACAACTAGAGGTATGAGTGCTGAGGGGAGGGAGTCCCGTTCTCTTTGGTAAAAAGCAACTGAAAGGGTTTCAATATTATTTCGAATGAAGATGATTTCAATATTTGCTTTAAGAAATTATGATTCATACTTTGAACATTACTGCTTTAACTCATTGATATTTTTGACAGACTGATTATGACCTGTGAAAGTCTGATCTCTTCCCTGGCCTCCACCTGCAGCTCAATGATGGCTTTAAAACTACTGGAAAAATCAGAATATACAACAGGATCTGTGTAGTTGATTCACGCCATTTCATCTGGTCAGATCCTCAAGTTTTTCCGTATCCCCACCCCCGCAACCTTAATGATTAATGTTATGTACCAACTTGAATTAGGATGCTCACATGTGGCTAAACATTATTTCTAGGTGTGTCAGTGCGGGTATTTCTGGAAGAGATTAACATTTGAATTAGTAAAGTGAATAAAGCAGACTGCCCTCCTCACTGTGGGTGGGCATCATCAATCCATTGAGGATCTGAATGAACAGAAGGGGGAGGAAGGATGAGTTCGGCCTCTGCCTGACTGTTTGAACTGGGACAGCAATCTTCTGCCCTCATCAGTCCTGTTTCTCAGGCCTTCAGACTCAGAACAGAATCCACACGGTACTAGCTCTGTGGCTCAGAGGTCTTTGAACTACACCACCAGCTTTCCTGGGTCTCCAGCTTGCAGAGAGCAGATGTGGAACTTCTGAGCCTTCTTAATCATGTGAGCCAATTCCTTACATAAACTCATATATACATATATTACATATAGTATATATAGTATATATATGTGTGTGTATATATTATATATATATAATCTATTTGTTCTGTTTCTCTGGAGAACCCTGACTAGTGCAAACACATTACACTTTACATGAATTGGTGTAACTGTTCTATCGAAATAGAATAATAGCAGCAGCAATCTCCCTTCTAACCTAAGTTTAACTTCCTACAGGACTCACCAAATGCTAAGATGTCTTATCATTGTGATATAAATGAGTTCCTTTTGTACCTTTCTCTTGGGAAAATAAAAATGTTACCATTAAGGAGGGACAGAGTTGTACTACATACACCCAGTTCCAGTAGCGCCTACTGTGTTATCACTGAAGTGTGAGAATGCATGTCAGCCTTAGCAAAGGCCCTTTGGAAAATTTTTGAAGGTTTTTGATTTTTAAAAAATCTAATATGGCTTCACACACCCAGGGTCAACTTCCATTTTATACTCACAAGACTGATACGAATATTTCTATAGCCAGAGGCAGTGTGTTTTCCATCCTTCAAATGTACTGTAAGTTCTGAGCCGTCAGTGCTGTGAGCTCAAACCAAAGTGACATGAATAGAATGATGGCTTTCACATCGTTCAGTACAACACTAACATCCTGGTTAAGAGCAGAGGCTTAAGAAGGAGACAGAGATGCCTAACTATCTACAAAGTTTCCTCACTGAAATCAATTACTGAGCATCCAGACTTCACAGTAGGTACAGTGTATACAAAGATGAATAAAAAGTGAAACACAGGATCTCATAGTCTAGGGAGTGCAGACAAACTCTGTACAAATAACTACTAACAAAACAGATATCATGGAGCAATCGGTGCTTCAGTTTTAAGAGGCTGCATCCTGCATAACGCAGAACCAAAAGGTGGCACTCGTTCACCGGGTGGATAGTGATGAAAGAAATTCTCACCGAGGGGTAAAACCACGTGACTTGTTCAACGCACTGCAGGAGGCCAGCGTCATCCAGATTACAGGGTGCAGGAGAAGGGGCAGAAGGAGTATGAATACTTAGACAAGGGAGAAAGACTAAGTGGGTGAGAAAAATGGCCAGATTTGAGAGCTCACTAGGCGGCATTATGGAAGGTGACTGGATTAAATGGATGGGATAAAATCAGTTAGAATTTATAAAGTGCTTAAAACAACACCTGGAAAATAAGTACTATTTGTTTTTAGGAATGAGAGACTGAAGATACGTGGTCCAATCAGTAGACTACTTTGCAGTCCAGATGACAGACAAAAAGGACTCAATACAAGGTAATGAATACAGAGCTGATGAGCAGAATTGTGAGAAAAGTAGTAAAACTGGTAGAATGTTGTGGCCAACAATATATGAGAACGAAGGAAGGGAGGACTCGAGTTAGCCTTCCAGGCTTCCAACTTGGACCACACAAGGGTATTGGGTGAATAACAATTAATTTAGCCAACCTTTAGCCAAGATAAGAATACATCAGACTGCTTAGGAAGGATGTAGATAATGTGTTTGATATTTTATTATCAGAAATAATCTGATGTTTCTCATACTTAAATCACGTGGATCTCACAAACTCCTTGTAAGATGGGTAGCTTATACTTATTTTATGAGAGGTTAATGAGACATTTCTAAGTTGCGTAATTTAAAAGTTGCAGGCAGAATGACGAGCCAAGTTCTCTGGCTCCTTGGTTCCATGTTTTCCATCTCAAAAATTTCGCCAAAATACCATCTTCATTCTCTAGTTTTCTAATGTTTCCCTAAACTAATTGGAGAAAGCAGCCAAAATAACCAAAATAATTGACTCCAGTCTTATAATTGCTAATTTTTCCATTGAAGGTTTTCTGGTATCTACTTAGTAATGAGAAATGCCCAAACACTTATTAATATTAAAGATTCAAGTCTATTTACAAGTTACAGCAACAACCAAGTTCCCACATTCAAGCTTCGATAACAGAAAAGAACTGTCTTATTCACGACAAAAAAAAAAATCAATTCTTTTGACAAAGGCATTTTTCTTTACAACAGAAAGGAAAGGTAGCTAACACTATGGAAAAACTAAAAATGCCCTCAAAAATACAGAAGCAAAACACTTTTAAAGTTATACAGTAACCTGGCAATCTTTAGATACATTACCCATGGGACTTGACTTTTCTTTCTAATCCAACCTCCATCCTTCCAGAGTTCTACAATTATAGGATGGATGTCACCATCTTTCTCAAAAATATTCCAGCGCCTACAGAATAGCATCCCGTCTCCCTAGTGTGGTTCCCAGCATGGCGTTCTCAGTATTGGCCCGTCAACTCTCCAGCCTCATTTCCTGCTGCACCTGTCCCTGCAGGGCGCACAGCCCCTTGGCTGAAGTTACTGTTCCTTTAGCCTCAAGTGTCCTTCCTCCCTTCTTGCATATGGAAATCTACTCACTCCTCCAGGCTCAATTCAAATGCCTCTGCACAGCCTGCCCAAACCCGCCATGGCTTGACCTTACAATCACACAGCACTTTGGTTATGCCTCTAACAGGGCTTCTTTAATTCCACCTTGAAATAAAAGAATGCATATGAGATGAATTAAAAGATGCTCTGAAGTTTGAAAAAAATTTTATAATATTGTAAACATAAATTTTTAACAGACTGCCATCTCACAGGACCTGACAGGCAAAAAGCACAACCATTTTTCCCTCAAAAAAGCTTTAGAGACACCAAACCTTAGTAATTTTCTATTGAATGAATGAGCCCTCTGGAGCCCACTGACTCTAGATTCTGCAAGTGCTATTGGTAAAAAGTGTTCAAATTCTATGTGGTCTTCCCAGTTATAAACTACAACAAACCACACCTAAAACAGATCCATTTTGGGTGAATCTAGCCTTCCAGCAAGTTTTATCTACTAAAGCTCCTATGGATCTCTTTTAGCTATTTCCCAAGAGGACAGAGAACAATGCATGTTGCAACTCATTTAAGAGAGTAACAGTAGAAATTATCTTCTGTAATCTATAGCAGAGAAATAGATGTTTAATAAAGATCAAAATACACTTTGGCTATTATAAAACATCAATTTCATTTGTTGGCTTTGAGTCAACTTAAAAAAGAAATCAGTTAACTGAAGACCTTCAGGGTTGCAAAAGGAAATAAAAGAACAGCAGCATAGCTCAAACTGTCCCCTGCAGAAGCTACAGTCACCTTTTGGGGGAACTGCTCCCACTGCCTGCAGGCCTGGAGATATGTTTCCTGTTTCAGGGTTCCTTAATCACAGACAAGATTCATTCAAACTGAACCATCTCTGAGGCCAGAGCATGACACCTTACCTGGGGGAAAGCTAATACCATTTTCAAGTATGGAAAATACCTGCAAGAGCCATAGACTGGGGAAGGAGCTAGGCAGAAACCAGTAACCAGCAGAGAGTTCCAGACTGAGTGAGACGTACAACTCAGCGGTTCAAAGTGAAGACTTGCACCTAGGCCTTGGTCACGTTCTGGCTTTGACGTGCGCCGCTGTGTAAAGCTGGGCAGGAGACTTGTCTGCGCCTCAGGTGCCTCATCTGTAAAGCAGGTGAGAGTGTTCCCAGCATCAAGTGCGTACAAGAGGGCAGCTATTATTATTAGTCTGGCCCTGAAGCTGACAGCCACACGACCTCAGGTGAGTCATGAACATCGCAGCTTCTTCATCTATAAGGTGAAAGGGAGACACGGAACCCTCTGCAGCTTCAGATCTGCTCTCAACTGAAACTCAGCGCCACAGCCCGATCTGCCAACACCAGCAGTCTCAACCTGCTCAGTTTTATTAGTCATACAGTAAACTCACACAAAATCAGCTCCAGTTCTGTGTGTCTGTTTTTAATACTCCAAGTTCAACCCTCAGCTGAATATGACATCAAATGGCAAGTTTCCTCAGGAAGACATAATATGAATAACTGAGATATAGAAAATAATAACCAAAAATGTATTTGGTCTTCCTACTTATATTTAGTTCTGAGTTCACCATTTATAATTTATAATAGAATTAATATGACAATATTAAAACAGAAGTATAAGAAGTTAAAGTTTACTCTAACTTGAGGAACACTGAAACCGTATGACAGTTTTTTATTCACTGCTGGAAATATGTTCATAAACTGGTACCATCCAGGCTCACAAAGGCAAACCTTCCTTCCTTTTGCCAATGAAGGAGCAGTAAATACTACTTTGCTGTACACACTCCTGTTTTTTCCTCCTACTGCCTTTTTCACTTTAGCTTTTTAAATATGGTCTTTACTGTAGGTGGAGTCCTCGAACTTTATGATCAGCTTGCCATTTTAGATGTTTTAAAAGCCCAACGGCTACACTTCTGCAACCCCCAAGAGCAAAAAAATTAAAGGGTAGAGCAGAAAGTACAGGGTTATACTTCCTTCATGTCCAAGGGTACACAGAGTTCATCCATGTATAAAACTGTCTTTCAAATCCCTCAAAACTCTTTGCTCAACTCCCTAAGAGAGGCAGTTGAGTTCAGTTCAGTTCAACAAGGTTCAGACCCAGGTGACACTAAACGTTTGAGGCACAGGCACACCTGTCCCTTCCCTCGCCCTTCAATGCCTCCAACCTCCCTCTGGCTACTACTTTTGCTAATCAAGGCAGCTCCCTGCAGCCTCTCACTCAAACTCACTGAGAAACATGCTAATTACCCTCCACTCCCCTCTCATTCATTCACTTAGGAAGCTTTTACTGAGCAACTACTTACGTGTCAGACACAATGGTCATTAAGGCAGATATACTCTCTGCCACTGCAGTGTGAGGTTACAGTTGAATAGCAATAAAAATTTTTTAAAGAGATGATTTTAAAAAACAATTGTAATAATGATATTTTAAAGAAAATACAGGGTACTTTAGGAGTTCATGGTAGGGCACTCAACCTAGTCTAAGGAAGTCAGCCTTCCCAGAGAAAGCGACACTCAAGTTGACCCTGAGGATGAGGATGCTAAGAGCGGGAGGTTGGGGGGCGGTGATAAGAACCGGAAAGCTCAAAGCAAGAGAACAAGACATATTGGTTGAGGTTTACGGGGTGGAGGTAGGAGGTGTGCAGAACACAGAGCAGGCACAAGATGAAGCCAGGGGTAAGCAGAGCTACATGATGAAGGCTTCTGCTGACAGCACTATGAAAACTTTCTGTTTCACTTGTTTAAGGCCTATTTCTCAATTCTTCATAATAGTAGACCAGTATCAATTTTCAGGAAATCAGAAAACTAAATCTGTGACACGCTATATTAGCAAGTATAGTATGTCAATGGCAGGATGACACATGCAGTTTAAGAGGAGACTCGAGGCAATGGTTTGACCACAGAGTGCAAGAAGTGAAATGTCCAAGCTCTAAGACAGGCCAGTGGAGAAAATCTTTTGGGTCGAGACTGGTTTTCCACTAGTTTCATTCACTTATATGCTCCCAAAGCATTCTGACTATCTAATCAGAATAATTATCCCTAACAAAATACGACAATATGAGATACGCCCCACATTCCATTACAATTATTATTATCCTCATTCTAAAAGATCTACCACAATAAAATCAGAAAAAGAAATGAAGTGATAAAGGGAGAAATAAAATAATTACTTGCAGATGTTGTAACTGTTTACAAGAAAAGCCCAAAAGTATCGAGTAAAAAAGTTATTAGAACTAGTAAGGTGGTCAGTTACAAAATAAAAATATAAAAACAATACCTTTAATAAACCACAAAGGACTAGTTAGAAAACACAATTGAACAAAAAATCCTACTCAGAATAAAATCTATAAAGTAGCTAGGAATAAACTTAAGGAAAGTACAGAACTAAAGTAAAAAAAAGCTACAAAATTTTGCTGAGAGAAATAAATTAGCACTCAATAAACACTACGCTCCTGGAATGAAAATGGCAAAGATATTATTTCTCTCTCAAATTCCTCTAAAATTTAACATAATTCATGGGGCACATAAAAAATAAAACCGTAAAGAAGTAGAAGAAAATATAGTTGAATGTATAATTTCCTCATAAAGATGGTATTTCTAAACTTACACTAGCAGAAATCATGATTTAATTGACAGATTTAATTATGTGGCAAAAACACCAAGCAAAATTAAAATGACAAATGGAGAGAAAAACACCCATGAGACAAAAGACACCACCAGCCTTCATACGTAAAGAACTTTTGTGTACCCATAAGATGAACATGCCAATCAAAACACGGGCTAAAGACAATGTACTGAACATTCGAGTTGCTGTGCCCTTCCTAGAGAAGCTGCCTCATCCACAGCCCAGACACAACAGGCCCCAAGGGCCTCAACCTCCACCCTGATCCCAGCTGACTAGACCCAGAGCGACCACCGCCTGAAACGGAGCCACTCGACTGCCCACTCCTAGAACTGTGGGGCTTCAATGATAGCTACCTGGACTGAAAGGCCATGTTAAAGTCGGGCTGAACTAAGTGACATGCAAGCCAGAACCAGGTAGAATGAAGAGGGAAGGGAGAGCAGAGAGGCCTTGAGAAAGGGGGGAAAGGGAAATCCAGGGTGCAGAGAAAAGCAGGCAGGGGAGATGACGGGGAAGCAGACCCTCCTCTGCCTATCTCGGGAGGTCCAACTGCCCTCTGTGCTGCCTGCGACAGACACCAGAGTGCCTGTGACGTCCACCCAATGACACCAGAGCATGGACCACAACAGACACAAGCAAGCAATTCACTAAAAAGGATACAAGATCACCATTAAACATGGAAAAAATGCTCATATACATATGCTATCAAAGAAGTACAAGTCAAGGCACTAGTTTTTGATCGGCAAAGATCAGAAGGCACTGAGATATGCACAGCGAGGTGTGGGAAGAAACACACACCGCAGAGGGTGTAAACTCACTTCAGCAAGTCCCAAAAAATGTGTACATCCTGAGAACCAGCAATTACACTTGAAGCATTTATTTTAAGGAAATAATCATAAATATACAAAAGAAAATTAAAGACATTTACTGTAGTGCTATTTATAATACGAACACAAAAGAAACAAACCCAAGGATTACTTAAATCAGTGTTTCTCAATCACTCATTTACCACCTTCACGATTTCTGCATATCCCTGCACCACAGGCGCTGATTTACTTACTATGCCTTTAAGTCGCTCATCATTTTTATCTAACCTACTCTTTCAACAAGTTTTTACTGAGTGCCTACTTCATGCCAGGAACTGTTCTCAGTGCTGGAGGCTCGGCAATAACCAAAACAGACAAAAATCCCTGCCCTGGTGGAGCTTACATTTTAGTGGGGAGACAGATAATAAGAAAAATATAAAGTATGCTAGTGACATAATTAGGGAAAAGAAAGAAAGCAGGCAAGGGGAATAAGAGGTTTTGTGCGGAAAGGAGTTAGAACTTTAGAGAAGGCAGCCAGGGAGCTCACTAGAAAGGAAGCTTTAGAGCCCCCAAGTGGGGGAGCTGGCCCTGGGACTATCTGGGGAACAGGCAATCCAGGAAGACGGAACAGCAACAGCAAAGGCCCAAGGTAGAAGCAGGCCTGGTGTGTTCAAAGAAGGGCAGAGCAGCCAATGTGGGTGAAGCAGAGTGAGCAGGACAAGTGGGGAGGAGATGAGGGAGCAGGGGACGGGGCGGAGATGGGCAGGTCACGCTGGGACTTGCAGGCGAAGGTTCTGATTTCAAGTAGAGCTATGGCTTCACGACGTGACCAAGAAACATGAAGTACAAAAATTACCTACAGATCGGCACAGTCTTACCACCTGACCAGTGAAAGAACAGGGGTTTCCTGGAAAGGAAATAAGCTGACCCTCCCTTCCTCACCTCTTCTGCTCGCCCAAAGCACTTGTGTGCTTAGTAATGGAAACATCATTATTCAATCATTGTGTCCTGTGCTCTTCCAAAGGAAAAAAAAACCTAAATGGAGTTGGGGAAAATTTAAGTTTGTGCAAACCAAAGCTCAATTTTTAAAAAAATAATCACGTTCAATAAAACAGATGTAAGTCTTCAGTGGCTGACAGCCTACTTCAGTCAACGGCATTTCAAACATGTTTTGTGACCAGGCCCCATTTGTTCCTCAGTAACCTCCTTCAGTGTCTGAATATTCTACAAAGACCCAGAGGAAACGGCTGATCACACAAATGGCAACGGCAGACGACTCACAAGCAAGTGTAAACCAAACAGAAGGGAGAGGCCCTTGAAAAGGAACACAGGCTCAAAACACCACTTCCTGCACTCGGCTCTCTCAAAGACAGCCAGGCTCCTGCTCCTCATTCCAACCAGAAGCAGAACCAGAGGCGTGCCGGTGTCCGGCCTCGGGAGGGCACCACTGCCTAGTGCTCTGATGGGCTGCTTCACCGGCCTCTGGCATTATCATTCTATCAGGACATAGACGGGAAAGACATCCAAAGTCCAAACACATTTTCTCCACTAACTTTTAGATATAAATCTAACTGTACTTCTAAAGGAAAATATCTTCTTAAGCATGAAAGAGGAAAAAGACCAAAAACAGTAGAGCATAGCTTTCCTTTTAAAAGATCCTTTGTCAAAAGGCAAATTTCCCTGGCTTCTCCAGCAACACTCTCGCAGAATTCTCGCTCCACCAAAGCACTTTGGGTTTACTTTTCCTCATACAACTCTTGGCCTTAAAAGCGGAGCTTCTGCTACAGGAAAGCACAGGGAGCAACGGGCTCTGGCTAGCCACAGAGGAGGCCCAATATGAGGAGAAGCACTTCTGCAAATGTAAGCAGGAACCAGGGATTACTCACCCAGAGAAGAACAAGAGCTGCCTAAGAAGGTTCTGCAGCTCCAACAGTTCTGGGACACACCGCTCACCACAGGTGTCACCCGCTCTAAGTCAACTCAACACTGAGCTCCAAGTACCAGCGCAGTTCCCCTGCACTTGTCTCACTCAGCACATGAAGCAGGACGCCAGCTTGGCTGCACTCTCCCATGACACAGTGATGACATGATTAGCTCCACACCGCATCTCCCTGCCTCCCACACAGCCTGTGGCAGTGGACCGACAGATGTGGCAGTCACTTAGCAATACTTCATGGTTATTCACCCACATCATTCACAGAGACAGACAATGCAGTGTCATCATTCCATAAAAACTTTTCTCGCTCTCCTCCCACATACTGTTAAACTCCACATCATAATTTACATTATTACATGAAGGAACAAAATACTAGCTCATACTTAGTAGAAAGTAGTCATCCCAGGAGCCTTCCAGGATCTTACTGCTGATCCCCTTGTCCTCTGGGTCTTGATCAAAACTACTCTGCAGTATTCCAAAGGAATGTGACTGCCAAGTGAATGAGCCAAAACAGCTTAGTGAGAAGTAGCTTCTGCCCGAGAATGTCCCACCACATCATACTAAGAAGCTAAGCCTTATGTCCCCAAGCACTCCTGAGAAATAGGCTGGGGGGGAGAGCTGGTGAGAGGGCTAAGTCAAAATGTCTCAAAACATTTGTGACAAACACACTGGCCTCCTGAGATGACCTGGGGGTTGGCATGTATTTTGCTAATGCTAAATGAACTAAATGAACCATAGTCGGTCTGCCCAGGCTGAGGTGAACATTTTAGTGGGATCCAAATGGACTCCACTTAATTACTCTCCACTGCCATTCAAAGCATTCAGACAAAAATGATTCTTAATATGTAGTAAGCACTTTCAATGTTCCAGGCACTGTTCTGAGACTTTTACAGGCATTAGTACGTTTAATCTTCATAACAACCCTATGAAGTAGATATTATAAGCATGTCCACTTGACAGATGAGGAAACTAAGGCACAAGTGGGCAGTATACAGAGTTAGGATGTGTACCCAGGCAGTCTGACTTCAGATACCACACTGTGAACTACTGCTTATCATACTCCACTGGGAGAGTCGGTGGTGCCAGCGCGATACAGCAAATTCACAAAAAGTGGCCCCAGATGTGGGAGGCACATGGTGAAGACATTCAGGAACAGCAGGATAAATACGGAAGATACGTGAGTTGAATTTTTGTTTCAATTTAATCGTTACCTGTGAGAGTTGGGGCAAATCACTTCCTTGGTCTCAGTATATTCATTCATCTGCACAATTGTGTGTGTGTGTGTGTGTGTGTGTGTGTGTGTCTACCTCTAAAATTCTACAACAGTCTACTATACATGGTAAGGTTATTAGAATACTATGTGCTATTTAAAAAGTGATAAAACAATAACATAAGTAAGGGATAAAACGCAAAAGAAGTCTTGTCATTTCTGTCGGGTAAAAATGAAGTTTACAACCGAAATTGCCTGGTAAAGCCCTGGCCACCAGTGACAACTCATGCCTAAGGCAGTTAGGTAGTACCCACACTAACTGAACGGGTTAATAGACTGCCTACTTGTTACAGTTTGCTAATGTGTGTACCTGGTGCACACGTGCTCACAGAGAACATGGGAAAAGAGGGAGAAATACATTATGTATTCTTAGTGAGGACAACTCATTGAAGCAGCCCTTTGGGAGTGCTAGGGATGACCAAGGGAGCTAAGTATCAACTCATTCAAGCTTGTGACAACGCAGCTCCACTTTCAACCATCTGATAAAACATGGAGTTCTATGTAACACTTTATTTTTTAAAATGTCTGTCCATTTAAACACACACACACACACAGAGTTTTAAAACCCACTAGCATGGAGGAATCACCCTTACATGCCATTAGGAGAAAGGGCTCCCTGGATCCCACGTGGAAATGGCGAGCCGAAGTGCAGGCCTTGTTAGAACTGGGTAAGAGGAAGGATGCTGGTGAGCGGCTGGGCTTTCCTGGTTTGCACTCAGCCAGCTGGTATCACCAGCTATGCCTGGGTGACTCAACTATGATGAAGACGGCCAACATTCCTTGAGTTCTTCAAGAGAGCCTTGTCTGCTGCTAACAGGAACGAAGCACTCTCAGAAAGTCTCAGAAGGAGCAGGGTAGAAAGTCTTCTACACTGAACCATACCACCTGCAGAGAATCTGACTCAGTAGATGAGGGTAAGAGAATGAATTTAAAAGCATAAACTAACAAAGGGTACCTGGTCCCTTCTTTTGTTTAATTAGAATCTAGTCTATTTGTAAGCAGAATACTCAAGACCAATGGAGGGGTAGGGAAGTCAGAGTTGACAAAGAAAACCTATCTACTAGTTACAGGCCCTTCCTCTGCTCTTTCCAAAGCTGACAATTAGATGGACTTCACCATCCTCCCATTTTAGCCAGTATTCAAATATCTTAGAATCTCATAAAGGAAGAAGAACCTGGAGCCTACTGCTAGACACACAATGAGACTTGAGTCTACTGACTGACGATCACACCAACTACCATTTAGCCAGAGCTCCTTGGGCCAAAACCATGGCTACTGTCTGTAGCATCACTGTGTGAATTCCCATAAACCCAAAGCAGCTCAAGACCACACAGCTCCAAGGTTTATGCCTTTTACTAAGCCCTCCATGATGCAGAGACTGTTCAGAGGGAGTCTATTCAATAGAGCTAGTTTATTTTTGACAAAAAAAATGCTCCCACCAGGGGCTTAAGTGGCAAAACTTTTTTGGTTCTCTTTCACAGCAATCTGGATGTTTCATTTAGTTTTGTGTTAAGATGAGTTGGATCTCACAAAAATGGTATGGTTTTACTAATATACAGAGTTTGTTAACAGTCAATGAGAGTTCTTCAGCAAAGGTTTTAGACACAAATACGTAATATCAGAGAAAGAGTGCACTGACTAAAGAAAGTCTGGTACAATGTTAAGGTTCAGAAGCCTTCCTCTGAGGTTCCCTTTTACGAGGACATGTGGAACCAGGCATGGATTTTTCTTGAGCAGAGACTCATAAATTTTCCTATTATTATAACTTTTATAATGAGATATTCAGTCCCTTGTTTTGTTCCTACTGTCAATGCACCATCTAGAAGACTGCATCTCTGCTATGATCATTAATAACAAATAAAAATGGGGCTGACTCGTTGGTGTAGGGGTTGAGTTCGGCACACTCTGCTTCGGTGGCCCAGGGCTCCCAGGTTCGGATTCCAGGTGTGCATCTCCGCTGGTCCTCAAGCTCTTCCTCCTCACTGCGGCAGTGACCCACATACAAAATACAGGCAGCTCAGGGCCAATCTTCCTCACCAAAAATAAATAAGTAAAATAAAATTACCAGAAGGGTCATAGGGATTATTGAAAGTTACCATTCTAGATGAAAACGTTGCAGTATGAGGAATTAGAATCACCATACCTAAAAATCCTAGCAAGACATTATTTGAATTTTTCTTTGTACAATAACGTAGTATAAGAGGCATTAGGAAATTCCTTCTCCCTGGAAAGATACCTGTAGAGAACTCTGTACTTGAGATTTGTAGTTCTTTCTCCTCTTCTAATGCAGTTTTGCAGTCCTCCCTTAGCACCTCTGACCAAAGGGCACCAAAAAAGGTACAAAGTATCAAGGAGAAGCAGAAAAGGAATGACTACCCAATGCTATCCTTGGTTGCTAATCTGAGATTTAGGCTTAAAGGAAATAATATAAAAGGCATGGTGAAATAGAGGCATATTCAAGAATACCTCTTGAATGGCCTGATAATGACAATGATGACAGTGAAGATGGTGGTGGCAGCTGACATTTCGTGTTCACTGACTAGTTCCAGGCTCTGTGTTAAGCACTTCATAAGCGTTAGCTCAACTGATCCTAGTAAAACCTCTAGGAAGGAGGTATTATTGTGACCATTTTATAAAGGACAGAAAAGAGGGTTTTTTGCCCAAGGTAATGCTGTCAGGAAATGGCCAAGTTGGGCTATGAAGATAAATCTCCTGATAAAAAACCAGGTTCTTAACCCTCCACTCAATTCTACCCATTGTATAGTTAAGAGTTCTGGCCCTTTTTAAAAGGGGTCCAGCAGTTAGCCTGATGGGATTACAAATTTTAACATAATTATGGGACGACTTGCATTAATACACTTTAAATCCTATAAATTATCCATAATTATCTAAGAGCTGTATCCTCCCAGGGGAAAACTATAAGAGTTCTGGTAATTATTCTTAAAATATGAAGACATCACAGGAAGAAAGTAAAGGAAGTTTCCCCCTCTTCAGTCCCATGAGAATTCTAAAGAGGGTGGAATTTTCTACAAGTTGATCTCTACACTATTCTTTTTCATGCATATATAAATAATTTGAGGTAGACACATTTCTACTTTACATCAGAAACTTAAAAATTCTATTAATGTCTCTTAGGGGATCTAACACATTTCCTGTCTTCAATTCAAGGCCTTATGTGTAAACAACTTAAAGTTTACTTTACCCTGGCTAAATATAATAATGATCCTCCTCCTATCCACATATTTATAGCTCTTACTGTGCTGTGCCCTTGAACCCAAACCACATTGAGCCTGATCACTTCCAGTGAAAAGATACTTTGACACTAGAAAATCAAAATAGCACACACTGGATGTGTTTGCAATTTCAGCCTTAAATAGGATATACTGCTTTCTCATGGAAAAACAAGATTTATTACTAGACAAGTTAGACGCACAAAAAACAATATCTTATAAGGGAAACTGTTCACTAAGCAGGGTTCCTTTGCAACAGAAGATTTTAATCAGGAGAAAAACAGAGCAAACTCTAGAATAATCTAGTCTGCATAGCATTTACTTTGAGTATAAAGAAAATGATGTCATTAGAGGGTTGGGATCTGAAACAACTGTTCCATACAAAACTGGTTACAATGACCAGTTCATTCCAAATTGGTGGGAAAAGCTTTGCATTCAAACCTAGGAATGTACAGCCATGGATGGCTCAACGCATGTCATAGGAGTTCACAAACTAGCCTAATTTTCTAAAATCTTGTTACTTAAATAGAATAAAGTTTTAACTTGAGGGTAAGTTGTTGTAAAGGGAAAAAAATCATGAGGTAAAAATACAATATTTAGTAAATTAGAATACTGCCTCAAAAGTATATAGTATATTTCACTATCACCATTCTGATTTGAGATTATATTACTGGTAGAAACTTGGCAGATCTACAAGATACTATCCTGAAGAGGATGGGCAGAGGAGAGGCTGTCACATCAGTGGCATCCTACAATGACACTTTCTACAAAAGTTCCTTCAGAAGGTATATCTAATTCAATCTTTAATCAAGTTGGTGTAGATACAGCAGACTGCTTTCTTCAGACAAGTTTTCATAAAACTGAGTGCAACAGAAGATAAATATTACTTCTGCACTAGTCAACCACGGGTGGATTCTGATACTTCACACATACTGGGTGGGACAACTCCACCCCTGGCCCACAGCCTAGCTCCTACAGATGGATTCTCAGCCTTTTGCCAGAGCTGGCCCCATGGTTGTGAGGCCCTGAGACCTCCCAAGAAGACCTGCGTGCCTCAGGAAGAGACACTGCTGACTCAGGAGACAGCCAGGCCCCACCCTGAGGCAGCCAAGCGAAGCCAGGCAGGGGACTGAGCAGCAGCAGGCAGCAGTGCTGACGTTTCAAACACTGCACTGGCTGTGGCTCAAATGGAAGTGAGGCACTTTCTCTCTCATGTTGGGATGTTTCTGGCAATAGCCTTTTGGGGCGGGGTATGCCTGTTTTGTTCAACCTAAATTTCCCAGTAAAATATTTTGTTAGCAAAAATGTTTTTCTCCTTTAAAAAAAGAAATTACTTTCAAAGGATTGGGTTATGAAACCTATATTGCTTAGCAACTGAGGAGCCTCAGAATGACCCATAAATTTACCAGGACCCCACAGAGAAGGTGGGGCCTACGGACTAGGCAGTTTACTGTTACATTAAAAGATGGCAACTGACATTCTTTGGCTGTTTCAGGTGGATACTTTTTGGTTCCTTCATTTTTAAGCTTTACAAAATGCACAGCTATGCAATTTCCATGGCGAATTCAAATTCATAGCCAAGGATGCGATACACCAGCTTCCCAAGGTCAAGATGCCAGAAAAATGGAAGGCCAAACCCACCTTTTACCAATTTACTTCTTAGGTTTACTCTTCATTACCTTCTAAACTGCTGGCCACATCCTCACCTCCAATCCTGAAGCAGCACTTACACACCGGGCATTTAAATAGGTATTGATCTACTTGTTACGAGGTTTACCCAAGGTAAATATCTGAGACCCCACTCTTTGGAATTAGCAAGAAGTGTCAAATCTTAATGAAGAGCATCATCCACTTACATTGCATCTGGAAGGGTCTACAGCAGAGAGAACTCCTGTAACACATGGTCATACACTGGGCTCTTCGGCCAATCACACACAAATCTGCATTCCTATTACCAGCCATTGCCTTTGAGGCCAAGGGGTCCTGAAATTCCTCAGGTGAATTATTTCAAGGAGGAGAATTATCTCCCATGGGTCTCTCCAGTTGGCTCCGCTGATGTGTCCCCCCAAGTTACTCACCAGACACACAAGTTCCAGCAGCCAGTAACTGTCTCTTGCTACTTAGGCCAGTCCTAAGCCTTCTGATTTGCCAGCTGTAGAGATAGTTTTTAACTGTCTCTTCGTTTATCTTTTAGCAGCAAAATCCTAAGGAAACACAAATGCTTCCCTATCATTCCCTCACCTTGAAATGCAGTCTTGTCCTGGGAAAGCCAGACTAAAATGTCCACACATGATAGACGTGTTCCTCTATTCAACAAGCGTTAGATAAAGAACTTAAGAAACCAGGGTGGATGAAAGGTACTGAGAACTGAACCACAACAATGCAAACATCTCCCACACAGCCTGGCAAAAGGACCCTCTCCTGCCCTGAAGGGATTACTGCCTCCAGCTAAAAGAATATTCACTCTCCACTTCTCCTGATGGCAGCTCCATTTCAGGTGCCATGGCATCCTTTTTCTCTCTCCCCTCAGGTTCTCACAGCTCCCATAACAAGAGATCTGAGACAAGGAAGCCCTGATCAAAGATGATTAGTTCTGGATGACTACAAAACAGCAATGTCAAGGTCAGTGGATTACGGGCAGGACAACTTGATACTCATTCTTAACATCCTGTCACCCTTAAAAGGTTTTTATTACATTTAGGTCTCAGAAACCAGTAGGTCAATAAGATGATGGATACAGCAAGGTAAAGACAGAAAAAGGAAGATAGTCACCATCTCCACATACAAAAAAGTCTTTTAGTCCAACCCCTTTGTTTTACACACAAGGAATCTGAGGGCACAAGACAGGAAGCAACTCTTCCCAGGTCTCACAGTCAGCAGCAGAGCTGGGCCACTGAGGGTGCTCAGGGCTTCAGTTCCCCGTGCTCGCCTACTGAAAAGCAGAGCCTCAAGACACAAGGGAGTGGCTTACTTGAGAATACTCTGAGCACAGAAACTATATTGCCTCCCCACTTCTGATTATAGGCTGTCGGCATGCCAGGAGCATTCAAGAACAGATGGGACAAATGACTTCACAAAGAGGTGGGATAAGGTCCAGTGACACTAAACACTAGACAGCTACACTGTCCCTGCTTCTCCAAAGCACAGACAGTTCACCCACCTAAACCCGTTAAGAGGAATAAGCCAGTCCTTTCAATAATCCATTAAGAAGAACAAACATTAAATAATCCATACAGCATTTTGTAGTCTACGTAACACTTTCACATGCTTTATTTTATTTCACTCTCACAATGGTCTTATTTTCCAAGCAAAGAAACTGAGGACCAAAGCAGCCTTGTCCGAACTCACAGCTGGTAAGCGGCAAGGCTGAAGCTGAGACCACATCTTCCATTTCCATTTCCAGTGCACCCTCTTACACTACCTCCACCCAATGTTGTTAATGACAAAAAGCCAAACACAACAGTAGAATAAAGGGCTGACTGAACCATACCCTCAGGGCGGCTAAACAATGACTAAAATCCTTGCTGGAACCCAGTGCAGGCTCTGCCTCCCCAGAATTTCAGGACTGAGCATCTTCAGAGCAGGTTCAGACCCAGGTGCCTGCTGAGAAAACCCCAATGCCTAACTACCCTGTGTGAACTCTGTCCTGATAACATGAACCACGACAGTGTGCTAGGGCTGGACCTGTCAAGTGCATTCACTCTTGGTGACACATTCAGCTGTGCAGGCAGGTTCCCTTCAAGGGAGCTCCCAAACATTCCAAACACTGCGCTGTGGAGCTGGAGGGAGGGACCGAGCTGCACAGGGAGCTGGCAAATCAGACAGAACTTTCCATACCACATTTGTACTTTTGTACCAGTAAGGCAGTTTAAAATTGGTTCCCAAAGAACTGCACAGACCATGCCTTGCAAGAACACACCAGAAACCATCAGGAGGTTCCTTCTGGGAAGTGGGACCAAAGGACTTCGATTTGAATATTTACCATTGGCACATATTACTTTTGTATTTTTGAAAACTAGTTCAGAATTAAATTTAAAAGCTGTAAGGATTATGGACGGCACTGGAAAGTTATGGAGGGGAAAAGAGAAAGAGCACTAGATGAAGTAAACTAGTAACAAAAAAATTCTTTTAAATCAAACAAAAGCTCTAGAAACATGGATCTAGCCAGGAGTCCTTACAAAGAAAAACAGGGGAAAAGAGACTCACTTACAAATTGTATGAATTTTCCCTTCCCAGTAACAAAAGATAACGAAGCAATTTTTAGAGGAACAAAAAGTTTGTTAGTACTTACTCTGTGCTAGGCATTTTCACATATTTTATCTCATTTAATCTCCTCAATAACCATGGAAAAAAGGTATTATCTACAAATTACAGTCCAGGAAACAGGAGCTAAGCAGCTTCACACAGCTGCACAGCCAGCTATGATATAAAGATAGAAAGGGCCAAGCTAGAAACACAGATGGACCTGTAAGAGCAGCCACTGCTGCACAGCAAAGGGCCGTCTGAACCATGGAAAGAACACAGAAAGGCTCCCAGGTTCTGACAATGTTTCAGGTTTATTCCTGCTGGGGGCCGTGTGCCGCCTGTGAGGGACACGTGGGTGCGATGCTGTTCCCCATAGTCAAAGCCTAAGAAAACGACACGTTCTTGACAGCACGTGAGCAGAAAGATGTTCGCATCAAGTGCTGATGAATTTGCACTAATCCACCCATTTTTCCCTCGCTGCCCTCCTTGCCATCAAAAGCTAGATTTGAGAAATGACTGACGAGGGAGGGCGCGGGGCAGAGGGCACTGTGAAGGCGCTACCAGGAACCCTGCCACAAAGAAGGCCTGACAGGATCACAGTGTGAGCATACCCACAACTCCAAATTCATGGCCCCCTTTCTCTGAGGTCTAAGTCCTCTCACAAGCCTACGTAAAGAAGAACAATTCAAACATAAGAGCCAAGGTGTATTAATATTTACTGAGCTTTTACGAATGCAGGAGAAACTGCGCTAAATGCTCTCCACACACGGCACCTCCATTACTACTCACAACCACTGCCCCCTGTGTTAGGTACCACCATCATCCCTACTTCACATATGCAGAAACTGAAGTTCAAGAGGGACTATGCAACTCACTAGCGGTCAAATTGTACAGAGAGGTAACACCCAAGCCCATGGGCCTGTAACTCCTAAGTCCAGGCTCATAACCACTATGCTTCATGCTTCTCACAAAGCGTGTTTCACGCCCTTTTTTCAAGCATTCTCTTTGTCCTTTATTATTAAAGCTACAAATCAAAACATTCAATTAGAAAAAGGCAACATTTTTATACTAATGGGCTACATAAGATGAACGACATCATAAAATATTGGAAACATGAACTTAAAATTATGAACTTAAAATCTGTAATCAAAGCAAGAAACACCAACTTGCCCAATACACATCCACAAACACACCTGTTATAATCAGCTGGCTACCCTGGATGTTCAGGCACTGAGTTCTTGCAGGCTCTTGAGTACTCAGGAAACCTTTAACCCCAAGCATCTCAAGAAAGGACGTGGGATCAATGCGCTGGGTTTGTGTGCCTTCTTTACCAGCTCTGCCCTTACTTATGCCCTACACTGGTCCGCACCTGCTGAACGGGAAAACAGGACAGGACCTTCCCAGAGACAAACTGAAGCTGAAAATCCCTCGGCTCCAAGAAAAAACCCCCCATGCCTTTTTTCCTTTGATAACTGGCTAGCCTTTGAAGTTTCAAACCTAATGCCAAATTCGAAGACAAATCACGTTTCTATACTAACAGCATAGTCAACTTTCCCTCTAGAGACACAGCAAAACATGAACAGCAGCCTTGTGCAGTTGTCAGCAGGGACCCCACTAAAAGACAAGCTCAAATTCAGGACCTTCTGGTGCCCTGGCAAAGTTTCACAAAAGGAGCTGAAAACACCCGGCAGTCTAGGAGCTACGTCTACGAGCAGCAAGCTCTGTCAAACGATGTTAGAGAGCAGTACAACTCTGCTGAGGGAAAAATCTCATCCTGCCCAACCACTACAGACCCTGCAACAAGTACGTCCTCTTCATTTTTGTCATCCTTATTTAGAAAACAATATATATAAATTACCATTGCCTAAGTTTCTAAGACTTTCTTAAAATGTTTTTCATTTGAAACATAACAGTTTAAAATCCAAGGAATTTTCTGTAACTACAATTATACATAATCCAGCACTGCCTAGGACCAGACAAAGAAAATAAACTGAATTCCAGTTACCTCCATCAGCAAACAGTCTGCCCATAAGTTTGTCACGAATACAAAGAGCATTCTCCCGCTCCGTCTGTTCAGCAAACATGCATCTTCTGCAAAGACTCTTTTAATGGACTTCTGCTTCTGTTAAGAGTACAAACTGCTACACACAGACTCTGCAGTGACATTCTCCCGGAAGGCCACTATGTCCCTCAGGGGCTGAGGGACAAGAACTTAAAAGAAATCGAAGGAGCACCTCCCCCTCTGCCGCCTCCCCTCTCAACAGGCAGCTTCCCTCCAAGAGATCTGCTTCAAAAGTCCAGATCCAGTGAAGTCACACATGACCTCACAAACCTCCAGCTTAACTCTTTAGAAGCCAGGCGGCAAGCTGACAGCAGGGAGAAAGGACAACTGTCTTACTTTATTTGGAGCAGCTACTGCTTATGGGAGAGAGAGAAGTTCGTCCAACATCACTAAAAAAAGAAAATAATTTCAGCATTGTTTTCCTTTAATAGCACTAAGGTTTTTGAAGTACTATTTTGAAAAATCATCATTTCCTACAGCACACACATTCTGGCCCTAAAGGAATGACTGAAGTAGGCAACAAAATTTATCTAATTCATTTAAATTATATAAAATTCAGCTGCGTTAGATTCACAGACTTATGTGATTTATGTTTTCCTATTTTCATTTCTAGTTTTATTTCTGTTTTTCTGCTATCATTGATGTGAAAACATTCATTTGCCCTGTTGTTCAAACCCTGCTTCAGACAAGCAGAAGTGGACAGGCAACACTCCCAGCTGTGGGACACAGGCAACAATGCACAGACCAGTCCTGAGAAACTGGGAACCACAGGAGCTGGGCGGTCTGAGAGCAAGGACAGCACCAGACCTAACCAATGGATGACAGAGTCCGCAACAGTACCCCCAAAGAAAAAGGAGACTGGCTTACTTCATTGTCTATCGTAGGCTTTTTCTTTAGGCTCCTGCTATTTTTGTTGGGACATGGGAATTAGAAGGACCAGGAGGTAAAATAACTAATAATTACTTTATAAAGAGAAGTAGATAGAATTATATACTTTCAACATGTAATATGCCCTTTCAAGAATGCCTTGGTTCATCCAGAAAATGATTATAACTTACTGTCCAGCAATTTTATTCCTAAATATATATCTAGCATAGAGAAATTCTCCCACATGTGCAAGAGCCACAAATTAGAATGCTCACTGCCATTGTGAACATTACCTCGTATGTTCACATCATATGAGGTAACAAAAATATAAGACAGCCAAAATGTTCATAAATAGGAAAATGGAGAACTAAGTTATACATATATTCATGCAATGAATACTATACAGAAAATTAATAAATTAGGGCTTTGTGAATCAGTAAGAATGAATTTGAAATGAGCAAAAAAAAGCAAGTTACTAAAGGAAACAAGATAGCATTTACATAAAGTTCAAAAACATGTGAAAGAATACTATCTATTGCTCATGGATGCACACCTGTATAGGAATGAGAAATACCCCCAGGTGATGGTTAATTTTAGGAAGAGAAAGAGAGGAATGGGACCAGGGGGGCATTCACAGGAGGTGGCAATTCATTTTAACGTTTTATTTCTTAAATTGGCTGGTGAGATCATGGGTGTTTATTATTTTCTACACTTTTTGGTATGCCTAAAATGTTTCGGAAGCTGTCAAAAGTCAACTGCGTAATGGCTCCCTCTTTGAGTGTAGCAGCACCTGTGCAGTCTAGAAGATTAACAGAACAGGGGGCCAAGAGCTCTATCATTCCTCAGCCCCAACGCTCAAGTCCCCAAATCCAAGCCGCTGTCACTAATTCTGCCTCAGTTTGGCCCCATGTGGAAAGTCACCCTGCCCCTCAGTGCCACGACCATTCACATACATCCACCTCATCCTTCAAAGCCCACTGCAAAAAGCACTGCTCCCATGAGCGCCACGACACCCCACTGGCAGTGGCTCCGGCCCGGCACCTCCCTGCGGGGCTCTCCAGGCTCTGTGCTGGAGACACTTGTGAAGCCGTCTTTCCTGCCCTCTCCTTGGGAGACAGCTAGCACCCAGTCTCGAGCAGCTGCTGATTACGTCCTTCATTCAACGAAAACGCAGTACCCACTGTGTGCTGGACCCTATCACAGAGGCTCTCTGAGACTCCGAACTAAAGACTTGAGAAGGTCACTGCCTAACAGGAGGGACAGGCCCGTACCTGACAAGGTGTCATCTTATACAATGAATCCTAAAATAGTCGTTAAATGTCAGGTGTGAATAATGAACTTTTCTGCTTGTGTTTCACAATAATAATTATTCAATACCTCTTATTTTCTCTATAATGACTTTATATTACTACTCTTGACTAGAATATGTCACCTTCTTTGTGTTGATGTGGAGCTGCTAGAGTAATTACAAAGACAATAAAACAAACCATCATTAAAACTCCCAGCTTCAAGGAATCTAAGGCTCTTAGAATTATTATTACAGATATGCAGCATCCTACGTCGATTTGACCACAGTTCATTCATACCGAGTGACTCTGAAGAAGTTTTAAAGACAAGAATTCAAGCAGTGTTATTACTGATAATAAGAGGCAACATTTTCTGGGTACTCATCAAATGGCAATAAATTATCATCCCTTTTCCCAGATAAGGAAGTTGAGGTTTAGAGAGAGAATTCACCAAAATTTGAACCAAAGCAGACTGACTTAAGAACCCACACTGCTCACTAGGAAACCATACTGTTTCCTAGCAGGAAAATGGACCAACCCCTGTATTTCCGGAGTAGGGATGGGTACCGCCTAGGATCGCTACACCAAAGGTGACACAAGAAATCACATCGAGGTTCACAGCCAGGGCCACTCACTTCTGCAGACCTCTGCTAGGAGACTTCTCTCTGCCACTGGTACAATGACCTCGAACAGGCTTGCTCCCCTAGGAAGAAGGACTGCACTACTCAGCTTTATATTCTGCCTCTGTACAGCTTCCAGTGTTCTCAAACTTTAAAGTGCTTGTGAATCACCTGGGAATTTGTTAAAATACATTTTGGTTGAATAGGTCAGGGGTGAGCTCCAAGATGAGAGGCCGACAACCTAGGCTGACATCAGTCACCTGGGAAGCTCTCAAGGCCCTCACTGTCTGGGTGCCACCCTAGACCAACAGAATCCAGGCAGTGAGACTGGGGAGTCCCAATTTTAAAGACCTCCCCCTGTAAATCTAATGTGCAGGCAAGTTAGAGAACCCTGTTCTAGGGCTTTCCTACTTCAGTTTGGTCCATAGATGACTATTCTAGACCAGTACTTCTCAAACTTCAATGCATATTTAAATCACCTGGATACTGTCTTAAAATGTAGATTCTAATTTAGTAGGTCAAGGGCGGGGCCTGAGATTCTGCACTTCTAACAAGCTCCCACGTCAACGCTGCTGAGTAGCAAGATGGTGAGCAGCAAGATTAAAAACCTCAATAGTTCTGGGGCTGGCCCCGTGGCCGAGTGGTTAAGTTCGCGCGCTCCGCTGCAGGCAGCCCAGTGTTTCGTTGGTTCGAATCCTGGGGGTGGACATGGCACTGCTCATCAAACCACGCTGAGGCAGCGTCCCACGTGCCACAACTAGAAGGAGCCACAGCGAAGAATATACAACTACGTACCGGGGGGCTTTGGTGAGAAAAACGAATAAAATAAAAAATCTTAAAAAAAAAAAAAAAAACCTTAGTAGCTCAGTGAGTATAATTTAGAAGGCTTCCCTTTCATAATTCTACATTCAGAGACCAGCAGAATACCGGCAGATGGGGTTCAGGCACAGGCATAGGAAACAGCACAGGAGGTGTGTGGATTATGAAATCAAAGCATTTATCTATAAACACTGGCTTAGATGGAGCTTAATATTAATCCTCATTAGCATTCGTGAGAAAAATTACCTTCCCCTTGCCTTGCGCCATGGCCGCTCAGGTACTAAACATTAAGGCTCTGCTAGAGCCCGAGCCAGTTTCATACAGACTCTATTTCAGTTTAGAGAAAGCTTATGAGATTCAGAGGAGAAAAAGAAAAACAAGAGTAAAGCACTGGAAACATACCCATTTGGGGTTCTGATCAATTAGTACCCCTATGTAAAATACCTTCAAAGAACTATTTATTTGGAGAAGGTCTCCATCTTTTTCCTTCCCCAAACCACAGATCAATTCTTTCTCATCCAGTGTTGCAAATCTTGTGTTAAGTGACCTCTGCTGAGAGGAAATGTTATTGTTTCCTTTAAAAGTTAAATAATACACCGATATATGAATAAAAAGATTGCTGTATCATCCCAATCAGTTAAAATATTAACCACCAATCCTGTTTTTGTTTAGAGCTATGATCCTTCTTGTAATAACATATACGCCTATGTCTTTTATCATCTGAAACCTTACAATCTGGTCTTTGATAAAAGATATCCACTTAACCAGCACCTTACAGTACTCTTCACAGCACTATCCACCAATCTCCAGGGCATTACTTTGTTTTAAGGTTTAAACTACAGAATTGGAATGTTTCTGAGAATCCGTATTTCAAATCCAGGACCATTTGCTGAAGTCATCACCAGTTAATACAAGAGGCACCCAACAAACAGGGAGAGCTCCAAATCACCAGAGCCAGGGCCAGCCCCTGAGAGGAAGTGGAGGAACACCTGAGGACCAGCGCACTCAGCTTGCACCTAGGCTCCCTGACAAGCAAGCCACTGTCAAGGAAGGGAGGCAAGCACAGAGCGTGCCGGGAAACTCACCTTAGAGGGCACAGTTTCTACAAAGATGGAATTAGAAAGACACACAAGCAGCACCAAGTGCTCTCATGTGCACACGTCTCACCCCGGCCTCAGCCCACTCCTCACCCCTCAAGACTCACTCTCGCTCACAGCTGCAAGCTTCACTCTAAATGGTGACTCCAGATCTCTCCATCCGACCTTCACTCCCACATTCCCACAGCATTTCCGCATGAAGGACCCTCACTCTGCTCAAATTTAACCTGCTTAAACTGACCCACTGCTATGCTCTCTGACAAACCTGCTGCTCTCCCCAACTCCCGTTCATTGTTGCTTGATTAGGTAAGTCATCCACGCTTGAAATCTCATAATCATTTTGACTCTGCCCTTGTATCCTACATTCAAACATTCACCAAATCCTTGTATCTTTTTTCTTTACCAGTCTTTTTCTTATCTATCTTCTTATGTTCCCTAGACTATTATTCAGACCACAGCAAAACTCATGATAGGTTTAAAATGAATATCCACAAACTAGCACTTAGCAAATTCTTGTAACAAAACTGTAAATCAGGTGGGAAGGTTATTTCCATTTTACCAATAAGGAATCAGGGGTTCCTTAAAGTCAAACAACCTATCCAAGATCAGGTAGCCGATAAAGAGGATGACTTCCCCTTCCATCTTCTGATCCCAGATCCCTGTATTTACGCTACCCTACCACAGTGCACTGTACTTTATGAAAAGAATCGATATCTCGGGAAATCCAGTAATAGGGGTTTCAGATAGCTTAGGGCTGGGAGGATGGTGCTGGTAGTTCAGAGGCTGATCCAGGACTTCAGCAGATGGTGGGGAGGCATGATGACTTTCTTCGGGTTACTACTGTCATCGGTATTATTATGAACTTTCACTTATTTAGCTCTTACTATGTACCAGGCATTGTTAATCCACTTGATTTTCCTTTCTTGGCTTTTTTCACTTGATTAATCTTATTTGCTTCTCCCTCCTTTACCCAAGAGGTATTACACTTGGAAAGTTGCCAAGTTTTCCGTAATTTAGTCAAGATCACACACCTAGTAAGTAACCGCAGCAGGATACGAACCCAGACAGGACTGGCTCTGAAACCTAGTAGAACCGTGACCCCTGATCACTGAGCAGGCTCTTTTACAGTACACAGGAAAGGTCACCATTTACCACTGCTTCAGGAAGCCAGAAAGAGAAAAGTGAGAACCTATTTTCTACAGAACAAGTTTTAAAACTTAAAGGAAAAGGACTAACGAGATTTCCAGAGCAACAGCAACTGCGAGGTGGCAGAGCTTTCCGCTGGTGACAGGAAAAGCAGGGGTTCATGATCAAAACCTTTTCCTCTGTCATCACCTTAACTCTTATCACATTATTTGAATTTCTTATTTTAACATTTATACATGATATTAAAATGCCTGCAGGTTTTAAATTGAGATGTCAAAAAAATTTTTGATATCACATTTCAATAAATTTCTGTAAGTGTTAATCTTGTTTCATGTGACTTCTTCCTAGACAGAAAGACACTAAAGAAAGGGAAAAACTGAAGAAGAAAAAGGATACTTCTAAATGCCAGCATCCATTTGCGAAGGGGGGAACCAGCAGGAAGGCAGAGCACAACAGCGGTCAGGCTCAGGGGCCCCATGGCTGAAGCGCCCTCCTCAGGCACAGCAGCTGCACACAGATGCAGTCCACCTCTGCAGCGTACTCCTCCAACCCTGAGCAGTATCATCAGAAAGAAAAACTAGCAAGCTGAGACATAAAATATATCTATTACACTACAAAGGTAATTTTAAAAAGCAGTTTCTATATTTCTGAAAACCGAAATAGAAGCTCCTGCCATGTTACTGTACTTGCTTCACCTCTTTTCCTATCTGTCCAGACCCAAGCTCAACAGAAACGGACAACACTCAGCTCTGCTAATGCCATCACGACAACACTTGTGCCTTACGGTCTCAGGTCGGGACTTACTGAGGGGAGTTGCAGCCATTAGCTGATGGGCCGGCGAGGGAGAAGCACCCAGACACAAAGGAACCCATTGGAACGTGTCTAACTGTAAGTCTCTAATTATCCTTTCTAATTTTGGAGCCATGTGACTGGACTTCACACAGCACCGCTGATCCTGTCAGCCTGAGTGCTATGTAGCTGGACCACAAAGGGTGGGATGCTACTCTTGCTCCTTCATTAAGATATTGTGTTACACTCAGCGTGAGCTATTTCCTGACAGACAGAGCACCCAGCACCTGAGAGAACTTAACTATTCCTGTCCAGATTTATAGCATCTTAAGAGGTTTTTTCACCATACAGAGTGATCTATTTGGTATCACAAAGGTGTATAATCCTTTAAAAGACAAACAGTGAGTACACGTGCTCTTAAAACGTCCTTTCCAACCTGATTACAGATTTGAAGTATTTTCTTGTTTAAGTGCAGAGAGTAACAGGGAAGACCAATCTCCCTCTGGCCCTCAAGCACAGCTAAATCTAAGACTGGAGGGTGTTCTGAGAGGGCACCAGGGTTTGCCAAGGTGCTTCGACATCCTCATCACCCTTCCCTGAAGCAGCACACAAAAGAGAACAGCGTCAGCCTGCATTCGAAAGAAATCACTGCCAAAGATTGCCAAAGAAATAACCTTCATGACAAAGTAAAGGCACATATTGAAATAGAAAAGGATTTTAAAAAATACTAGGTAATGCCAAACAAATATATTTTTGTTTTGAAACCAAAAATCAATGGGCTCTGGATCCTGACTGCTTGGGCTCAAATCCTAGGTGTGCCACTTACCATCTGTGTGACATTTGCAAGTTACTCAGCTGCTCTGTGCCTCAGTTACCTTATCTGGAAAATGAGAGCATTAATAGTTCTTTTCTCCTAGCTTATTATGAGAATTAAGCACCATGTGTTTATTAAATAAATAAAACCTATGGGACACATAAGATATAAAATTGTGTTTAGTGACCACCTGAAGTAATCTTACAGTATTTTCTACTGGCTGACAACTAACGTTTCATACATTAAAATCAGTACCTCAACAGGACAGAATTAATTTTCTTGGTTCATGTCCAGCTAGAATCAAAGACACATTATCAGGGAGACAGACTTCCTGGTCTCGCTGTCCCCTTTCCTTTGTGCCCTCCTTAGAGTTCACTTTATCCAGTACAGTCAGACCCCTTAGTCCAGTGCCAAGGAGCCAGGAGAGGCCAGTAAGTAGAACTGGAGCACTAGGCACATGTGCTTGTTTTGTCACTTTCCTTGGTAAGTATCACAACATTTATTAATACAGCTGGAATTTCTTTTCCTTGAATCCTAACACTCTGGCCCTGAGTGCCTGACTGAGGGAATTCAATCGTGTGCACTGCTATGTCAATGCCTCTGTGTCTACCTCCTTACCTCTGCAGAGGATGTTTTAATGCAGAACTTTTCAAACAGTTTCTCATTGATTACTTTAAAAATTTATGGAGACACGTTTATTAACAATCTGGTAAATTTTTTCTCAAGTTGAACACACTCACCACCACCACCACCAACAACCAGCCTTATAATTATCAACTCAGACTTCTGGCTCTACAGCCATGTAGCATAAGACAAATTAGTTCAAAAGAAAGAAAAAAGATATGAGACATGGCAGCCTAGAATGGTAAATGTACCTGGTCTAGGAGTCAAGCAATTTGAATTCTGGTGTAGGATCTGTCACCAGGTAAATCCACCCCACCAAACTGGGATTCAGATTCTTTACTCTAAAACAAGATTATCTATGGCCCCCTTCAAGCTGGAACATGTCATAATTCTTCAACCTACAATTCCTCTGATGCTGCAACTTCTCCAAAGCACCAAGAAGGCAGAGGAGGAGAAAAATATGGAAGTTATTCCAGTTTCTTTAAAATTTCTTAGGATCATTGAGCCTGCCCTATTTTTTTTAACCCCGAATAGAGAGATATACCACAAAACAAAACCTTCTCCACCTATAACCACTCATTATCTTATGCCAACTCAAAGAACACAAACGAGGTGGCCCACCACACCGCTCTGCCCAAGTCACTGGCAGTGCTCAGGAAAGCGGGAATGACCGCTGGGCAGGAACCACGTGCAAGTGTGCCAGAGCTGCGTGAGGAGTCCAGATGGCTCATCTCTAAGATGCTTCTCATTTGGTACTAGAATTCGGTCTTATCACTGGACAAGATCTCATGGTGTAACAATGCAGGTGATGCAACTAAAACTTTATCTTGAGACAGCCTGAAGTATACTACTGTCTAAATCTGAGATGCTAAAATACTATAACTTACTCCAATACTCTATTTTAACTATCTAACTCTGCCCTACTAATGACTGGCTCTCATACTGGCCCCAGTAATGACTACTTCCTATTTCTAAGTGAGCAAACCATATATTTGATAAACCTTTCACCCAGTTCCTTCCTGCTCTAATTTGCTGATGCTCACCTTTTGTCTTTATTTACTCGCCCTCCCTGTGGCTCCCGGAGCAAAGCCTCCCAGCCCAAAAAGCCTCAGCTCCCCATGCTATTTTGGGTCTGTAATAAAAACAGCTTCTACTCACCCCAGAAAGTTGGCTTGGAATTTCAAGGAAATCATCTGCATACCTGTGCTATATATATGTATACCTGTATGCTATCACAATTTACAGTTATCAGAGATGATAGTGAAACAAAAGGACTAAAGTGGCCCCTCCACTGAGAGATGCGCCCTCTCAGGGATCCTCCCTCGGAGATACCCTCCCTCACAGGGACATCTTCCCCTTGGAGAAACCCGTTCTCTCAGCAACACCTCCCTCTCAGGGATACGAGAAGTCTAAATGTGGGCTTAGCCAACCAGTTCTGATTCACACATTTACTCAAGCTCCTACTTTGTACCAGGCACCGTGCTAGGCGCTTTAATCAACTCTTTAACTCTCACAGCCACACAGCATACTGAATATCATTAACCCCGTTTTGCAAATAAAGAAAGCAATTTTCAGAGAGAATAAGTGGCTTGACAAGTAATTTAGACCGAGATCTTCTGCTTTTGAGACCTGTGTTCTTTACATTATCTCACTGTGACCTAAGAAGATGACGAACGTCCGAGGCCCATTTCACATGGAAATGGAGAGCTACGAAGTTACAATGTGTCAGTTCTCAATGTGCTCATCCAATGAATTATGAACCTATAAACTGGTTATAAAAAATGCTTAATACAGGACAGACTGCTCATAGAGAGGTTCACTGGGAACTTGTAATATGAATACTGACTTTTAAAAAAAAGCACTGACATTTTTTCATACAGCTTTAAAATAGTTTATACCCATTTAACCTCCCCTCCACCTCCTTCCCCAACACACCCACTGACACACTTTAATTCAGGAAATATATATCAAAACTAAATCATAAAATCGCTAAGGAGTTTAGCATTCTCTGCCCACGGATGGAGATGCTAAAGGACAGGTAAAAGACTGAAGGATGATGAGCAAGAAGAAATGAGATGCTGGATAATCCATAAATAAACAGGGAATTACTAAATGACAGGTATGGCACACATGACCTATATAATCTGTCATTTTATCTCCCAGGTAGACTTAAATCCTAAGGTAGAGTGAGAAGATAAACATTTATAGCTTTGACCAAGGCATCAGCTCTAACAAGCATCCATGTAATCAGATCCTTCTCTCACTATCTCAGGAACAGGACGACTCCCGGAAGAACAGCACCTCACAGAGCAAAGGACTGGAACAGGCTTGGGAACCATCAGATTCAATACCCTCAATTTACACTTAAGGCATCTCTGGCCTAATGAAACAACATGCTCCGAGTCATCAACAACGTCAGTGCCAGGACGAAAGCCAAGATCTCAGTGTTCTGCTCACAGCACCACGCCACTGTCACCAAAGCTGCATCCTCGGAGCTACTCATCGCCCACAAGTACCTGTTCAGGATGCAATCTGCATATGGTAATCCAGGAAATACCACCAAATAGAACGACTACAGCTTGCCCATCTGGCAAACCACTAAAGTGTACTCTGCCTGCCCCTAAAACCCAAATTACTTTTTACTCATATCATTCATTTATATCCACAGAAACTGGCCAAATGCTTTTCAAATATATTCCACACTAAGATTTTCTAAAAAAGAAAATGCTACAAAAAACCACCAGCATGAAATTAATGAGAATGGGACTAGTACCTTCCCCAGAAAACAATCTCCGGGGGGGTGCCTTTCATGTGGATGGAGTCACTGGCCTCATTCAGCCCATTGGTGAGCCCACTAGAAGAGGCCATCACTATGCCACCATCTGCTGAGACACTCAGAATGTCTTGCTGTCCTCCCACTGACGTCCTCTCCAGGAAGTGACTGCCTTCTTTAATGCGCTGCTGTATCATTGGAGTGAGGGGCATTTCAAAGCTGAAATAGCTATCAGGCTCTGAGTACAATGTCTCCAAGGACTCCGCACTGTAGTATAAAGAAGTGTTGTCCAAAATGGTTTCAAACTGGGAACTGTATACGTCAGTGGAGTCTTCTGCACCCCCAGGCCCAAGGGTGTCGTCATCTCCTCCCCTAAAGTGCTCTTCTTGCTCAAGAATCCTGGAAAGGAAATAAGAGCCAAGAATTTCAGTATTAGGTTAATTTTTTCTTTTTATTTTTTCCCCTTCAACCACAGAAAATAAGATAACATTCTGTAGAGCTAACACTTGTATTCACTGGCCTTTGTCTTAATATATTTGGGAATATATGAACATATTCGGGTTGAAAAATCTCTTAGCATACAGTGCTACACTACCCTCTAAATAATGTAATATAGTTTCAAACTAGTTTCCTAGTATGTAAATACGACTGGTCCAATGAATATTTGAATAAAATATTAAATTCTCGGCCAACAACTCCAAGTTATTGACAGCTACAGTCATTCTTCATTTTAACAGAAGCAGATTAATATACCGTGTAAACTTAATGGAGTAAAATCACACTAAATTTTCCTCAGTCTATTAATACTTTCTGATTTAAATAAGACCAGATGCCCTCAAAAGGACAAATACGGTAAATTCAAGGGCTGCCCCCTGCTGACAAGAAGGCAGCACTGCAGAGAGATTTTAGGGCCAAAAGCAGCCAATGCACGACCTTGAAAAAGTCAACAGAAAAGTTTATTGCCAAGGCTGACCAAAACAGGGAAAACCTAGAAACAACTGACAAGTTAATATACAGGGGTGGGGTATTAATTAGTTAATATGTGGCATGTTCCTCACATATTAAAAATGAACATTAGGTTGGGGCCGGCCTGGTGGTGCAGCGGTTAAGTTCACATGTTTCGCTTCAGCGGCCCGGGGTTCACCGGTTCAGATCCCGGGTGCAGACATGGCACCACTTGGCAAGCCATGCTGTGGCAGACGTCCCACATGTAATGTAGACGAAGATGGGCAAGGATGTTAGCTCAGGGCCAGTCTTCCTCAGCAAAAAGAGGAGGATTGGTGGCAGATGTTAGCTCAGGGGTAATCTTCCTCCAAAAAAAAAAATGAACATTAGATTAACTAAGTAAAATTTTAAAACTCAGTAACAGCAAGTAGTCAAGAGTTAGAAAAACATGGAGCTGAATTCTGAATATGCCAATTACTAGCTATGTCACTAGGCAACTTAACCTCTCTGAGCATCAGATTCCCATAAACAGGAATAAAACTACCCCATAAATTATCCATATTCCTAGGTATTACCAGGACTTAATATTCAATAATACGGTTTTCTTTGTTGTTTTTAAATTTCTGAAGGTCTACCATATACGAAATACTATTTTGGGTTTATAACTCCTTAATGGCTTCTCACTGCACTTGGAATAAAATGGAAAGTTCTATGATGAAGCTGCTCCCGACCTCTCCACACTCTGCCCACCACTCTCTCCCAGCTCCTTAAGCTCGAGCCGAACTGGAGGAGTTTCAAATCTTTAAACTTACCCTAAGGTCTTTGCTTTGCACAGCTCCAGGAAGCACATGGAGGCAGGCAATGCACCAGGCCTCCTGTGCGCATTGTTCCCTCTTCTGGAATATTCTTCCTTCCCATTCTCCACCTGGCTAACTTATATTCATTCCTCAAGTCTCCGCCTAATTATCATTTCCACAGAAAGGCCTTCCCAAGCCATCAAGTGAATTAGCTTCTCTCCTGCATTCAAATTATTTTTTCTAGTATGTCTCTCTTCTTTCCCTTCACAAAACCCAGTACAAGTTGTGATCCTATAATTATTAATGTGTTTAAATGTTCAGTGGTTATCTTCAGCAGTAAAGTGCATGGGGACAGTGACCAGAGGCCATACCTACTCTGAACATTCCTTTATGCCCAGCATCTAGCGGTGTTAAGGACATAACAGACAATCAAAACTCATTTGTGGAAGGAAAGGAGGGAAGGTGGGAGGGAGGAGACGAGGAATAAATTAATAATCTGCACAAAAGCCAAAGTGCTTATTCCAGAGAGAATATAATTACTGAGCCATGTGCCACATATCAACGCTGCTTTTGAGGGAAGTCTGGAGATTTTATGAGTTGGGGGCAGGGAGTGGGAGTGGAGAGGAGGAGTCCTGCCAGCCATCCTAAAGGAGCAGCATGCTCAGCTGATTTGTTAATTAACTGTAGGGGAAAAGGCATTTCCTTACACCAAACAAACCAATAAAACCCTTCAGCCTTGACACAGATGTTCTCCCATATAAACTATAACTTGTGGTGTCATGAGGACTGACGGGAGAAAAGACAGTACAAATTCAAAATAATAGTACACCACAAATGATTTTGCCAAAAGCAGCACTATATGGTCAAACTACAAGCAAAGGAAGTGAAAAAGTAAAACACATGTCTTCCATTTATCCAGGCTCTAAGCTGGTACGGATGTCAGAAATGTATGGCAAGACCAAGAAATACCGTATGATGCCAAGTTTACTTATCAGGGCTATAAACAAAACATACACTACATGTGAGAAGGGATTCTCATGTGAATGCCATGGAACGAGTGAATTATAATCTAGTTCTGGCCTCCTGACCTCCTTTCTAAACCTAGAAAGTTGGGTCAGCCCAAACCCAGAACCTCTGTGCTCAAACATGTAGGTAGGAGGGATGTAGGCACTGGTGTTGCACCCAGAAAACAAGCCTAAGACAGAATGTGATGACTACAGGATATGTCAAAGGAGTCCAAACCCCTTCACGTTATTAAGGATAACTGTGGGGTGTTTTAGTTACCTCAATATTGGAAAACTTGAAACCTGTCAAATATAACAAAATGTCAGAAATGGATTCACAAAGTTTAGTGTTCACAGGCTCTCCATAACTCTGCTTCCCTGGTCTATGCCTAAAGGACAGCTTCATTACAAGCTCACTTTAGGATCTTAGAAACTTGGAAGGAACCTAGCTTACAGTACCTTCTCTTCCAGTCTATGATAACAAGGATCCAGGATATTGTGAGCTGAGTTCTCACAGCCAAGCACAGGATAAGGGTTTCCTATAATCTGCACCAGGCGTCAAAGACAGCAGCACTACTATGGGAGCTCACCTTTCCTGGTCTCTCTCCAGTTCAGGCTTCTTCTCAAGATGTTCTTTGTTTTCCTTTAGGAAGACTTCATCCTCTCCACTCTCAACAAGAGGGGCAGGGGAAAATGTCCCTGAGCTGGCGCCAGGCCTCTCTGAAGGTGCTCTCCAGGTTCCATCCCAAACATTCTCAGTTAAACCAATTGAATTACATAAACGAGCAGATGAGACGAGATGGTCTGGCACTTTGGAAAACTCTTTGCTTTCAAGAGAGGTGGTCCTTTCCAATGATGTCTCATAATCCACAGGATGCCATGTCTCTCCTTTCTCCCCTCCTGTCCACAATATTTCCACCCCCTGAAATCCCACATGTTTGACCCGGCCTGGGCGTCCCGCAGAGCCGCCTCGATCACAGCCCCCTGGGTGCTCTCGCCCCAGATCAGACCTTCTCTCTCTCAAAACACCAACACTGCCCGCAGAGTCGTGGGTTGCTGCTGGGCTCCCCACAGCGGAGACTGGACAAGCTGGCTTCTGCACGTGGAGAGCCCCTCTTCTCCCAGTGGTTATCTGGGGAAGCTCTGCCTGAGTTTCTCCAGTTAACAGTACCGTCAGATCCTTCTGGATGCTCAAACACAAACTGTCCTCAGTCATAACTTCAGCTGAGAAAGGTCTATCTGGTGATTTTTCTTGGCCAGCAGAGAACAGTTTGTTGGCTCTCTGTACTTTCTGACTGTCAGTGTCCACCTCTTTTTCCACCTGCTGAACTGACAAACTAGAAGCAGCATCTTTGTCTAGTACCTTTGTAGCCTGTAATGTTCCTAAAGCTATTCTGGCTTCTGTGGCTTTCAGAGCTGAAATCAAAGAGTCAATGGGTTGTAAACTTTGTTCCTTGAGATGACTTTGAGAGGGGGGCTCTCCAACATCTTTTGGTCCTTCCGTAACACTGTCAAGCCCAGAGTGGTGGCCGGCAAGAAGCTGGACCCCCTGCTGCCCTTGTGGGCAACATGGCAGAGACTCTGCATCAAACTTGAGAGAAGCTCTTAGGCTTTCTCCACTTTCCTCCATGGTCCCATATTCTGGAAATTCATTTGTGACATGTGGTGGGAGTAAAGTGCTTCCTCCATGATCACCTATGAATAGAACAGAATGTACACAATGACTTGTTTTGAACAATAGGTTCCAATGTGTATTAATAAATATCCACACATGTTAGGCACTCAATAATCTTTATTTGATTCTTTCACTGTTTGCTTCCCCCCCACCACCACCCTGCCACACATAACCGTGACAGTGGTCCCTTCCACTTAGCTTACATGAATGTAATCACAAACATTTTGGCACAGAAGGAGGCAATCTAATGACACACGCCATATTTAACCTGGCTTCTGATAAAGTCCTGTACGTGCAACTCAGTTGCTGCATATGCAAAAAGAGATTAAAATAAGGACACATATCACTTCCCAAATACTACTCACGAAGCAGCAACTAAAATATTTATATTGGGCAGAACAACAAATAGCCTATGGTTCAGCCAACAATATCCGTGCAGTGCAACCTCTGAGACGGAGCCTCAGAAAAAAGATACAATCTATTTAAAGTCAGTAAATATTTTTTCAGCCAGAAGCCTACCCTTTATAGCTAGATTTCTATGGGGAAAAAAAATGCTTTCAGGACATCCCTGGAGAATGAGAGTGAAGTCAAAATGGAACAGGAAATTTAACGTGTTGAGAAAAATTTCCAGGATCTCAACTGCAAAAAAATTTAAATGGTATCATATGCAGAATCCCAAAAAATTAAGCACTGAAAACAATAATTAGTATATACTTACTCTTTGGGATCAAATTTACAACATTTTCTTATTAAAACGGCAGTGAGAGGAAATAATGAAGACGTTCTGCTGAACAAAAATTTAATTTGGGGGTTTAGGGATAAGAGTTACAGTCATCTCAGCTCCAGCAGCCAATTTCCTTGTGAACTTGGTCTTGGTTACTTTCCATCAGGAAAATCCTACTCTACACCAGAAATGTAGAGTACTCACTTTGACAACTTTATGAAAGAAGACATTTGTTGTTATTGTCATTGTTGTTGCTGTTTTTAAAGCACTGCGAGCTCCAACCTTCCTGTTTAGTGACATATTTGACAAATGTCTGAGTATATACATGGAAACGATATGAAAGACTTGATTCTGCGCATGTAGAAAATAAGGTAACTTGGAAGCATGAGTTAAGCCATAGCATCCCACAGTGTGCAAAATTTGATAAACAGTAATACATCTGAGAGTACATACTGCTTCATATTTCATTTTTAAAATAATTTGAAGTATATTTCTAAAATTAAATTTGAATCAAGTATTGATGGAATTCAAGAAGCACTTCTGTGTGATGGCCGTATTTAAAATACCTTCACGAGACAGAACTAAGAGGATGTGGCTTGCTGAAATCTGAAGAGGAAGCAACTTTTCAAATCCTGGTTTTGAAAAGGAAGACAGTTAAAAACAATAAAGATCCCTCTTCCTAGAACGGCATATTGACATTTTTAATTTTTCAGTAAAGAATGCAATAAAACTTTAAAAATTTTTCCCCTTAAGATTCAGTGGTTTTGTGCAACCATTACCACTATCTAAATTTCCAGAACATTTTCATCACCTCCCTCACAAAAAAAACCCTGTATGCATTAGCTGTCACTGTCCATTACCCTGTCTCCCCAGCCCCTGGTAACTGCCAAGAGACTTTCTGTCATATAAACGGAATCAGACAATACGTGCCATTCTGTGTCTGTCTTTTTTCACTTAGCACAATACTTTCAAGGTTTATCCACACTGCAGCATGTATCAGAATTTCATTCCTTTTTATTGCCAGATAATAAACCATTGTATACATATACTACAGTTTCTTCATCATTCTCCATTCATCAGTTGATGGACATTTGTGTTGTTTCCACTTTTTGGCAATTATAAATAATGAACATTTGTATACAAGTCTTCACGTCTACATTTATTTTCAATTCTCCTGAGTATACACCTATGAGTGGAATTTCTAGGTCATATAGTAATCCTACATTTAATGTTTAGAGAAACTGCCAGTTTTCCAAAGCAACTGCACCATTTTACATTTCTACTAGCAATGTCTAAGAGTTCCATTACTGCCCATCCTTTTTATTATAGCCATCCTGGTGGGTGTGAAATGATATCTCACTGTGGTTTTGATTTGCATTTCCCTAGTGACTAACGATACTGAGCATCTTGTCATGTACTTATTGGCCATTTATATATCTTGTTTAAAGACATATCTATTCAGATCCTTTGCCCATTTTATAATTGGTTTACTTGTCTTTTGTATTATTGAGTTACAAGAGTACATTATATATTCTGGACAGAAGTTCTTTATCAGATATATACTCTGCAAATATTTTCTCCTGTTCTGTGGGTTGTATTTTCCCTTAGTTGATGGTGTCTTTCAAAGCACTAATGTTTTTAATTTTGAGACAATCCACCTTATCGATTTTTTTTCTTTTGGTGCTTGTGCTTTTGGTGTGATATGTAACAAATTATTGTCTAATCCAAGGTCACAAAGATTTATTCCTACATTTTCTTCTAAGAGTTTTACAGTGTTAGCTATTACATTTAGACCTTTGATCGATTTTGAGTTAACCTTTGTATATGGTGTGAAGCAGATATCCAACTTCATTCTTTTGCATGTGCATATCCAGTTGAACCAGCACTATTTCTTGAAAAAACTATTCTTTTCCCCCACTGAACTGTCTTGATACCACTGTAGAAAATCAACTGACCATAAATGTAAAGGCTTATCTCTGGACTTCCAAGTCTATTCCATTGAGCTAGAAGCCTATCTTGTTGCCGGTATAAAACTGTCTAGATTACTGCAGCTTTGCAGAAAGTACCTCAGGAGGTGTGCGTCCTTCTACTCTGTTCTTCCTTCTCCAAGCTGTTTTGGCTGCTCTGGGCCCCTTGCGTTTCCCACGTGAATTTTAGGGTCAGCTTGTCAGACGGCTGAAATTCTGATAGGAACTCGGGTGAACTTGCAGAGTGCCAGCACTGTGACAGTATTACTATTACATCTTTTGATCCATGATCATAGGCTGTGTTTCCTTTTATTTAATTTTAATTTCTTTAAACACTTTTATAGTTTTAAATGTACAAGTTTTGCATTATTTTTGTTAAATTTATGCCAAGTATTTTATTCTTTTTTTTTTTTTCTGCTTTATCTCCTCAAACCCCCCTGTACATAGTCGTATATCTTAGTTGCAGGTCCTTCTAGTTGTGGCATTCTTTTTGATACTATTAAAAGTAGAATTGCTTTTTAATTTCATTTTCAGATTATTCATTGCTAGCATACAGAAATACAATTAGTTACTGAATATTGAACTTACATCCTGTAACCTTCCAGAACTTCTTAGTTCTAAAGCTTTTTTGTGGATTCTTTAGGATTTCCTATATACAAGATCATGTCATCTGAAAACAGAGATAATTTTACTTTCTTCTTTCCTATCTGGATGCCTTTTATTTTGTCTTATTTTTTTGCCTAATTGCCCTGGCTAGAATCCCCAGTACAACGATGAACAGAAATGGTAAGAGCAGACATCCTCGTTTTGTTCCTAATCTTAGGGGAAAGATTTCAGTCTTTCATCGTTAAGTATGATGTTAGCTGTGGCTTTTTCACAAACGCCCTATACCAAAATGAGGAAGATATCTTCTACTTCTAGGTTTGTTGAGTGTTTTTATCATAAAAGGGCATCAAATTTTGTCCAATGCTTTTGCTTTGTGGATTGAGATACTCATGCGGGTTTTATCTTTTATTCTAGTGTGAGAGTACTACGTTAATTGATTTTTATATACTGAACCAGCCTTGCATTCCCAGAATAAATCACATTTGGTCATGGTGTATAATCCTTTTTATATGTTCCCAGATACAGCTTTCTGGTATTTTTGCATCTATATTCATAAGCAATATTGGTCTGTAGTTGTCTTGTATTATCTTTGTCTGGTTTTGGTATTAAGGTAATTAGCTTCACAAAATGAACTGGAAGGTATTCTATATGACATTTGTTTACACTTTTTTTAAAACAGTTTTCATATTTTACACTTTTTTTAGGCTTTTAACAGTTTTCTCTCCCTTAATCATTCAGGGAACTTTAGTTTCTTGGTACTTTGAAGCTATAAATTCATTGTTAATATGCAATGAAAGGAAAAAAAGTGAACAATCCAAAACACTTTTTCTTTCTTTAACATACCAAAATAGCTTAAAGTAGTTAGAGAAGTACTTAGTCCACAGTGGGAAATGTTTCCTTTAGATTTTATAATGCTTTTCATTATTTCTCTAAGCTGGAGTAAAAAAACCTCGAGGATCATAGAATATAAAATTTCAAATGTCAAAGGATCTAAGAATTAATTCATTCACCTGACATAAATAGGTGAGAAAACAGGCTCAAAGGAATGAGGTGTACTTCCCAACATGACACAACAAATAAAATCAGAGCTTGTCTACTCTGCTTCTGCTATGACTTATATCCCTCCCCTCCACCATTTTTATTGATAGTGAGGTACCCTAGTATGTGTCTTCAATCTCTTCCCAGAATTGAAAAATCTCCTGAAATGGTGATCCAATGTCCAACCACATTTTCCCACTTCAACTTTTACACGATATTCTTCCTAAACCAAAAATTTATGTTGCTTTCAGTAGTTCCACATTGCCTACAGAATAGTCTAAAGTCCAAACTCCTTATCCAGAAGTTATTAGGAGCCATAATCCACTCCCTCTCTCACTCAACTCCCTTTTCAAATATGTTATACTACCACTTCTTGAACTGATGGAGGCAGGCAGTGCGCGACGACCTTCAGAAGGTTCCTCCAGCATACACTGGAAACAAAGTTCACCACAAACACACTCTGAGCTTTATACGCCTTTGCCTTTGCTCAACCTCTTTTCTCCACATGACATACTTTTTCTTCCCATCTCTACATGATTAGGTTATTCTCATCTTTCCAGACCTAGCTCAAATCCCCTCTCCTTAATTAAGCCTTTCCTTAATCACTAGCCCTTGCAAGAAGTCACCTCTCCTCCTTACAAATGTCAAGAGAATTTTAGCTGTATATTACATATAGTACATATATATGAAATAAATGAACATCTTAGCTCATATTTTAAAGCTCAAAAGGCTACAATTTTTAATCTATCATGAAGTGTTTTAACAAAATTGTCCATAGTGACCACTGAAGCCATATGTATACTTAACACCAAAATATACTACAGTGAAATCCATTCAACAAAAGGAAGAAAAGTTAAACTCTATCAATTAGGAGCCCACTTTGTTCTAACAGTTTAAATTGCCATCTATAAAACAACCACTAAAATAAACACTGGCCCACTGGCCCACAGAGAAGTGACCATAAAGCAATCAAAAAAGGGGCCTTGGGGCCAGCTCGGTGGCGTAGTGTTTGTTAAGTTCATGTGCTCCACTTCAGCAGCCCGGGGTTCACGGGTTCAGACCGCAGGTGTGGACCTACTCATCAAACCATGCTGTGGTGACATCCCACATACAAAATAGAGGAAGACTGGCACAGATGTTAGTTCAGGGCCACTCTTCCCCAAGCAAAAAGAGGAAGATTGGCAACAGATGTTAGCCCAGAGCCAATCTTCCCCACCAAAAAAACAAGAAAAAAAAGAAAAGGGGCCTCAAAGCAATTAAATAATTTCTCCACCTCATTTTTAATACTTTTCATTAAAATGAACCTCATAAACTAGACTGCAAAGGCACCAAGTGTGGGCAAATGCTTGTGATGCCTTGATATAACGATCTGGCAACTGAGACAGATGGAAGAGAGAAGGCAATGCACAGCCCTGCATGAGGGGCTCACTGCACAAGTCTAACCATCCTGTTCTAGGGTCATTGTTCTGATAAGTACTATTCTAATAAGTTTTATTTACTTTTAACTAAATAAGAACTGGCATAGACCAAGGGAAATAAATGTTCTATGAGGCTAAATGATTTGACCCAGGTAAATGGAAAGATGTTCAATAAAGTATTTTATGAAAATAAAAGTTAGGACTAGATTCCTGGTCTTCTGTTTCTCAGGAGTAAATTCCAGGGAGAAACTAAGAGGCCTCTGAGTTGCCAGACCTTCACTTCTAATAGCAGTAGTGTTAGCAAACATACTGAAGAATGAAACAATCTTCCTGCTCTACCTTCTGGGTAGACAGAGCCTAGCCACGACGTGTCTCGGGTCACAGCATTCACCAATGGGCTCGCTCGGCCCCACATCGAATCTTCCCTCTCAAACAAGGCGCCCCTTTGTTAGACAGCAAAGCAGTGCATTTTTGCTGTTTGCATTTCTTGGCACCACCTGAACTGCCTTTACCAAGAGACAAAACTTCATGAAATATTAATCCTGACTTTTTTTATTTAGAATTTCTCAATTATTACTTCTGTTTAAAAATCAGGACTATTTAGGATAATTTTTTAAAAACACCAAATTCTTTTACATAAGAATTTTTTCCACATCCTTTTAAAACAGGGCCATAGATCCTTTCCATTAAATGCCTATCATTTCCAAAGCTCATTTACTCAATTCAACAAACGTATTAATTACCTGCTATGTGCTGAGCCTAGGGGATTCCAAACTGAATACTGCCAAAGCATGAAAAGTCTGTCCAGCTTATTAGAAAGCTCACCCGGCAGCATGGGAAGGCTGTGCGGGGAGAAAGCACAAGCATCAACAGACTCAGGAGCGACAGCACGGCTGCAGGCAACAGCGCGGGGGAGACAGTGAGTGCCCACGCTCGGACAAAAGCAGAGCAGTGGGGCAGAGGGGCAGGATGCTGCCTGCCCTGCACAGTCTCCACACGCGCGGGCACCTCGCGCCTCCGTCCCAGCCCTTGCGAACTTCAACACGCCTCGAGAAGCCACTGCTCAGCCCACGCCAGCTGCTGGGCACTCTCACACCCAACTTGTCAAATCTCCTTAGCCTTCTGTCAGTCTACACCTATCACTAATGTAAGAATCCAACCGAAAACTGAAATAGCTATTTCTCCGCCTCCTTACTGAATTAGTCCTGCCCAAATTTGGTCTGTATCTTTGACAAAGGGATTTGCTAAGTATAAAAAAAGAATTTTAGCACTTACCTAAATATAAACCACACACTAGTAGAATCTGCATTAATAAGATCTCATGGCTTTACTGCATTTATTTCTCCCCTTAAAGGAACGAAAAAGTAGTGTAAAGAGTGTAGGAGGGGAGAGGAAAAAAGAGCTTTTCACCCTCATGTGAAATACAGACACTTTGAGAGGTATCTATTTATATTCCCTCGGGAGTCATCTTTCTCTGACAGGAATCTCATCTGCTGCTTTGGGTATTTGGTCAGATGCTTCACAACTCGTTTCCTGTTGTTCAGTAAAGACGCTTTTCCTGTGATGAAAGAAGCCCGCTGATTTTTTTTTTTTTAACATTTTCTTCTCTTGATTTAACACACTGAGAAAGAAATGGGATACTTTTGAATATTAAGATCAATTTCAGGAGTGCTTTGGGTTGCATATTAAATAGCCATCCATTTCTGGAACATAGGGACAGGCTTATAATAAAATGAAATGAAATAAGGAAAAAAAAATTCTTTTAGGGGCTGGCCTGGTGGCACAGCGGTTAAGTTCACATGTTCCGCTTTGGCAGCCTGGGGTTCGCCGGTTCGGATCCCAGGTGCAGACATGGCACCTCTTGGCACACCATGCTGTGGTAGGCATCCCACATATAAAGTAGAGGAAGATGGGCATGGATGTTAGCTCAGGGCCAGTCTTCCTCAGCAAAAAAAGGGGAGGATTGGCAGCAGTTAGCTCAGAGCTAATCTTCCTCAGGAAAAAAAAAATTCTTTTATATCAAACTAAAAAGCTTCTGCACAGCAAAGGAAATCATCAACAAAATTAAAAGGCAACCTACTGAACAGGAGAAAATGCAAAATCATATATATCTGATTTGGGGATAATATCCAAAATATATAAATAACTCATAGAATTCAATAGCAAAAAAAAATCCAATTAAAAAATGGGCAGAAGATCTGAACATTTTTCCAAAGAAGACACACAGATGGCCAACAGGTACATGAAAAGATGCGCAATATCATTCACCATCAGGGAAATGCAAATCAAAACCACAATGAGATATCCCCTCACACCTGTCAGAATTGCCATCTTCAAAAACACAAGAAATAATAAGCGCTGGTGAGGGTATGGAGAAAAGGAAACCCTTCTGGACTGTTGGTGGGAATGTAAATTAGTGCAGCCACTATGGAAAAGAGTATAGAGGTTCCTCAAAAAATTAAAACTAGAATTACCATATGATCCAGCTATTCTACTTCTGGGTATTTATCTGAAGAGAACAAAAACACTAACTGGAAAAGATATCTGCACCTTCGTGTTCACGGCAGCATTACTTACAATAGGCAAGATATGAAGACAACCTAAGTGTCCTCTGACGGATGAATGGATAAAGAAAATGTGGCATATCTATACAATGGACTATTATTCAGCCATATAAAAGAAGGAAATTTTGCCATTTGCGACAACATGAATGGACTTTGACGGCATCAAGCTAAGTGAAATAAGTCAAACAGAAAAAGACAAATACCATATGATCTCACTTACACGTGGAATCTAAAATAGAAACAAACAAAAAACACCAAGCTCACAGATACAAAGAATAGATGGCTGGTTGCCAGAGGCAGGGGGTAGGGGGTGGGCAAAATGGGTGAAGGGGGTCAAAAGGTACAAACTTCCAGTTATAAAATAAGTCATGAGGATGTAATATACAGTCTGGTGACTGTAGTTAATAATACTGTATTAGATATTTGAAAGTTGCTAATCTTGAAAGTCCTCATCATAAGAAAAAAAATTTTGTAACTATGTATAGTGACAGATGTTAACTAGACTTCTTGAGGTGATCATTTCGCAATATATACAAATATCAAACCATTGTGTTATACACCTGAAACTAATATAATGTTATATGTCAATTATCTGTCAATAAAAAAAACATTTCTTCAAATCATGGGGAACTTAGCCTGCTCCATACAATGGGCTTCAGAAAGACCATGGCCCTTCTAAGAATGATCCTGTTTGAGGACAAGTAAACGAAATGGGTTTTCTTCCACTCTGGCTAGCAAACTCCTTAAAATAAAATAGCTGAAGAAAAGAAAATAATAACAAGAACTATTTGGCAAGTCTACTGCAGACCTGGAAGCTGAAATGTGATGGAAGTAAAAGCGTTTATCATGAGGAATTCTGAGCAACAGGATGTACGTTTCCCAAGAGAATATGACTGTCATGTGTAAGCCTAGAGCCTTCAGGAGAACATGATTATGAATACACACAATCTTGAGAGATTGGGCCAGTCATTTTTAGGAAAAGCTTTTTTGTTTGTCTTGTTTAGTTTTTGATGTCACAGAATATAAACTCAAAAAGGCAAGAACAAAAGACACCTAGCATTGGAGATTGGACTGGTGGTTACCATTGGGGAAGGGGGGAGGGGGCAGGGCAAAAGGGGTGATTAGGCTCACATGTGAGGGGATGCACTATAATTAGTGTTCGGGTGGTGAACATGATGTACACAGAATTCGAAATATGACGTACATCTGAAAAAAATAAAAGTTTTTTAAAAAAAAGAAAGAAAAAATAGAAAGTCTCAATTTATTATAACTTTAACCCATAATTCAAAGCCCATTCCATAGACACATGTAAACGTGTAGAATTTTAAAACTAAATTTACATATCTAACTATAAGATACAGACACATATGTTATAATTTTACATAAACGAGATCATAACACCAAAAAAAAAAAAAGGCAAGAACTTTATCTGCTTTCTTTACCATTATATCCTCAGAGCCTACAACAACAGTACCTAGCAAAATGGATATATTTGTTGAACCAATGAATAATGTCCTAAAACCAAAAGGATATCATTTAATAGAACCTCAAAACAGAAATAAAAAGAAACCTCCCAAAACAAAAGCAAAATACTCCATGTCAGTGCCACCCGAGTTCTGTCCCCTACTCCCAAGGACAGGCTTGAATAGAAGGCTGGAACATGGGGGTCCCTCCTAACTTCAGAGCAAGCTAATTCTTCCAATTGCTCAGCTAACATTTATTGTGCACCAAGTATGCGGTGAGCACTGAAAAACAGAGCAACAAACAAGGCCAGCGTGACTCTTGCCACCAGGGAGCTTGCAATCAGCACGCCATCTGTATACACTTGTCCACAGCAGACGAAGTGTAGGCAGTGTCAAGCGAAGCGGAGATGATCTCTGCAACACTTCTAGAAACCAACATGATCCTACATGGGCTATTACTATGAAGCATAAATTTCTCGATTATCTTAGTCTCTAAATGCTATGCTATACAATATGGTAGTTGCAGCCACATATGGGGCTATTTAAATTAATTAAATTGAAAATCTAGTACTCAATCTCATATGTAGCTAGTGGCTACCATATTGCACCACACAGATACAGCACATGTTTCCATGATCACAGAAAATTCTATTTGAAAGCACTGCTCTAGAACCTTCCTACTCAAAGCGTGGCCTTGGGGCAGTAGCATAGGCATCACTGAGGAGCTGGTTAAACACGAAGACTCAGGCGCCCTCCGAGACCTTCCGAATCAGAATCCGTATTTCTGAAAAGATCCCCAGGTGATTTGCACACACATTAAAGTATAAGACCTTCCCCAGAGAACTATAACAACATCTAGAAGTTGTTCTGACAACATTTAAATGGCTCCTTTTTATTGTAGAAGATAATCTCAAGAGTTCCCACTTCTTAAAAGAAAGGTCCAGGTGTTAACCACATACGCAACAACTGAAGAACGCACACAGTTCCGTTCCCACCAAAAGAAAGGCTTGCTCCTTCTGGTCAGCTGTACCCTCCAATCACCCAGGAGACTTTTCAAGAGAGGAAGAGTGTCTCCTCTACTGTGATAGGACCTCTTCTTTACCTTACGGCTCACAGCAAACTTCTCTCACAATGGATGGTCAATGACTCTACACTTATGCAAAAAGACCACAAAATCCTAAAATTACTGCAAAGGTAAATGAGCATTAGTAAAAGCCTGTACATTCACATCTGTCCACAGTCCTAAAAAAATTACACTGGGACTTAAAGGAAAAGGGCTGAGGGAAAGGGAAGGTTTTTCGATTTTTAAAAACTGGGTCATTTTCCCAGACTTTTAGTGTTCTTCTCATTGGATATATTACTTGTAAAATAAAAATGCCTGGGCAAATTCTCTGATGAGGCACTTCTGAGAGTGCACTAAGGGTCCATAATCTATTTTCCATGAGTATAATTCAACGGACTCTCAATCCTTGACAAGTCATGGCCAACCCAGTATCACACGTCTTCTCTCCTTTCCATGTAGGTTGTTCCTAAGCACAATAACATCCACGGGCCTCTGATTCCTAACGAATATCAGTCAGCCAACACCTTCAAACGTAATCAGTTACCATGATGAAAGAACTATGAATTCTTAAGTTATTTTAACACTGGAAAATTTACAGAAACATGTTTGCAGACACACTCCTCTGACTTGCGAACAAGGAATTCAGCCCCATAGACAGAAGTGGGACTTCTGTGTGCCCTTTAGTCTGAAATTTCATAAATCAACAAAAAAAATTGGAAGACAAAAGTCCAATTTACCAAGCAAATGTAAAAAGTAAGCCTTGCAGAGCCAAAAAAATCTCAAATACATTTCACCCATAAGTAGCCATAATCCTTAACTGTGAATAGTAATGATCAGTGTTTTTATGTGTAATAATCAATAAATCCCTCCAGTAACACAGTGATGCATGCATGGTTCAGATTTGCAATGAAATAAAAAAAGTTGTATTAAAAAAAAGAGAATAATCTAATCCATTTTTACTACGTGACAGAAAATATACTTAGTATAATAAAAATAACAGAAAACGAGTTTGAGTAATCACAATTTACTAAATGAGTAATCTAAGTACGTTATATTTTGGTACACCCTCTTCACCTTAACAAGTCACATTTTGGAGAAGGCTACAGTGCGGAGTTGAGGACGCTGGCTATTGTCTGGTCAATAACAACTCTCTAAAAGCACAGATATTTAAGGCATTTATATGCTGTGAAAACCAGGGAAAGGCCTGCCAAACACTGCACAAGCCATCAGCATGTGCACACAAACAGACTGTTCCATTATCTGGACACCCCTTCCCTAAGTGATTAATAGTTACAGCTGTGCTTACTGCGAACTAAATTTCACATGCTAATGATTCTGAACCCAATTTCTCTCATTCAGTTCTAATCCCTGGGGAAGTGACACTGGCTTACCATACCAGTCAATTTCAGAGGCAGTTCTGTAAGCTGTGGAGGGACACTGCACACAGAGGTGAAATGAGTGAGGTAAGGAACAGCCCACTGATCTTAAACCAAAGTCTCTGCCCGTGCACAGAGCAAGGCTACTCATCATGGAGAAGCAACGCCAAGCTGAAGAGCTGAACTAAAGCAAGCTTTACAATCACTGTTTTTTAAAGCTAGCTTCCTTTTTCCAACAGTAGGTTTCTCGCCTTTTATCCATCATCCACCTCTCATAATTTTTGTTTCTTTTTATATCTATACTTTGTGCTTCTCCTTTCAGCCTTATTTCTTCCAATCAGAGTTGCTCCTCTGATTTCATCAATTCTATCCATTTTCAACTACTTCTTCTTGTTTAGGAGCCCACACTTTCAAAAACCCAGGTTTTTTTAAAATTTTTTTCCAGCTTTATTGAGATATAATTGACATAGAGCATTGCGTAAGTTTAAGGTGTCCAGTGGGTTGATTTGATCCTTACAGACTGAAAAAGGATCACCACCATAGCTGTAACAACTGTGTCATGTCACATAGTTACCATTTCTTTTTTGTGGTGAGAACATTTAAGATCTAGTCTCTTAGCAGCTTCAAAGTATACAACAGAATATTATTAACTATAATTATTATGCTGTACATAGATCCCCAAAACTTATTCGTCTTATAACTGGAAGTTTGCATCTTTTGATCAATAATTCCCCGTTTCCTTCACCCCCTAACCCCTGGTAACCACCATTCTACTCTTTGAAAAACCCAATTTTAAAATTTCTCTGATCTTCATTGACTTTTTGTCATTATTTTAAAAAGCAAAAAAAGTTTAAACTTTTAAATAACTCCCAATCCTGCTCACAGCAGCCTCTCTTCTGCTAAAGTTAACATGGGTATGGTAGTGCTAATATAAATTATTATATAAAATATTTTATGAAACCTTTTAATATTTAAGAAATTGAAACTGATGTTTCAAAATACTTATACAATTCTTTTTCTAAAAAATCATGAATGCCAAGCAGCTGAGTTCCTAGCAGTGAAGATCAGCTACAGCCGTGGACTTCTAGAAACTGCCGTGTGTCAGACAGAGGGGGGTGCAGCAGTAAACACCCTCACTCAGCCTTCCGCCTGCAATAAGCTTCAGCTGATCCATATTTGCATTCAGTTGCTTTTATGCTCGATAGGAGACCCACAGTTTTGTTAAGGATTCAAGCTGCAAACTGACATGAGCAATAATTCCAAACATATCTGAAAATGCAAATTTTACATAAAGTTTAAAGTCAAGTTCCCTGGTGAGAGAGAAATAAATCTTGAATTATTCTAAAAGTGACACTTTCAATAGACAGGAAAAACACACCCCTGTGTGTAAACTCAGGAGTTAAACATCTATTATAAACCTGCAATAGAGACTACCTCAGCCACAACTACAGTGTTCACAGGACATTCCTGCTGCTATCCTGTGGCTAACCTTGTTCTCTTCTAGGCTATTCAGCCAGAGCCATACTTCCGGCGTGCACATAGAAAGGAGTCTGAGCTCTTTAAGAGAAACTCCTCCCCTATACCCATACAGCGCCACAATATTATGTCCTTATGAAACTACAGGGGTAGCCCGTTTTCCTCTTTCTTTCTATATAATACCATCACAAACAGGGAGCAGAAATATGCTGACAGAATTCTGTGTTCCCAGGAAAGCTCATTCAACAACAACAAAAAAAAGGGAATAAAATTACAGGTAAGAATAATATTCTGCTTTCTATTTAAAAATAAAAATTCTGGAAAATCCAGTGTCAGATGCTAAAATAAACATTCTAGCTTAAAGCCAGGTGAGGTGCTAGGCAAAAGCATTCTAGGGGCAGGTGGCATCATTCTGATGACTGGGAATTAAAAAGCGGTGGCGTGGACATCCCTGAATAGATGCAGTATGCTCTTCTCTATGGCGAGATTCAGCCAAACCTGGTCTAGCCCCAGGAGTCTCCTACTGGGATGGTCAAAAGACAAGACTAGTAAGCAAAAGCAGTCAATAATACAGACGGATCATTTCACAGCAGCATTTTACAAGAGAGAGATATATAAAAATCTATTTGCCTGCATAGACCTACAAATAGAGGTTACTCACAGAGATTACTGTAGCTCCAGCAGTTACCCATTGATCATAGAAAATGCCCAGTTCATCAGCTTAACGCTTGAGAAAAGTTAGCTAGAAAGAAGCCAGCTAATTCAAAATCTGCTGTTCCAGTCAACTGGAAGCAAATTAGTTTCAAATTTCCTGGCAGCCCCTTTCGCCCTGCACTGCCCACGGTGATGTCAGTGGAAGCACTCTGAGCACCAGGAGCTAGCTGAGAGGAGCTGCCGCCTCAGCCCTGCTCACAAAGGCTGAGCAGCCTGTGCTCGCGCTCGCTCTCCCTGTCTGCCTCTCGCTCTCTGCCTTGGTAGCTTACCGAAACAACCAACGTGGGGCTTTGCTATATTTGTGAAACTACTTCCAGGGAGATAACTGAGATGACGGGCGTTAGCTTTAATGTAACCATGTCCCCGTGCAGCAGCAAGAACCCGGCAGAGGCTCCGAGAGGACCGTACCATCATTGGTGACATCAGAGGTGGGGCTGTCATCTTAGTATTATGCAGCATTTTCTCTGACAAGAGTGACACGTGAAAGGAGATGGACGCGTTCCCTTTAAAAGGATTTAATTCTTGTGTTATTTAAACAGCAAAGGCAAAAGCAAATATAATGTTGAAAAACTGCTGCAGGAGGATATAAATCCCGCTTCCCTAGTCCTCATCTCACTGTTAAATGACACTGCCTCTCAAGTCATTTTACTGATGACCACATTACCATTCCTGTGATTAAATTAATATTTAATGGGTGATCGATATTACTTGGAAAATGTGACATGAAAAGGATTCAAAGACATTAAAATCTGGCTTTAAATACGATGGCATAAACTTACATCACTAATACTACCTTGGATGTATGCAATACCTTTCAACACAATCTCAATGAAAATACTAAATGTAAAACTAATAGTTTTGTGGATGAGAAAAGTGACGTGGAAATCACACAAGATGAACAGCGTAATGTAATACTGGTCCTTAGTCTTGGTAATGGAGGTTAATACAAACATTAAAAATAACTCATCTTCTTAACCTTAATATTCCAACCAGTATAAAAAGCAGAGGCCAATATAAAGCAATTGATGGTTATTTTCATTCACTCCTTATACATTTACTGAGTGTCCAATATGTGCTAGAAAATGTGGTGAGTTTAATTTGGAGTTCACTTCTGATAAATAACATAATCAGAATAGAAAGCATTTCTAAAATCCCTCCTCTGTTCCAGGCCTGGTACCCAGCAGCTTCACTGCACTACCTCAACTCCCTCTGCCAGCGGCCCTGTGGGACAGACACTGTAACTAACCCACTTCACAGGTGAGACCACTGAAGCCCCAGGATTATGAGACTTATCTGAGATCACACAGCTAAAACTGGCACAGGCAGGATTCAAACACGGGCACCTCGGCTGCCAAGTCCACCCTCTTGACCACTAAGCTACACTGCCTCCTGGGAGCTTCCACGTCAAGTAAAAGAATTCTAAAGGAAGAATATGATGTTCAGGATTTAGAACCACAGCAAGCCAAAAATAGCCACCTCTCAAGAAGACTGGCCCAAATATAAGAGGATATAGGCAGAGAAAGCAGACCAAGCCAATGGAAGTAACACCCAGGAGTAGAAGTTTAGTGCTGACTACTTGACTGACCTTGGGCCAATGACTTAAAATCCTTCAGCTTATTTCTGAGTTATAGGTTTTTAAATTATAAAGGAATATAAAAATGTGGTTAAAGCACACAATCTAGATTTGTAATCTGGGCTCCATCACTTTCCAATTATGTCACTATAAGCAAGTTATTTAACCTCCGAGGGGCTCAATTTCCTCCTCCAAAAGAATGAGGAAAACAATGGGGTTGTTCTGAGAATTAAATGAACTATGCATAGAAATATATAAAACACTCAGACTATCAGTTAGTATATAATAAAAGCTCCAGGTTAATCATTATTATTGGTACTATAATCATTACTTTTAGTATTATTGTCACTTTTTTAAACTAAAACTGCCAGCTTCCTCCCTTTTCAAAAACCTCTCCAAGAAGAGCTGCTATTTTTCCAGAGTTGGTTGGAAAAGCAGAAAGGACAACCTTTGTTGGCTTCATACGAACATTAACCCATGCAGGAATCACCAACTCCCTATGAGACATAAGCTGAAGCTGCTGGCATGTCATCCAAGAAAGGCTCCTTACAAGAGGACGAAACGGGGCATGTACCCTTTGCCCTCCCCAACTTCTTCCTCCCTCTGCCTGGAATATGGAAGAAGGCTGCAGCTGAAGCAGCCATCCTTAACTGTGGGCATCCCATTAGCTGGGGAGGCAAAACAGAAAGAGTTCTCACACCCACCACAGACCTCCTACCCCCATCTTCTTTTACCTTGGAGAGAAATAAAACTTTAGTTCAAGTATTTAACTCAAGTCTTCTATTGTATGCAACTCTCCAAGATCCTAATTGATACATAGTTAAAGGCCACAATTTCCCTATTTCCCTATAGTTTCAAAGGCTAACCTGAGCGCTGGGCTATTTATCATGACTTTTACATCATCCGCGCCTGCATCCTCTCCAATGCCAACTCAAAGTCAATGGATGACCCCATGGGAAACAAGAAAAAGCAAAATATACTGCTTCCCAGTACTTGGCAGCTATGCTGTCTTATTACAGACAGAACGGTCAGCGGCCGCTGGGGATGAGGGAGCACAGGAGACGCTCCTCCCATCACCTTCTTCCAAGGCTCCGAACCTGCAAGCTTCTAGGATAACGGTACAGAGAAAAAAGCAAAACTCAAATACACAAATGAGGGTGCTTCACAAAGTTACTGCTATTATAAAGGCTAGGTAATGAGGATGGTCCCCTCAACGGCAACTACGAGTGACCATGAGGAAATAAACATGTCTCGATCACACAAACACCTCATTTCTAAACTTCTAGGATTTCACATTAGGCTTTAACTGACACTATCTTTGTCTGACACTCTAAAACTCACCATTTCAAAAAGTAAAGCACAAAAACAAATTTATTGCATATTCTCTAATCTCTCATGGGCACCATCTCTAAAAGACGTATGTACAGAGACAGCACTTGAGTCCATAACTGGGTTATGTGGAAGGATTTCAATCGAAAATGGAACCGGAAAATATGAAATGGAGAATCTCATGCATGTGCCCTCAGAAGATGGGAACCTAACAACTGAGAGGCTGATTTCCCATACAGGCCTGATTTTCAGAAGACCAAGACCTATCACCTGATCAATGAACACCTGCCGAGAATCTCTCCCCATCCTCAAGCCAACGAACTTACTGCTTGGAGGCCGGCTGTTGCCCCTCTTTACGCTCCTCGTCATAAATACCATCTACCTCAAACTCTCAATGGACTTGCCTGTAGCTTACCACAGCATGCATTCCAAAATTGCAACTCTTCTGCTATTTCCAAATAAACTCAGTTTTTGGTAATTTGGGCTTGCCTCAGTTTACCTCTTTATTT